>NW_015169784.1:1325557-1347173 GCF_001447785.1 Gekko japonicus | reverse complement strand
AATAATAATAATAATAATAAAAATATATAATGGTCATGTGTGTTCTCAAACTCCCCTCTTGAGAGTGATGGAGGCCCTTCCTCATTCTTGATAGGCTCAGTCTTGACTTGAGCACTTCCAGCTAAAGAAACTCAGACTGCAAGGCTGAGAATAACCTTTGCCTGAAACCCGAGAGAGGCCCTGCCAGTCAGAGAAGTCAGGCAAGGTTAGTGGGGTCAATGGTTTGGTTTGGCATGTGGTGGTTCTGTATTTATTACGTATGTTATTTACGTTATCTTATTTTATGCTGTGCTGTTCTGTTCTGCAATGCAAAGCTTTTCTGTTTTGTAAACTTTTGGAAGGATCGCCGTCAAAGAGGTGAACCCAAGTTGCAAACCATGGATTAGACCAGTGATCCTTAACAGGGTATCTGTGGTGATCTACATGTTCTGCCTTTTTTTGAGGTCTTTTCTTCTAATGCCCTGACCTGGATGGATCTCATCAGAGCAGGGTCAGCCCTGGCTAGTAGTTGGATAAGAGACCAGGGTCATAACGCAGAGGCAGGCAATGGCAAACCACCTCTAAACGTCTCTTGCCTTGAAAACTCTATTGGGTCACTGTAAGTTGGCTGGGACTTAATGACTCTTTCCTCCTCCTCCTCCACCACCACACTTTTAGTGTGTGTTCATTGAGAACCAAGTTGCTGAGCCTCCTGCCTGTCTTTGCATGCACACTCTTAAGGAGCCACGGGTTGGTGAGATGAAGTCACTTGGGGAAGAAGACAGGATCCCTCCATGGCTTTGATTCAAGTCCAGTAGCACAGTATCTGATGAAGAGAGTGTTTCCTCTTGAAACGTTGTACCCCAAAAGTCTTGAATGGTCTCCAAGGTGCCACTGGACTCAGATCTAGGTCTTCTACTGCAGACCAGAACAGCTACCCTCTGAAACTATCTCCATGGCTTTGTTCCTCATATGGTACACCTCATGGTGTTTGACTTGTTGTTCTGTTCCATGGTCTCTTGGCCCTGGCCTTGACTCCAGGGAGGTCAGAAATCTGCATCCCCCTCTTATATGATTTTGACATTCCATGACATCTTGTCACATAAGAACATAAGAAGAGACTTGCTGGATTATACCAGTGGTCCATCTAGTCCAGCATCCTTTCTCACATAGTGGCTGGTTGACTGGAGGGTCAAAAACAGGACAGAGAGGACAAGGCCTTCTCCTGATGTTGCCTCCTGGCTCTGGGATTCAGAGGTTGACTGCCTCTGAATATGGAGGCTCCCTTTAGTAGCCATGGCTAGTAACCACTGACAGACCTATCTCCTCCATGAATCTGTCTAATCCCCTTTTAAAGTCGTCTATGCCTGTGGCTATCACCACATCTTCTGGCAGTGCATTCCACATTTTAATCACTCACTGTGTAAAGTAGTATTTTCCTTTTGCCTGTTCTGGATCTACTGCCCATCAGCTTCATTAGATGCTTTTGAGTTCTAGAATTTTGGGAGCGGAAGAAAAAGTTCCCTTTGTCAGCTCTCCCCACCCTGTGCACCTGTGTGCAGCTTAGTGGGTCTTATGCCTTATAGGTCTGGGGTTCAGAAAGCTTGAAGACCAGGGGTAGAATGACATCTTACCTGTAGTTCTATAATCCCCTTAGTTTTTTGTATTTACATACTGCAGTTGTTGGGGCTGGGGCTGAAAAAGGGAGACAAGTATAGACAGGTTAAAGAGGGGACTGGAGAAACCTATGGAGCAGAGGTCATAGAATCATAGAGTTGGAAGGAACCTCCAGGCAGGAAATACACAAACACCTCCCCCCTCATGCCCCCAGCGACCCTTGCTCCATGCCCAGAAGTGTAAGTGAAGGATTATGAGCCACAAGGTATAAATGGAGCACCATGTCTGGGGCAGTGATTCTCTGTATTCTTGGTGCTTGGGGGGCAACAGTGGGAGGGCTTCTGGAGTTCTAGCCCCACTGGTAGACTTCCTGGTGGCACTTGGGTTTTGGTCACTGTGTGACACAGAGCGTTGGACTGGATGAGCCATTGGCATGATTCAACATGGCTTCTCTTATGTTATAGACAGCTTCAAGAGGGGATTAGATAAACATATGGAGCAGAGGTCCATCAGTGGCTATTAGCCACAAGATATAGATGGAACAGGGACTGCGGTGGCTCAGAGGTTAAGATGCTGAGCTGCAGACCAGAATGTCTGTAGTTCATCAGTTTGAGACCCTAGTGCCGCGTGACGGAGTGAGCTCCCATCTTTGGCCCCAGCTCCTGCCAACCTAGCACTTCAAAAGCAAGAAATTGCAAGTAGATAAATAGGTACCACTTCGGTGGGAAGGTAACAGCATTCCATGCACCTCGGCATTTAGTCATGCCGGCCACATGACCACGGCAAAGTCTTTGGACAGTGCTGGCTCTTCGGCTTGGAAACGGAGATGAGTACCGCCCCCTAGAGTTGGATTCAACTGGCCTTTATAGATGGAACCCCCTCTCTGGGGCAGTGATGCTTTGTTTTCTCGGAGCTTTGGTGGTAACAGTGAGAGTGCTTCTGGAGTTCTGGCCCCAGTGGTGGACCTCCTGATGGCACCTGGGGTTTTGCCCCTGTGTGACACAGAGTGTTGGACTCGATGGGCCATTGGCCTCTTCCAGCATGGCTTCTCTTGTTCTTAAGCAGGTTTGGGTGGAAGGAGAGTTTAGTGCTAGGAATTGTCTATCTATCCATTCACTCCGCAGTGTCAAAATTCCTTGTCCCTGTTCTCAGGCCGGGGAGTTGGGCTGTAACCGTACATCTTTGGGATTTAGCACTTTACCACGGGAAAGGAGTTAAGCAACAGATGGCAGCTAATGAGTGACAGAAAAGCTTAGTGTTTGCCTGCTTCTCCCTCTCTCATCAGCTCTCCTCGCAGAGCTTCCCAAGTCAGCAAAAAAAGCCAGTCCTTTAACTGAAATCTTGCCCTCTCTGCCTGCTGCAAGTTACACCCAGCCAGCGGCTCTTCAAGTCACTCGTTGGCCACAGTGATGACTGCATCGGATCTGCACGGTGATAAAATGTGCCAACATGGCTCGTTGCCCTGGTGCTGACATCGAGGAGGGCAGTGGCCCACGGACAGAGACAGGTGGCAAGTCATTAGCTCTCCCCCGCTGAGCTGCTTGTAATGGTTTTGCGATCAGCACACTGGCAAATGGACTGCTTAGACTCAGAAGGAAGGCAGATCCTGTTACAGGGCTTGCAGGGGCAGCTCTAAGGTCTGGAAAGGACCCTTGTGGGCTAGCTGTGGTAGACTGTTCATGGACGAGAGGGGAGGGGGGCCGAGGCTCAGCGGCAGAGTGTCTGCTTGGCATGCAGAAGGTCCCAAGGTTCAGTCCCCGGCATCTCCAGTTCAAAGGACCAGGTAGGAGGTGATGTGAAAGGCCTCGGTCTGAGACCCTGGAGAACCACTGCCAGGGTGAGTAGACAACAGTGAACTTGGTGGACCAGTGGTCTGATTTGGTGTAAGGCAGCTCCAAGGGTTGATGTGTCTCTCAGTGGCTCTTAGCGACAATGGCTAAATTCATCCTACACGTCCAAACAATGTGTCTCGCGCATTGGTTGCTGGGAGGGGTAGCAGCAGAGGATTATATCCTGCCCTTCTTCCAAGGAGCAGAAGATACTTGGTTCTCCCCTCCTTCTCTTTATCCTCAGGAGATATCACTTTGGATGAGCGATGGCAACTAGCCTAATGTCGTTGACAAGGCCATGTTGAGCAAAGTTACATCCTCCTAAGTCAACTGAAGTCGATGGGTTGTTGAGTCTGCTTAGGATGTCCCTGATAGCGAGCTTTAGAACTGAGTGGGAATTGGAAGCTTGGATCTCCCAACTCCTTTGCTGCCTCACTTGTGGACTTCATGGGGCCTTCTGATTGGTCAGTGTAGAAAATAGGATTCTGGACTAGACATAGCATGGTTCTTATCTGCCATGTTCTTATCTCTTGGTAGCAATGGGAAGGGGGCTGGATTAAAAATGATGCTACATACAGTGCCATTGCTTGTAGTTTTGCTTGATGAACTTCTACATGGAGATCCAAAGGGTGAATGTAGCCCTGACCTGGATAGCCCAGGTAAGCCTGATCACATCAAATCTCGGAAGCTAAGCAGGGCCGACCCTGGCAAGTATTTGGATGGGAGACCTCCTTGGAATACCAGGGCCAGGAGGCCAGAGGCAGGCTATCAAGCCACTTCCCTGAACGTCCTCCACGCCCCAGTAGGAGTTGCCAGAGGTTGTTATGACTTCCAGGCATGGGCACACACACATGCACATACACACATGCAAAAATACCCCCCCAAAAGGGTGAATGTACCCTTTTAATAGGCTTCTCAAAGTCTTTGGGCTCCATCGTTTATGAAATGCCAGGGACATGACATCTTCAGACCCTCATGAATGTTCATGGGAATTATCTTTAATGTTTCTGTTCATACCTGGCTGGTAGGTCCCGGAGAGGGGAGAGAATTTCCCTTCTTCTTGGCTCCTGCTTTAATAGTGTTATCCAAAAGAGAATTAAATGGGCTTAAAAGGGTGTAACTCTGTTTAGGATGGCATGGTATGGGTTCCAGTTAGCTCTCTTATACAGAAGGGTTTTGGATTAGTTTGTACAAAGATATGGAGGCCATTTTTAAAAGATCTAGAGTAAGAGAATGAAAAAATATATAATCGTTGTTGTTGTTACTTAGAAGATGTATTACCACCTTCCAGCACAAAATTTATCAAGCTGGCACAACCGTTAAAACTGCAAGTAAACAAGGAGACAAAAAAGAAAGAGAACCTAACAGCAGCCAACAGAACACTGGCTAAAAGCCTATAAAGAAAGGAAACTCTGTCTAAAAAAGATCCTGGATATGGCTCATCTCAACAGCCAGTTGGATAGTGGACAACTTAGGAGCCACCATGGAGCTCAACTGGTCTGCCATGGTCACCAACCCCGATGACTGGGGACTGTAGTACACTGATAATTTAATTACGAATGACCACTTATAACCTAATATGTTGGTTTGGCTTAAAAACCTGGAATCCAGATCCTGGCTGAATAGGATTTTGAACCTTAGTTCTAAGTGAGAGCCAGTTTGGTGTAGGTACCTAAAAACATGTGTCAATGTGGTTTTCGGCGAGAGGCTGTCGCTCACTGATTAGAGCACATATGTTGTGTGCAAAAAGTCCTGGAGTTCAATCCCAGGCATCTCCTTTTAAAGGGACTCAGGTAGCAAGTGTTTGGGGAAACCCCTCTCTGCTTGAGCTGCTGTCGGTCAGACCAGACCGAGGCTGATGGAACAATTGTCTTGCTTCAGTACAGAGCAATTTCATATGTTCATACAGGTGCATGGAATGTGGACTAGCAGCACATTCCGAAGGCCCTTTGCTCAACCTTCTTTTCCAGTGAAAGGATCTCAGGTGATGATTCTCTGAGGCTGCCAGTCTGGGTAGACAATATTGAACTACACTGGCCCAGTAAAGCTGATTGAGTCATCTTTCTGTGTCAGCTTTAGGAACACTAGCTCTGGGTTGGGAAATACCTGGAGATTTCGGGAGTGGAGCCTGGGGAGGGCGGGGTTTGGGGAAGGGAAGGTCCTGAGTAGGGTATCATGCCATAGGGTCCACCCTCCAAAGCAGCCATTTTCTCCAGGGGAACTGATCTCTGTAACCTGGAGACCTTTGGAAATTCCCAGAGATCTTCAGGCACTACCTGGAGACTGGCGGCTCTGGTCTGGTCAGTGTCCACCCGACGGCTAACACCAAGCCTTGTGCGGCACCTTGAAGACTACCACAATTTGATCCCTGCATCAGCATTCTGTGGACTAGAGCCCACCGCTTCAGGGACAAAGAGGAGGTCCTCTCTAGGCAGACATTATCCGTCAGGGGTGTTGCGTGAAGACTGTAACAGAGTGGCTGCTCCTGCTTAAATCAAGTCACTAGCAGCAGAACTCAGATTTTTTCTCCCCTCCCCCTTTTTGTTGTTGTTCAGTCGCACAAAAGAACGGAATCGGGAAGACGGAGCCAAAAGCCAGTGGGGATCTGGCGGTTGTGTGCTGGCTGCAGCAGGCTGCTGTTGCAATCCCAGAGACTGTTTCCTGCTGCGTTGCGTGTCCTTGCTTTTGGAACTGGAAATGCTTTGATGGATATTATTAGGCAAGGAGGGGAAGCGTTGGGAAGGCTCCGCTTCCGCATGGTCCCACCAGAGGGTTCCTGGATGAAAGAGGGGCAAATTGGAAGAGCCTGTGTGTATCCCAGGGGGGACTTTTCTGGCCCCACGTTGGGCCTCTTGTATATATCCAAAGGCCTGTGGAAATATCCATTCGAGCCCTCTCCCGCCCATCCTTGGTCAGATTCCTTTGCCTCCTGAGTACATGGGAGGATGTGAATGGATCCTCCAAAGGCTTTTCTGCTCTGTTCCTCCCCATAGATAGCTCCTGTGGCTTGTTCTAACTTCCTGCCCACAGCCTCCACAAAATCTTGGGAATGGAACATGAAATCTGCTGTCCTCTTATTGTGCTTTTTTGGTGGGAAGGGGGTAGTCTTTCCCCTTCCTCTCCTATTGCTTCTAAGGGGACAACGAAAGAACATTGCCGATTGCCCCTCCTGCACTGTTGACCTTTGCTATACAGAAGAAGAGATTGGATTGATACCCCGCCCTTCACTACCCAAAGGAGTTTCAGAACGGCTTACAATCTCCTTGCCCTTCCCTTCCCCACAACAGACACCCTGTGAGGTAGGTGGGGCGGAGAGAGCTCTGAGAGAACTTGTGACTGACCCAAGGTCACACCAGCAGCTGCATGTGGAGAAGTGGGGAGTTCTCCCAGATTAGAGTCTGCAGTATAAGAGTCTGGAGAGGCAGCATCAAATCCCTAAGGCCAGGGCCGGCGTCAGCATCCCCTCAGGTGAGGCGGCTGTTGGGGCTCAGGCTTTCTGGTGGGGTCCACTGCTACTGCCGACCCCCCCCCAACATGCAATCTCCCTACCTGCTCCCTTGTGAGTGCTTCACCACTCATGCATCCAGATTAGGCTGGCCAACCTCCAGGGGGTGACTGGAGATCTCTGTGGCCCTGGATTTAGGGCTGTGTGGGCAGTGCAGCTGGCTGCGAGGATGGGTGGTGGGAGAGCTTGTGAGCCAGATAGGGAGGGATGTACCGGCAGGCAGTGAGACATGTGGGGGAGACGGGGGGCAGGCCCCCCCCCCCCCGGGAACTCTCTGGCCAGGGCCCTGCACATTCTTGGACTGGCCCTGCTTAAAGCACCATACCATCTCTTCCTCTCCATTGGAAAGACATGTTTGGCATAGAATTTAGAGGGCTTTGGAGTCCTGGATTCAAATCCTCACTCTGCTAAACTCTTCACTGGGTGACCTTAAGCCAGTCACATACTCCCAACCAGTGTTCCCTCTAAGCTGTGGGATCTTGTGAGCAAAAATTCAACTTTGCGAGCAACTGGCATTAAAGTTGTGAGCGAGTGACTTGGCTACTGCATAAATGTTTGCTTTGGAGCCATCCTTTCTGAGCTAAGACAAAAATGTATGAGCTGGAGGCTAAAAAACTGTGAGCTAGCTCACACTAACTCAGCTTAGAGGGAACATTGCTCCCGACCTAATTTTCCTCAGGGGGTTGCTTCTGAGTTCATCGACTCCTGTGGGCTGAGATGGGCATAATGCTGCCGAGCAAAAGGATAACAACGCTGTCATAAAGTTAGTCCTGGGAGGAAGATTTGCCATCCTCTTAAACTGTTGAGGACGTTTTGTCTATGATTCGATATTTTAGTATTGTGTCATTTTCTGGTCCTTCTGTGTTTTTCTAATTCAAATTTTAGAAGGGCAATTGGTTACCTTCTGGCCACTAGTTTCTAACCACAACACAACACTGGCTCTCTATTACCGTCCGATGACCCCATAATAGAAAACAAATACGTCTAATGGACTCTATTAAATACAGAGGGCTGGTGCCTGCAGAAGTCTTGTGGTGGGACTTGGAATTCTGAGGGTTCTAAAATTCCGTGGGCCCTTAATATAACCCACACATTCTTTGATGTGAAACAAAAGTGCGGAGGGATGTCTCTGCAATGGAGCGCCTTCTATTTCACATACTTCGCAAAAGGCTGAAGCTTCGTCTGGCTGGCCTTACCCTCAAACCAGCTGAGTGAGCGACATCAAGAAAACCTATTATTTTTTTAAAACCAAAAGCAAGCTCCGTAATTGGAGACAAAACCCTGCTGAAGTGGAAATGTCAGGGAAAAGAAATCCAGGCATTATTTCGACTGCAGGCTTTTTATTTGGCTGGAATACCTTTGTGATAGCAGGGAGTGGTTTATGACTCCTCATAAATCCCCTACAACCTGGGAAATATTAAGGCAATAATAGCAGAAATAAATCTCGGGCGATAACAGGCCTTACATGCAAGTTTAGGGAACAGAATGAGAAACATAAGACAATGCCTCAAAGGTGAGCGGATCTTAAAACTGGAGGGATGATGTATAAAGGCCCTGGTGAGAGAAGACTGCGGTCTCTTCCATGGAGTCCTTTCTGTCAGGATGAGTCATGAATATTTTTTTCATCCCTGATGTTTGATCCACACACGCACAAACACACTGATTTTACTTTTCTGTTGTGTGGGAACCAAACCAACAAGCCTTGTTGCTTTCTATTTCTCCACGCTGAAATTTTCTCATCAAAATATATGCCTTTTCCAATGATATTTGTGCACAAGTAATGCAATTTTATGCCATAAGACCAGTGTATGAAAACAGAACAACGGTATGGAGCAGCGATGCATTTGGAACCTTCTGACTCCTTAGAGGGCACATTCTGAGGCTGCCCATGCATTGGGTTTTTCTGTGGCTGCCTCCTGTTGCGGAACAGCTTCCCAGAAGAAATTTAGAAGATATATGTGTGTCTCTTGCAGTTTTGGAGGGCATGTAAAACAGAATTCTTTTCTAGAGCCTTTGGATCCTTGAGATGATTGCTTTGTAGATGTACAGAAAGACAGTGGTCTCTGTTGGACTTTATTTTTAAATTTTTCTTCTGGTTGTTTTTAATCCTGTTTTTAGAATTATGTCACCTTTTGCTGAAGTTAGTGTTGCTATTTACCCAGGGACCATTTGCTCCTCGTTAGCATTTGATGGCTACTGCTGGTTCTCATGAGACCTTTGAAGGACTTTTGAGTTGCTCTCTCAGAGAAAGGAAATTAAATTGTAAGAAATAATGTGTTTATAAATTCATTTAAAGTACTGTCTCATCCTATCGATTGCATCGACTGGCGTGGCATAATCTGCCTTGAGTTGCTGCAAGGAGAAATTTAAATAATATATAATGTAAAAGCAGGGCTTTTTTTTGTAGAAAAAGCCCAGCAGGAACTCATTATCATAATAGGCCACACCCAACAGCAGAAACTCATTAGCATATTAGGCCACATCCCATGCCTTCCCTTGGCTTGCCGGGGCAAGCTGGCCCTTGGACAGGCTGGGGAAGGCACAGGGAGGCATTTAAATGCCTCCCTGATCCTTCCTGGCCGGCCCGCCATGGAGTCGCTGGGGGGGGGGTGCTCTTCAGGCCTTCCCTCTGTAGCCACACACACAGAGGTTTTGGCTGTAGTGGGCGTGGCCAACTCTGAAGCCAGCCGGAACTCCATTCCTGTGCTTTCCTGCCCAAAAATAGCCCTGTGTAAAAGTAAACAATAAGACCACTTCACCCTCCACTTTGTGTGTGTGTGAAGTGCTGTCAAGTTGTTAACAGCCTTGCTCTGGTCTTGCAAGCTGAGGACCCTCGTGGCTTCCTTGATCGAGTCAATCCATCTCATGTTGGGTCTTCCTCTTTTCCTGCTGCCTCCCGCTTTCCCTAGCATTATTGTCTTTTCCAGTGACTCTTGTCATGACGTGACCAAAGTATAAATATGCTTGTATCAGCTTTTGATGGTGAATTGGTGGTCAGAGGAAGGTGGATATATGTGGTGGATGACCCCAGTGGTTCTATAATAAAAATGTTTTTTAAAAAAATAATCATTATTTATTTTAAAAAGCAGCACAAAGGTCCTAGAATCCCCACATGGTGGAAGTGAACTACATTATCAACAAGATCTAGGTTTCTATTGTGTTTGTGTCCTGACTTACTTGTGAGGAAGACACAAGGGATATGGCTAGGGAGTCATCATCAGTTCAGCCTGTTCTTGGTCAGACTAATTGCAGAGTACCCTCACGTTGGATTTAACCATAAATCAGTTTGCTCCGGAGTCATCCTGCCTGAGCGAAGACAGAAATGTGTGAGCCGGAAGCTAAAAACCTGTGAGCTAGCTCACACTGACTCAGCTTAGAGGGAACAATGGTCATCATCAGTTCAGCCTGTTCTTGGCCAGACTAATTGCAGAGTACCCGCACATTAGATTTAACCGTATCGCTTTTCCCAGTGGTCATCTCTGGCAATATGTATACAGCAAAGTAGCATTCAGCACACGAAAGCATGCTTCAGCAAGATGCTCTGCAATATGTTTTGAAGGCCACCTACATATTTGGAAGGCCCCCACCCCCCATGTTTGAAGCAAAACTATCTTGACCCTTGCACAAGCTCTAACCACAGAGAACGTCACCTTTTGGACTTCCCATTATGTTTCGTGATGTGCTTCCATATTTAAATGGACATGACTCACTCCAGGGGTTCTTCTGTTCAGCTGATGAAGGGGGGAAATAAAAGGAACAGGAAAGAAAGATGAATCCCAGATGTTGTGTATGGGAGTAACAGCGAAAAAAAGTGTATCAAGGACTTTCAGGACTTATGCTGTTCAGCCAATAAATCTAGGGCAAAACTGGATGAAGGTGAAATATCTGTGTATTTAAATGAAAAAAAGAAATCAAAGCAGCCAGCTGGAAGAAAGGGGGTGATTTGTTTGGGCTGTCGTGCTGGTTTTGTTTCTAAACTGTATGTTACCTGCATGTTTTCACTGTGAGACTAATAGCAACTTTGCAATGGGAGGGGGAAAACTTGTATCAGGGAAGAGGTGTAGGGGGGAATGGATTAAAAAGTCCAAATTGGCCCACCCCATGGCTGCTTGTTCCTTAAAAAAAAACCAAAAAGCAACACGGAGAAAGCTAATTATGGGTCTTGGCTAGTGTGGGCTGAATTTGTCACAGAGTTTCTGAAATGTGTAAAGCCTAGAGAACTGCAACATGACTCTTGTCCGGATAAATTATGGCCCTCTCTCAGAGACGCAGAGCTCAGTCCTCTTTAAAGCAAAGGGATGAGACTTGGTGGTGACTAATGTAAGCCCCGTGGATGGGGATTGGATCTCAAGACTCTCCAAATCCATCCTATAGTACAGTGGTGGCGAAACTATGGCACGGGTGCCAGAGGTGGCACTCAGAGCCCTCTCTGTGGGCACACATGCCATCGCCCCAGCCAGGCCTAGACCGTCATTAAAGTGTGGAATTATCTGCCAAATAATTTTAAGTAAATGAAAGCATTTGGGATTGCTTTCCTTACTTTGTTTGGATCATCTTAAGTTAATGTCTGAGTTGTTTTTTCTAAAGTAAAACCTCAGTATTCAGGTTAAATTGCCGTGTTGGCACTTTGCGATAAATAAGTGGGTTTTGGGTCGCAGTTTGGGCACTCAGTCTCTAAAAGGTTTGCCATCACTGCTATAGTACCAAACCACCTCTCATTTTGAGATTCACTTCCTGCTTTCATTTTGGGGTTATTCTTGTCCTTTCAGTCAGTATATGCTGGATACCGGAGAGACATTTACAAGCAGGGGGGCATGATCCAGTTGGCAAATCCTGTTGAACTGACTGTGGTCTTTGTCTCATGAAGACTTACGTGGTGGAACTTTGTAGTGGATGGGTTCTTGACATAGGTGCTAAAAACGATTCTATTGAAAAGTAGCTCATCATTAATAATTTCCTGTCTGTTGCTCCTTCAGAACAAAGATAAAATGATACCCCAAGTTCAATTCTCTATGTCATGCTGCATTTTTGCTCTGCTCTACATTTCACCCCTTGTGGCTTCTGGTGCAGCAGAGAGACTTCCCGCAATCAATCTGGAATTAGAACATGTGCCAAATGAAAACTGTAGCCATTTTACATTACAGCCCTTCTGTAAATTTGCATTCCACCCCAGCATTATTACTGCACCTGTATAAAACACTGCAAAAAAAAGCAATTTGGTTGGGATGGCTTTTGTGTGGTGTTTCACCATGTGCACATGTGCTTCCTCTGTAAACCACAACCCTAAATGAATTCTGATATAACCACATGTACAGTCACCTCAAGATAATGGGGGGGGGGGAGAGAACACACAGCAAAAGTGCATGTTTTCTCCCTGCCCAACTGGTGCTCCAGTGCCCATGACCATGGTTGCAAATGTCCCAAAGCTGTAAATTTCCCAAAATCTCATATAGGATCCGATTGTGTGGTTGATCCAATCCGAACTATCGGCCACACAACCCAAATCTATGCACATTGGTCTTCCTTCCAGTCTTTCTTTAAAGTACATTTTTATCCCACTCAGCCTCCAAAGAGCTCAGGGCTCTTTCGCTACACCTGGGACCAGTTCTATGTTTTGGAGAGCCCTGGGCAGAGAATGGCCAGGGTCCCCCTCTCCTCCTCTGAACGCTACCAGCCCCCCACTCCAGCCTTCCTTCCAGCCTGCCCACATTCCCGTGAGCCTGGGTGTGTTTCCTTCCCCCGCTCTTTCCACTGACCCTATGTCCTTTCCCCCATGCCGCTGGGTGGCGTGTGCAGACAGGAACACCCACACTGTGCCTGCCAGGCAATGTGTGGTTACGGGGGCTCTGCTGCCATGGGCCCTACCAGAAACTCTGGGCCCTGGCAGCTGCCCCATCTTAGGGTATGTTAATGCCAACCCTGACCACACCACACTGGCCTTTTCCTGTGTTTGATCTCTCTTTGTTGCACTCTAACTTGACCGGAAAGCGATATCCCAGATAAACCATTCTGAGCTGGCTCAGTTCTCACTGGTTCCAAAGAAGGCCTGGGGGGGGGAAGGTGTCCTACGGAAATTTGGCATTGAGCAGTCCCAGAGAGATCCATGAATATTTTTAGGGCCAACTGACCAAAGGGCTTGTGAAGAGGCCATAGCTCCATGGTGGAACATATGCTTGTCCTTCCAAATGTCTCTGGTTCAATTCTTGTAATCTCTAGTTTGAAAGAGGGGTTCAAGAAGCCAGGCCTTCTGCTCAAGATGCTGGACAGCTGCTGGCAGTCGGAGCTGATGGCACTGGGTGGGTTGGAAGAGTGGCATAAGAAAGACCCATATATTCTTAGGTTTAGTTCTCTTCCCAGCCACACTGGCTGATGGAACCTCTACTGAGACTTGCCTGCATAATGGAAGTTCTGTGTCTGAGTCCTATCATAGTGATGGATATTTTGCTAGCCTGTCTTCATTTATTAGTTTCAGAGTTAGAATGCTGCCCATAAAAGAGATTGCCCATTCAATAGACACTAAATTTATACATCAGTTCTTGTTTGTATTTACCTTTCATGTTCCAGTGTCCTTGAGAAGAACTAGGCATCAATTGTCTATTCAACCCAAAAGTCTCTCTCTCTCCCCTCCCTCTCTCATATGCACCAGCAGAAACACACTCTCTTCTCAGTCAAAACATTGATTTTCTGTCAGGATTCCTCTGACAGCTGTCAACACTTTCCTGTTTATTTGTTCAACAGGAAGTTTGAGGTGGGGAGACTGGCAGCAAAGGAGGCGGGCAACTCCATTCTGGAAGAATCAGCCCCCTCCATCAGCAAAACTCCGGGAGTTAACAGGGAGCAGGACTTCCCGGGGAGGGGAGAGTGTCCCACATGCCATAAGACGGGGTCGAGAAGGAAAACTTGTCAGGCCCAAGGAGATCCAGAGGAATTGTTTTGCTAAGAAGGGCAGAGGGATTTCCTCTGGATCGTGGTCCCAAGCTTATAAGAAGGCTTTTGTTATTGCTCAGGGTGTGCCGCAGATGTTGTTGGATGAGAAAGCCATGTTCAGTAGAGAGAAGGGAAGACTTGTGGCACCCCTTCTGAAATGTTCCATCATCGGTGGAGATCAAATCTTCCGTAGATATGGGCCTGGGCTGCAGCAATGGGTTGCAGATTTTCTTTCTTCGGGAAACTGGCCTGCATCCAGCAACAAGGAAGCTCAGCACATCTTCTAAAACAACCGTAAGAGTGCTGCAGTATCTGATTGAGGTGTTTTTTTTTTAAGGACAGCATCTTGTTTCCCAAAGAAGCTTGCCAGATGTCTTCAGGATGCCTACAAAGCACAAAGGAAGCTGTCCTCTTCTCTGCTGTGTTCATGTTGTCTAAGCATAAAGACACAAGGCAGTGATGTAAAGGGTTTAGAGTGCTGGACCAGGGTCTGAGAGATCTGGGTTCAGCTAGCCTGCATGCCATGATGCTTGCAGGGTGACCTTGAGCCAGTCACACTCTCTTTGCCTACTTTACCTGTCAGAGCTTTTTGTGAGGCTAAAATGGGGCAGGGAGAATCACGTACCTTTTTCTAAGCTCCTGGAAAGGAGGGTGAGATATCAGTGATGCTCCATGACTGTGACACACATGATCAAGGTCCAAGCCTAGTTTTATGTCTCTTATCAGCATAATTGTAGATGAGTATGCAAAGCAGAGGTGGGATCCCCACGTGGTGCAGATGGAATGCAGAGAAAAGCTCTTCAGCTGAGACTTTCAAGAAGGTTCATGTGCTGTTGCTGACCTAACAGTATTAGTTCTCTTACAAAGGAATTTCAAAGGGAGATTAGAGAGACTGTTGAATTGCAACTGATAATGAAGCTCAAGATAATGCATCCTCCAGGACTGAATCGAGACTTAGGTTTCCAGTCTCATTAGCAATGCTGATTTCTCCACTCCTACAGCCCCTCTGCATATCACCCCTAATCCAGTTGAGTTTACTATTGTCATTTGTCTGCCAACGTCATTCAGCATTTGAAACCACTCCACTCTCCAAGGTATAAGGACTGAGTGATTCACATTCTAGCTGTGGCTGCAGTCACACAAAATAAATAATCCACTTTCAATCCACTTTCAGTGCACTTTTAAACTGGATGTTCCTGTGTGAACTGGCAAAATCCAGTTTAAAAGTGCACTGAAAGTGGATTATTTAGTGTGTGTGACCGCAGCCTGTATCTGAAGAAGTGAGCAGTGATTCATGAAAGCTCATAAAAAACGTAAAGGTTCCCTTGCTCGAAAGCCAGTCGAGTCCGACTCTAGGGTTGCGGTGCCCATCTCCGTTTCAAAGCCGAAGAGCCAGCGCTGTCCGAAGACGTTTCCGTGGTCATGTGGCCGGCAAGATTAAACATCAAGGCGCACGTAACGTTGTTACCTTCCCACTGAAGTGGTACCTATTTATCTACTTGCAATTTCTTGCTTTCGGACTGGTAGGTTGGCAGGAGCTGGAACTAGAGACGGGAGCTCACTCCGTCATGCGGCAACTCGGTTCTCGAACTGCTTAACTACTGACCTTCCACAACCTGTAGTTCAGCGTCTTAACCACTTGAGCCATGGCAGCTTCCTATGAAAGCTCATACCCTGCCACAAATTTTGTTAGTCTTTAAGGTGCTACGGGACTCTTGCTCTTTTCTGCTGCTACCGACAGCCTAACACGCTTACCCATCTTGATCTACCTCATGTGCAAGAAGTAATCGTTCTGTAAAATGGAAGAGATGTATTTGAACATTTTTTCTTGGTTTCTTGGCCTGTCTGCAATAGAAACTTACTCTGACTTAGATGGCCATGTGCTCCTTAGCCAGGCAACATTTGACTAGAATGTTCCTGATCTTCTTTTCTCCACTGCATACTTGGTGAAGATCCTCTGGATAGGCTTTTTAAAAACACCCTCTAAGGGACAGAATAGGGCTGACAGCACACAACCTGCCTCAGTTCCCTTTCCAGACCGCACTCCTTCCTTTCTCCTTGGTTTCTCAAAGAATTCTCTCTTCTCATCTGCTTGGAGATTTCATCTCCTCGGCCACCAGTCTGTACCGATTGGCTCCTGTGCAAATAACTTGAATTCCAGGCTGAAAGAACTGATGACATGAGGCTGGGATTTAGCCGTCTCCCCAATTAATTAAGCTCTTTTCCTTTTGAAGCCAAACTCCTTTACCTTGTATTTTCCCAATCCCCCTCCAAAGACCATCTGAAAATACCATCACTATTTGGGGGAAGAACCTACCCTGGTTCACTCTCGGCTTTCTCGGCCCCAAAGGAATTGTGAAAAGACTTGCTCGGTCAGTTTCCATCTGTGGGCCTCAGATTTTTTAACTCAGAGTAGGCCACCATCGTTGGTGGCTTTTTGGTCACACTGCCCAACATTTCACAGATGAAAGCAGGGATGTTCCTTGGAACACCCGTGTTCTTATAGCAAAGATTGCTATTGCAGATTGCAAAAAAAGCTTTTCACTTTCGGAAGTCTGCTGTGTTCATCTGCTCTGCCCTTCGCTGATTGAAAAAGCGAAGATATCCTAGATATCTTAGATATTTTCTAGATATCTTAGAAAAATGGGACTGGCCTATAACAGGCTATCAGACGTTTGGCTTGAATCCCAGCAGCTGCACAGTGTCACGCGGGGGACTGTGCCCCAAACAGTGTTAATGGGCATTCGTTCATATGCATGTGCTCCACACAGCAGATACATCCCCCTGAGCAGTCAGAGACTCAGTTGACCCTATCTTTATGTTATGTATGCAGACCGCCACACGGCGGCCACAAGAAAGACAGGAGCTTGGCTCCAGAAAGACAATGGGACCTAGGATCCTAGTCCCCCCCCAGCTGACCAATGAGCTTCTTGGCGGGAAATTCAAACCCTCCAATGGAGTGGGAGGCCCAGGGGTGGGAGTGTATATAGTTGGCCTTGCAGGGCCGTTGTGTGTTCTTATGTTAAGTACGCAATAAACGTGTGCAGCCGCATGTCGTCGTCCGAGTCCTCCATGCGGCTAACCCAGTACTTTACACTTTAGAAGACCCTATCTTTTTTTTTTGCCATCAAGTCATAGCCAAATTATGGGGACCCCGTAGGGTTTGCAAGGCAAGAGACATTCATAGATGGTTTGCCATTGCCTGCTTCTACATAACGACTCTGGTGTTCCTTGGTGGTCTCCCATCCAAACACTCACCAGGGCTGACCTTGCTTAGCTTCTGAGATCTGATGGCATCAGGCTAGCCTGGGCTATCTAGGTCAGGGCCTATGTGTTGTATTGAACTCTGCAGTCAGTGTTCCCTCTAAGCTGAGTTAGTTTGACCTAGCTCACAGCTTTTTAGCCTGCGGCGCACACATTTTCATCTTAGCTCAGGAAGGATGACTCCAGAGCCAACTAATTTATGCAGCAGCCAAATCACTCGCTCACAACTTTAATGCCAGTAGCTCACAAAGTAGAATTATTTCTCACAAGACTCCACAGCTTAGAGGGAGCATTGTCTGCAGCTGGCATGGATTTTGTCATGAGATTAGTAGCATCTGGTTTTAGATCCTTGGAACATATAATTCAGCCTTGCTGAATTGGACCAGTGGTCCATCTAGTCTAGCATCCTGTTTCATACAGTGGCCAACAAATTACCCTGGAAAGCCAACAAACAGGACGTGGAAGCCAAGGCCTTCCCCTGATGTGGCCTCCTAGGATTTGTATTCACAGTTTGACTACAGGGTCTCCCTTTAGTCATCATCACAGCTATTCTCCATGAATCTGTCTAATTCCTTCACTTCTTCAGATGTATATGAACTTGGAATTTTACACATACTTTTATAACCAAAATCGGGGGGGGGGGGGTTGACTGTGTGTGTTCACAGTTTTTTAACAAAAAAAGGGGGGGGGGGGGGGGGTTGGGAGGTGAGAGGAGGCGTTCTAGAAGATGTGGCAGGGATTGTGTTATAAATCCTGTTATAAATAATTCAGGTATGTGTCCCCCTTCTGTACGGGACTGAAACAGTTGTATCTGTGTGCTCTTTGAAACACATTAGAGAGTTAAGGAGCTAAGGTGCTCTCTTTGTTCATTTTAACCATCCTATAATGAAGTGCATTATGAAACCTAGTGCTTTTTCTCCATCCATCTTTAATATATTACAAATTGTAATATATTCAAGATGGCTGGGGGAAAGCACTAGGTTTCATGATGCAGTATTTACAATATGGGAGGCGTGCTGTAAGATTGTAAACTCTTCAGGGCAGGGATTTGCCTTGTGTTATACTGTACAGCCCCATGTACCTGGTGGTGGTGGTGGTGGTAGTATCACTTCTACTGTGGGTAGAGTGATGTGGAGGACTCCAGTGGCAGATGTTGAGGACCACTGAAGGATTAGCACATTTGTCCATTATTTAATTTATGTTTCTCTCCCCTTTTAACCATTGGGAGGATGCCATCTTTTTTTTTTGGTTAACAAAATTTTTATTTTTCATTCATTGAGAATTCATATAGCTAACACACTTAATAGTTTCCATTACATTTCATTCACCCTATTCCCAATACCTCCCCCCCTCCTCGGCTTCCCACAATGCTTTCCCCTTTTTATCTTTTTTTTCAGTATAACATTAAATATTCTCATTTTTCTTAACATTAAAATCTTTAGATAACAATCAGTTGGTTTAGTATTGTTCTAAATACAGGCATCTTTGCTTCACATCCCAGTTCTTTTCCAAATATGTTTTAAAGTCCTTCCATTCTTCCAAAAACTCTTCGTCTTCTCTGTCGTTTAATTTTCTTGTAATTTTATCCATCTCTGCCATGAACAGAACTTTTTGTATCCAGTCTTGAAAGAACTGATGACATGAGGCTGGGATTTAGCCGTCTCCCCAATTAATTAAGCTCTTTTCCTTTTGAAGCCAAACTCCTTTACCTTGTATTTTCCCAATCCCCCTCCAAAGACCATCTGAAAATACCATCACTATTTGGGGGAAGAACCTACCCTGGTTCACTCTCGGCTTTCTCGGCCCCAAAGGAATTGTGAAAAGACTTGCTCGGTCAGTTTCCATCTGTGGGCCTCAGATTTTTTAACTCAGAGTAGGCCACCATCGTTGGTGGCTTTTTGGTCACACTGCCCAACATTTCACAGATGAAAGCAGGGATGTTCCTTGGAACACCCGTGTTCTTATAGCAAAGATTGCTATTGCAGATTGCAAAAAAAGCTTTTCACTTTCGGAAGTCTGCTGTGTTCATCTGCTCTGCCCTTCGCTGATTGAAAAAGCGAAGATATCCTAGATATCTTAGATATTTTCTAGATATCCTAGAAAAATGGGACTGGCCTATAACAGGCTATCAGAAGTTTGGCTTGAATCCCAGCAGCTGTACAGTGTCACATGGGGGACTGTGCCCCAAACAGTGTTAATGGGCATTCGTTCATATGCATGTGCTCCACACAGCAGATACATCCCCCTGAGCAGTCAGAGACTCAGTTGACCCTATCTTTATGTTATGTATGCAGACCGCCACACGGCGGCCACAAGAAAGACAGGAGCTTGGCTCCAGAAAGACAATGGGACCTAGGATCCTAGTCCCCCCCCAGCTGACCAATGAGCTTCTTGGCGGGAAATTCAAACCCTCCAATGGAGTGGGAGGCCCAGGGGTGGGAGTGTATATAGTTGGCCTTGCAGGGCCGTTGTGTGTTCTTATGTTAAGTACGCAATAAACGTGTGCAGCCGCATGTCGTCGTCCGAGTCCTCCATGCGGCTAACCCAGTACTTTACACTTTAGAAGACCCTATCTTTTTTTTTTGCCATCAAGTCATAGCCAAATTATGGGGACTTGCATAGGTTGTGGAAAGCCAATAGAGTGGGAGCCTTCCTGACTTCACAACTCCCCCGTGTGGTAGTTTAGGCAGAAAGAGAGAGGGAGAGAGGGGGAGAGGGAGGGAGGGAGAGAGGGGGAGGAGGGAGAGGGGGAGAGGGAGGGAAGGGGAGAATAAGAGTGGGAGAGGGAGATGGAGGGCGGGAGAGGGGAGAGGGGGAAAGGGAGGGGGAGGGAGGGGAGACAAAGAGTGGGGAGAGGGAGAGAGAGACAGAGAGATTGAGAGTGACTCACCAGGGACCCTCTGGTAAGGTTCATGACAGAGTGGGGATTTGACCCTAGAATTCCACTGTCCAAGTCCTGACACTCTAATGATCATACTTCAATGGCTGATTGCCCGAAGGTATTCCATCCATCTTTAATATATTACAAATTGTAATATATTCAAGATGGCTAGGGGAAAGCACTAGGTTTCATGATGCAGTATTTACAATATGGGAGGCGTGCTGTAAGATTGTAAACTCCTCAGGGCAGGGATTTTCCTTGTGTTATACTGTACAGCCCCATGTACCTGGTGGTGGTAGTAGTATCACTTCTACTGTGGGTAGAGTGATGTGGAGGACTCCAGTGGCAGATGTTGAGTACCACTGAAGATTTAGCACATTTGTCCATTATTTAATTATGTTTCTCTCCCCTTTTAACCACTGGGAGGATGCCATCTTGATTTTCTGGCTTCAGTGGCCAAATGTCTTGGCCTTGACTGTCTAGATAAATTTTTATCCTGTCACAACTCATGACAGCTCATGGTGGCGCGCATTCATTGATTTATTTGTTTATTTTTTATGTTGTTTATGGTACTGAAACAACACCTTTAGATGTGCCTCTGACCCCTAATTGATGTGTAGGAATTGTCAGGTGATCATGTTTATCTCCAAGCCGTGAACAACCTCTCCAGCTGATTTCTGCATGCCCAAAGGTACAAGAGCAGGCGAGCTCAGTTGATAATGGGAGACTATAAAACTGTCCCTTGCTGACTGGCTATCCGTTGACCTTGCGTTTCCTTCCAGAAGCTCAGGGTGGCTTATGTGGTTCGCTCCCTTTGTTTTGTCCCCACAACTCTGTTAGGAGGGTTTGTTTGAACGAGAGTGACTGACCCAGGTGACTCAGAGTGTCTAAGGCAGAGGAGGGAATTGAACCTTCATAGTTCCCCAGATCCTAGTCTGACACATGGGGTGCGTTCAGACGGGGCATTTGGAACGGTATAGGTGCCGGTTGGAATCAGTGTACTTACCGGCGTTCACACGGCGAACATCTGCCTTCCGTCCCTAACCGTTGCAAAGACCTTTAAACCGTTGTATTTTACCACTAGGTACTAGGAAGATTTATGACCTAAGTGTGGTATCCTGAGTGCAACGGTCGTAATCGCTGTCCCCCCCGTCTGATCGCTCTCCAACTTTGTAGAGCCACTTCCGTTCGGAAGCCTGAGGCTTCCGATTTTCGACCGCCATTTTTTTTTTAGGTCGGCGATATGCACTTGGGCGAAGCTTCACCCCGGCGTTTGTTTGTTTTTTTAAAAAAGGTCCTTAGTTTAACTTTTAGAGGAGTCCGGGACCTCAGGGAGGCCACTTTGCTCTTTAAACTTTAAAGGTAAGTCCTTACCTTTAAACTTTAAATGTAAGACGGGGTGTTTTGTGCATGCGTGAAGATCGCCATTCTGTGGATGGCTGCCTATGCGCATGCGCAAACTGTGTTAAAAAAACAAAAACAAACCGCTGACGCCCGCTGTGTGTGAACAGGCATACAGGGATGGTCTCCGCAGACAGGAGGTAAGTGTGATCGCGTTTCAGCCGGCATAAACTGCACCGCTTCCAACCGGTACAGTTTATGCCGGCTGAAACG
>NW_015169784.1:1273222-1325337 GCF_001447785.1 Gekko japonicus | reverse complement strand
GGCTTTCCAGCCGGCATAAACTGCACCGCTTCCAACCGGTACAGTTTATGCCGGCTGAAACGCCCCGTCTGAACACACCCATACACCATCACACCACACAGATTCACAACTGAGTTGGTCCACCGGTCCACTTAGCTCAGTATTGCCAACTCTGACTGACAAGAGCTCCATGACTGAGGAAAGCCTTTTCCCAGCACCTGCTATTTGAGGTTGTTTGACTGAAACTACTGGAGATGAAATCTGGGGCCTTCCGTACGCAAAGATGTGAAGAGATGGACTTCTTCACTGGTAACATTCTCACTGAAAGAACGAGAGCTTCTTTTTAGCACTGAAAAATATCTGGTTAAAACAAAGTCATTGTTTGTAAGCAAAGAAGGCAGAGGCTTAGAACAACATGAAGTCCTAGAGATTGAAATACTGAATGGCATTTGGACTTGGCGACAGCATTCTAGAAGTTTCCATCAGTCACCTGTCATTCCATCAGTCACCTGTTGTTCGGCCCAAACTGGCATAATTGTGTTCCAAAATGGCTGCCATTCTCTGGAGCAGGGCCACTGTCTGCTTGAGTGTGTGGAGATTTGCTGCCCGTATGATCGTCACCCCACCGAGTATGAAATGAATCCGAAGCGAGGAGCCCATCAAGCGCCACTCCTTTGAGTGTCAGCTTTCTCCTCCCACTCCCCCCCCCCAAACTTGGCATCCTTTTTCTCATTACCAACTGTAAAGCTGGAGGAAACCCAACGCCAGCATTAGGGGGAAAAATACTTTTCAAATTATCCTTTAGTTCCAACAGCTTAGTGTCCATACATGTGCTTAGTGTGGGGTTTCAGCTCCGCCTGGTGTGCTGCGCCCCAGAGCGTCCCTCTTCGGACCTTCAATGACCGCTGAAAACATGCCCCCCCCAAGGCTTTCGTGACTTCTTCCGACATCAGATCTGTCCCTTTCACTTACCAGCTGTTGAAAAGAACGGCCGGCTGCAGTGTTAGTCCTTCCCAGAAGAATGCCACATTCAAGGCTTTTTTAAAAAAGGGAGTGGAGGGTGTCCTTCTCTTTCCACCACCCCCTCCTGGCTTGTGCCAGGGTCAAAAAAGGCAAGGCCACGGGAATGTTCCTTAATCACCCTGAGCTCTCCTGCCCCGCTGTGGGTTAGCGAGAACACCTGCTTTGGTTTTGCTTGTCATGTTGAAGTCGGGTTTCGTTTTGTCAAACTTTCCCCACTCCCTGGAGCTTGTGGATTTGAGGGCGAAGCAAATTACAACATAAGGGTGAAGAAGAGAGCTGGGAAATACAAAACACACACGTGTACATAAGGCAATTTTGTTTAGAACTGGGCATCCAGCCCAGAGCTGCGTAGTGTAAAGGTTAGGGCTTAGGAGCAGTGCAGTGCAATTCAAATCCACACACTGTCATGAAAGTCACTGGGAGACCTTGGCCCAGCCAGTATACCCTACCTCACAGGGTTGTTGTGATAATGGGGAACAGAGATCTGTGAGCCCCATGGAAAGATAGGATTCAAGAAATGCACTGGATTGAAATCACATATTTTTCTACTGTGAAATCAAAACCCCCCCCATGCTTTCGTGACTTCTTCCGGACATCAGATCTGTCCCTTTCACTTACCAGCTGTTGAAAAGAACTGCTGGCTGCAGCGTTAGTCCTTCCCAGAAGAATGCCACATTCAAGGCTTTTTTTTAAAAGGGAGGGGAGGGCGTCCTTCTCTTTCCACCCCCCCCTCCTGGCTTGTGCCAGGGTCAAAAAAGGCAAGGCCACGGGAATGTTCCTTAATCACCCTGAGCTCTCCTGCCCCGCTGTGGGTTAGCGAGAACACCTGCTTTGGTTTTGCTTGTCATGTTGAAGTCGGGTTTCGTTTTGTCAAACTTTCCCCACTCCCTGGAGCTTGTGGATTTGAGGGCGAAGCAAATTACAACATAAGGGTGAAGAAGAGAGCTGGGAAATACAAAACACACACGTGTACATAAGGCAATTTTGTTTAGAACTGGGCATCCAGCCCAGAGCTGCGTAGTGTAAAGGTTAGGGCTTAGGAGCAGTGCAGCCCAATTCAAATCCGCACACTGTCATGAAAGTCACTGGGAGACCTTGGCCCAGCCAGTATACCCTACCTCACAGGGTTGTTGTGATAATGGGGAACAGAGATCTGTGTGCCCCATGGAAGGATAGGATTCAAGAAATGCACTGGATTGAAATCACATATTTTTCTACTGTGAAATCAAAATTAGACAGTGGTCCAGCAGCTCACTCCCTCAAAACCAGCTCTTAAGACAGGCAGTTTTCACGTACAGTCAATTCTTAGCAACTTGATTTTGGTTGCAAACCTACATCTCAACAACAGTAAACGATAAACTTGTATCTGTCCCAGAAGACTTCATTTTGTTCCTTGCACTTACCCCCGTAGAGCTCAGGATGGAGTGCATGGCTAGAATTATCCTGTTTTCCAGCTCAGAACAACCATGTGAGGTAGGCCAGCATAATGTCATCTAGGAAGATTTATGACCTAAGTGTGGATTCAAACCCAGGTCTCCCTGGTCATTTATACAACAATCTCACTAGACTAGCTTGTGCTTCAGGTTGCAAGTGATGGTGTCAATGCTTGCATTCTCTTTCATACAAAAAGAAAAGGACCCCCTCCCCCTTCATTTAGAAAACTAGCATGTCAGGGAGAAGTCTAAACGAAACTCAGGTTGCAAGTGATGGTGTCAATGCTTGTATTCTCTTCCATACAAAAAGAAAAGGACCCCTCCCCCTTCATTGAGAAAACTAGTATGTCAGGGAGAAGTCTAAACGAAATCTCATCTTTTGGTCTTCTAATTTTCTACTGTTGAATAACCTATCATAAAAAAATCCCTGCATACAAAAAACATAGCATGTCGGGGAAAAGGCAGCGCAAGAGCCCTTAACACTGTCGTTTTCTATTTTCCTTTTTTGGGGACTAGAATGGTCTTCCCCGACCAGCCTGAATTGGTGTAGTACAAACGTGGGTTGACAACCTGATCTGTGCCGTCAAGTCGCAACTGATTTATCGTTCTACTGCTTCAGACCAGCACGGCTGACCATTTGGATCTATCTTTCTCTGCAGAGTCTTCCTTGGTGGTCTCCCTTCCATGTACCAGCCCTGCTTACCTTTTGAGATCTGATGAGATGGAGCTATGCTGACTTCCCTCCCACCACTTGATCACCACTTGATCGATTATGCAAATGCGGCTGTCTGGGAAGGAGATGTTAGGATCTGACAGGTGGCTACGTTTCCCCTAAATCCAATTGGCAGCGACTCTGCGAGTTTCCCCCCTCATCATGCTAAAGTGTGTGGAGACAGGGCTTGCTTATTTGAGGTGTGTGGATGGGGTTTGTGGCTGTGGGCCCCATCTGAAAACCAGGGCCCTGGCTACTGCACCACCTGACAATACGCCAATGCCAGCCCTGGCTTCGCTCATTCTGTGTGAGTGAAGGAGAGGAGAAATACCAGGGGTTGCTGGGTCACTGACTCAAGCAATGATGCATGCAGGAAATGGATAAGGTACCTTCCCCCCCCAAAAAAAAGGTCCTGCTAAGCCCCTGAGCTGTGACCAGAGGAACTTGAAAAGCCACCGGCCCTCATAAAGGAAATCCAGTTCCCCCTCTGCAAAAAGGCCCCTGTGAACAGAGGCAGGAAAATTACCCTCAATATGGCTTTTTGTGTTCGCAGAGAAATGGAGAAAGGAAGGAAAATAATAATTTTTGACAAGCAGATTCTCTTTCCCTCTGCTCTTCCATGCAATGCAGTCACCTTTCAGGAAGCTCCCGGCCATGGGGAACAATGTAGGGGAGAGCCAAGAGGATTTTCCCTGGCGAACTTGGCTGGATCCCAAGCCGGGCCGGTAATGCTCCGAATGGAAGGAGGATCGGAGGGGGCACATCTTTCCAAAAGGAGGGTTTTTTCCCTTCCTCTTTTCCTGTTGCTGTTTTTCAAAGGGACATTCCTCTGCGGGGCAGAGATGAGCAGCTCGGGTTAGCCGGAGCAACATCCTGCGCCTGTCAGTTACGAGAGATATCCTTGTTTTACATTCGCTAAGGGACAAACTCCACCTTACCTTGGGGATCTGGGATCAGATCTCCTGACATGTAATTGAAACTTACAAATAGCTACAGGGCCTCCTGATTTGAATCGGGGCTGGAGCATCGGAAAAGCAGTGTGCGCGTGTATATGTGTGTCTGTATGTGGGGGGAGATATCCATTCCCATATGTAATGTTCTCAGTAGGAAATTGCCTCTATTGCCACTCTGCTTATAACTACGGGAGTGTATTATCTCTGCTAGGGATGTGAGCGAGAGAAGGCAGCTCTTATTGATCACCAGCATTTCCCTTGAGCGTTGTTAGGAACTTTAATTTCCCATGGATGATACCTCCCCCGGCACCTGGAGGGCTCAGATTGTCTTTCGATGGTTACTTGGAAGCAACCACAAACCCCAATGGTGAAATCTTGCGGATGAATTTTAAAGCAAGATGGTTAAAAATCAAAGCTGGCATTTCATAGAGAGCTGGCTTGGTGTGGTGGCGAGGGTTTCAGACTAGGAGCTGGGAGATCGGAGTTCAGATCCCTGCTCTGCTGGGTGACCTTGGGTCAGCCGTGCACTCTCAGCCTAACCTACCTCACAGGGCTGTTGTGAGAATAAAATGGAGGAGGGAAGAAGGATGTTGTACGTCGCTTTGGGTCCCTTTTTGGGGGGACAAAAGCAATTCCAAGTTCAAAAAAATCATACACGGTTTGTCTGTTTGAGGGCTATAATCCTCCTCCCGTGTATGTGTGTTTCAGGTGGGTCGCTGTGTTGGTGTGCAGTAGAAAAGCAAGACTGGAGTCTGGTAGCACCTTAAAGAACAACAAGATTTGCAGAGTAGAAACTTTCAAGAGTCAAAACGTCTTGTCCGATATGTGTGGGTAGTGGGTACATGTAAATATATGGGGGGGGGGGGGGATTGCAACCTTTGCTTTTACATGTGCGATTCATTCCTTCTCTCTCACTTAAACACAGATACAGAAAGACTCATACCTACCCAGGAATCCCACTGATCGAAATAGGACTTGTTTCCAAGCAATAGCATCAGACTGCATATCCCCTAAATCCATACCAGAGTTAAAAAACAACAACACAGGAACATAAGAGAAGGCATGCTGGATCAGGCCGCTGTCCTATCCAGTCCGACAATCTGTGTCACACAGTGGCCGAAACCCAAGTGCCATCAGGAGGCCCATCAGCAGGGCCAGAACTCCAGAAGCCCTCCCACTGTTGCCCCCCAAGCACCAAGAATACAGAGCATCACTGCCCCAGACAGAGTGTTCCAGGATCGAGAATTTGAATGAAAATGTAACTATGATTTTTTCCCCCCATAACCAGATTCCAGTTAGGAGTATTTGCAGGAGAATCTCCACCCCGTCCTCAACTGGATTCTGCTCTAAGCTGGTTTCTTATGGTTTTATTCGGAATAATTCGGGGGGGGGGTATGTTCTATTTTGGGGGACACTCAACATGGTCCTGATTGTATTCTATGTGCTAACTCATGGGAATTCTTGGTATGAATTCCCACTGCTCTCGCCCACGGATGGCACAACAGCAGTGGTGGATCAAGCAGTGGATGAAATCTGCTTCTTACTGTTTTCCTAGATAGAGGTGTATGGATATGTTTGCTGCAATTTCTTTTTATTTTCCTATGTTGCTGTCGAGAAACATTTTTGGTTTGCTGGTTTGTTGCTGGGGTTCCCAATCTTATTGCTTCTTTGCTGGCATTTTAATGCCATTTGTACGTCTCAAAGGCAACATTTTAAACTGTGCACAACTGATGGGGAAAATTGAGGGTGCAAAAACAGAAGCAAAAATAAAGACTCGTGGGTTCACTTGGCACAAAGGAACAATGAGAAGAACTTGGGGATTTTTTTGAGTTGCAGGTGCAATTAGTCTGCTGCAGATTTATAAGCCAGGAGGAGAGCGGTTCTAGACAACCAGGATTGGCCTGCAGTATCTTATGAATCTCCAGTACATCATCGACATAGATCAAGACGGGTTGCCGTGTTAGCCTGTCCGTAGCAGTAGAAAAGAGCAAGAGCCCAGTAGCACCTTAAAGATTAACAAAATTTGTGTCAGGGGAGGAGCTTTCGTGAGCCACTGCTCACTTATCTTTTCTACTGCTACATCATCCCAGTTCAAAATGTATCTCAGCAGCTGCAGGATGTGGAACAGCAGGCTGTGCAACTGCGTGACATGTTCAAGTGCGGGTGTAAATGTGCAGTGGAAACAAGATGCACCCGGCAGCCAAGCTCAAAGATTTTGACTTCTAGAGTCCTCGTGGAGGGAGCTTGAGAATAACGAATGTGCTAGCAACTCACGCTAACAAGGCATCCCTAAAATGGCAAAAATAGAGACACAATATGGACGTTGAACAGGACACAGGGACCGCGGGAGTGCATGTGAGTTGAGTGGAAAGCCTTCCATTCATTTCAGTGGGCCAGGGTGGCATTCCGAGATACTCTGCATAGTCCAGGACATCATTTTTGCCTCCTGCAGTCTTGGACTGTCATATTGACAAAGGCTGCGAGTCTCTAAATAGATTTCTGGGAATCTCTCTCCATCACGCGGAGTACGCCACGGCCGGCATTTGCCTACTACAAGCCCCCCTCCTCATTGTTTCCTAGAGGGGCTAATAATAGCAAGCCGACAAAAAATAGCTGCTCTTTTGGATCACCCTGGGCTCCGCAAAAGCAATGCGTAAACTTTACAGAACTATGCCCAGGCCTCTGTGACAAGCACTTAGCAAGCCAATGAAGACATTCAGGGCAGGAAGTCAGGACGATAACTGCTGTGGCCCGCCAGACTAAGATTTGCCGGCATGCTTGGGATGTGAGAGCACCTGATGGAGCACGTGGGCCCAGCAGCATGTGGCTGAGTTGGGAAGGGACTGCAGCCAGGTCTCTTAGGGTGGGATGGTAGCTTCACTCACTGGGGGGAAGTTCTCAGGGGGTTGTTGTCAGGCCTGTAGCCAGGATTTTTGTGGCTTGTGGGGCAAATGTTTTCCTCATGGGGCTGGTGGGGCTGCCATTATTTGCCATGATGGTGGGGGGTGCTCCCCTCCTGCAAGATTTTTTTTTAAAATTAGATTTTGAGGTGTGCAACATCGATTCGAATCATTTCATACCACAATCTATGTTGTTGTTGTTCAGTTGCACAGTCGAGTCTGACTCTTCGCGACCCCATGGACCAGCTCCCGCCAGGCCTTCCGGTCTTCCGCCGTCCTCTGAAGTTTGCTCAACTCCATGTTCGTTGCATCGATGACACTGTCTAACTGTCTCATCCTTTGCCGTCCCCGTCTTCTTTGACCTTCAATCTTTCCCAGCATCAGGGTCTTCTCCAGTGAGTGCTCCCTTCTCATTTGGTGGCCAAAGTATTTGAGCTTTAGTTTCATTATCTGGCCTTCCAGGGGACAGTCAGGGTTGATTTCTTGTAGGATTTACTGATTTGATCTGCTTGCAGTCCAAGGGACTCTCAAGAGTCACAATCTATATAGTCACAATCTATATGCATTTTGAAATTGCAGGCACAAAACATTACAACTCGGAGCAAGTCAAATACAGAAACCCAATTTTCCATGATGCCTGCAAAACAACACTCACCGGCAGGGGGAAGAGCACAGGAGGGGGGAAGGGGGGGCACAGAGATCTCTTTCAAGGGATACTTTTCATGTCCTCAGTTTCATTTGCCATAGACGATGCTGTCTCAGGAGAGGGGACAGCATTTGGTCAAACCATTTAGGTTGCCCCCCTAACTGTTAAGGGTTCATTTCAACCAGAGCTGTGTTCGGAAAATAAGCTGTCTTCTCTGCCAGGAACTATTTGGTTTTGCTGCCTCTCCTCCCCTCCTGTGCCCTCCTGCAAGATTTAAAGGGCCCTTCAGCTGATCGGTGGGGAGCGGATAGATAGACAGAATGACAGTGAGAGAGAGAGAGAGTTAAAGAGAGAGAGTTTTTATTGTGCAGCCATTAGCCATTACAATTAAAAAGAGAAAAAACATGTACAAATTGAACAGCTTACAGTACTGGGATTTGAGTTAGATTTAAGTTATGACAGCCTCTAAAAATGACACTTTCAATATTTAAAACAGTTAAAACCTTGAATATAAATACCCTTCTCCAGAAACACAGACTCATCCTCAAGCATTGCCAGTTTACGTTGCCCTTTATGTTGCCGTTTGCATGGCTCAATTTCGTTTTTCTATCTTCTTGGGCTCCACCTTGGCCCTGGTTTTACTAGCCGCTAAGGCAAAGAGGGCTACCTTATTGGAAACTATGGCGTCTACGTCTGACAGCAGAAATATCAATTTATCAATGTCAGAAACATTCTGCAATTGATCTATTCATGCAGTCAAGAATTTAGGTCTCCGTTCCCAGTACAACGGGCAGACCATGACATAATGAAAAAGATCCTCCGTGGAAGTTTTACAGATACAAATACGCTGTCCCTGGGGTATTCTTAGGTATCGCCCCAGGAGTAATTCTGTTGGCATAGTCTGGAATCGCAGTGCTGTGAATGCTGATCTAAGTTGCCCACCGATCAGCTGGAGGGCCCTTTAAGTCTTGAAGGAGGGAGGGAGAGAGGCGCTTGCACCACCACCCCGCTTCTTCTCAAAAGCATTTAAAGGAAATGGAGGACCTTTAAGAAGTGGGGAGGGGGCCCTTTAAGGAAGGGGGCAGAACCCCCAATAGCTCCACCATAGCTTATGGGCCAGGCTGCTGTCCTGAAGGGCCACCAGCAAGCCCATCTGACGAACTCAAGAACTGCCCATGATACGAAATCTAAAAACGGCAGTAGCCTAAAGTGTCCTACCCCAACCACAGGAGCAAAGACTCAGATAAAAGCAGCCATTCAAGCGAGCTATTATAAGAGGTGTCAAACCAAGCAGAGCACCAAGAGCAGCAGCCAATAATGAAATTAGCAATCACAGATGATCTCTGTGCACGTTCGAGATTTTAAAAAGCGAGACGAAGTGCAAAAGCAATTATGAAACGTTGAACATGGGTGTGTTTCTTCCTTCCCATACTGATTTCAACTGTGCCCTGGGAACTGGTTGTTAGATGGTACAGATCTCCACCAGCCTATAAAAAGTAAATTGCACATGTTTGCAACTACCACTGAGTTTAGGGCTTTACAGGAAGGGAAGAAAAGATTTAATCTTTCAGCTTAGCTAATTGAAACTGAGCTCTCCCCGCTGTTAGCAGTTTTAAGGTGAAAGCATGTGTCTTTTAAAAACCACCTACTTTTTCCTTTTAAAACACTAACAACAGGGTGGGAAGTCAGGTTTTCATGAGCAGAATTGGAGGGGTGTGTATTAAAGGGTTAACCACCCCCCTTCGCACATGGCCCCATGAACGAGAAATTAATCTTTTAGACTGATGGAGATCTATGATCTTCATCGCTTCTGTTTTGCCCCTGCTTAGAAGTTCCCCTTCGAATCCCAGAAGATGGTTTCATCGGTTTCATCGGCGACAAGGGAAAGGCATTCTGCAGGTGCTTAAAGGTGCTCCATGTGTTCCATAGCCAAATCCTGTTAGTAACAACTGGTTCGGGGGCTCGGCCATTTGATTCTTAATCCATGCTTCTGAGCTGGAGCTAAATTGGACCAAACAGGTTCCTGCAGCAAAGGATATGGAAGCACATGGGTATGGAAAGGTATCTTAAATTATTATGGCTGAGTTTTGTTCTTAAATGGGCACTTCTAGGAACTAAATGTAGACCACCTACTCTCTCCAAATAACCTCCCAAGCAACAGTTGGACGATAGTGACCTTTGGTTGCTGCTGAGCTAAGATGGATTTGGAATTCGAACTCAAAATCCAGAGGTGAAAGGCATCATATCCCATTACAAATCCCATAGGGCAGCCGTATCCCTTGTCTGGACCTGGGCCGGGGGTTTGATTGTCTTTTGGTTCAGCTGTGACTTGAAATATACCCCCCTCGGCTTGCATCGGTCCCTTAAGCAGCTTCGGAATCTCATCGCTGTTTTGGAGGCCGTAATTTTATCTCCACTTTAGCCTCAGATTTTCCCCCTCTTTTTTGTCTTCTCACTGGCATAAAGGCAAGAGCAGTGATTAAGCAAAACGGTTTGAGATACAAAAGTTCTTGAGCCAAGCCTGGGCATTCCATTAAACGACAGTGGGAAAGTCATGCTAGTTTATTGCAGAAAAAGAAATACAGAAATTTGCTGGGTTGGTTTTTAAAAAATTAAAGGTTTATATGCTAAGGATTATGTATTCATGTTTAAGATGGTTATCTTAATGGTTTAAGATGGTTACAAAATGCTCATCTTTGCACTTATTGTGTATGGGTAGAATTAATAGTGGTTAAGTGCGCAGACTCCAGTCTGGGAGAACCGGGTTTGATTCCCCACTCCTCCACTTGCAGCTGCTGGATGACCTTGGGCAAACCATACTTATGTCAGAGCTGTTCTCTCAAGGACAGTTCTGAAAAGAGCTCTCTCAGTCCCACCTACCTCACTCCTCCTCCTCCTCCTCCTCCTCCTCTTGATTCAGATGGGTAGCCGTGTTGGTCTGAAGCAGCAGAACAAAGTTTGAGTCCAGTGGCACCTATAAGACCGTCAGAGTTCAGATCTGAAGAAGTGTGCTTGCTCATGAAAGCTTCTACCTTGAATAAAACTTTGTTGGTCCTAAAGGGAAGGTGCCACTGGACTCAGACTTTGTTCTACCATTAACGATGGTGGTTGTATCTTTCTATTTGAGAATCACCTTGTTTAGTTCCTGACTAGATGTCGGCATCTTGGCAAAGAGATCTCTTCAAATTCATTTGGGAAAGTAACTAACCCAGAGTGGCTTCTGAGGTTCTGCAACAAGATTATTTATTTATTTATTTATTTATTTTATACCTTGCCTTTCTCCCCAGTGGAGACCCAGAGTGGCTGACATCATTTCCCTCTCCTCTTTTATCCTCCTAACAACCCTGTGAGGTAGGTTAGGCTGAGAGGGTGTGATGGGCTCAAAGCCACCCAGTGAGCTTCCATGCCACAAGTGGAGATTCAAACCTGGACTGAACCCTTCCAGACAGTAGTCCCGACTCTCTTAACCCTTACACCACTTTGGCTCTCATGAGATGTTTTTAAACATGATGGAAGGACTAAGTGTGCAGACTGCAAAAGCCTTAAAATGGAGCAGAGGAGATAGGATGTAGACTTAATTAGGTGAATAAAACAGAGGTCCCTTGGTGCCTTAAAGACTAACAACATTTATCCCAGCCTGAGCTCTTGGGAGTCAGATGCAATGGCTCATGTTTATCAGGAATGTCACAGAAAGAGAGGGGAAAGATACGCTGAAAATGATTTTCTCTCCATTGTATCTGAGGATTTTCTCTTCATCGCATCTGATTCCCAAAAGCTTATGCTGGAATAAATGCATCTTTAAAGTGCCACTGGACATCTGTATTATTTTGCTACAGTAGATTAACACAGCTACCGCACTGGAATTAATTTGCTGGGCTCAAGCGGTGTGCAAAAAAAGATCTCAGTTTGCACCAAAAGCTGTTGGGAAAATGAAGCAATGGCTGCTTTCCTGTTGAAAATGCAAAATCCAGCAGTGATTTAGGTCTGTCTCCAACAGCAGCGAACCTTATGCTACTTTAAACACGACCGGATTTATTGCAAACTGTAGTAACATTTCCCACATGGCATAAACACTTTTCGGGCTGTCATGAGCTGTTTTTTGACACTTGTGAAGGTGGTTGTAGCAAGTTAGAGACCAGGAGAAAACATATTGGTGATATATTTATATAGTCCCATTACAGATATGAGAAAAGTAAGATACACATTTGCGGTGTCATTGACAAAGCTATTCTTTGGGTCATACCATATACTACATGGAAAATCTGTGTGATCTCTTGACTTTTCTTGTTTGAGAAATAAAGCTGTGTTTGAAGCAGAGGACTATGGGGGAATGTTTTGCCATTTCCTGTCCTTATACCACCACCACCCGAATTAAAATCTCTTCCCCAAGCTGCTGAAAAATACCACATCCAATCCTAAACAGAGTTATGCTTTTCTAAGCCCACTGACTTCAGAAAGATTTTGATCAGCTTGAATTATAAATGGAATAGAATTTCAGGAAAGGGTTCCATCCCTTTTTTTTTTTAAAGTATAACAGGGAGCAAACTTTTGTGTTATGCGAATGTTATTTGCGAATGTTGGCATTGTAGTTAGGTCTGAGAGCTAAATCCTGGTTGAATAGGCTGAGTTTTACTGTTTTTATAGGAACAGAATTAAACCCAGAACAATGACTCTCCAAATGACAACTTTACTATATAACCATGGTGACTACAGCAACGATTGTTATCTGGACAACAGCCACTAACATGAAAACAGAATTTGTAAAGCAACGAACCTCTAATTGACCACATTCTCCATATTAATGTGTAGCTTTTAATGCATCAGTTGGACTATAAGGAAGGCTGAGCACCAAAGAATAGATGCTTTAGAATTATGGTGCTGGAGAAGACTCTTGAGAGTCCCTTGGACTGCAAGGAGATCAAATCAGTCAATCCTAAAAGAAATCAACCCTGACTGTTCCCTGGAAGGCCAGATACTGAAGCTGAAGCACAAATACTTTGGCCACCAAATGAGAAGGGAGCACTCACTGGAGAAGACCCTGATGCTGGAAAAGACTGAAGGTAAAAGAAGAAGGGGACGACAAAGGATGAGATGGTTAGACAGTGTTATCAATGCAGTGATCATGAAATTAAGCAAACTCTGGAGGACGACGGAAGACAGGAGGGCCTGGTGTGATGTGGTCCATGAGGTTGCAAAGAGTCAGACTTGACTGTGTGACTGAACAACAACAACAAAAATGGTAGGCTGAAGACTGCAAACATAAATTGGTTTCAATGTCATTGTTTTGCCCTGAGGAGATTGGTAGTTTTATGCAGGGGGATCCATAAATGTAGCTTTAAGCATTTTGCCGTGGGGTAGAAATATTGCAAGCAAACAAGCCAGGAAATACATATATACATTAATCTTTGAACTTCAGATTGGGACCCCTCTTTAACTCCAGTTTGTAATATGAAATCACTTTTAATTTTTTGACTCTATCTGCTCAGTTTCTCCCCACTTTCTCTCTGTAATTTCCATTCTCTTATGGGGAACAAGAAAGAATCTTTAAATGTTTAAACTAGAGACCAGCCACATCTTAAAATCTAACAATCTTTATTCCAGCATAAATTCACATGGCTGACTCATGAAAATTTATGCTGGAATAAATATTATTAATCTTTAAAATGTTGCCGGACTTCTGTTTAATTTTTCTGCAGCAGAGTAACAGGGCTATCCCTCTCGAATTATTTTTGACAGATATTATTTACCCTGTACTTTTGGTTAATTCTTCTCCCACGGGGGGGGGGGGGGGGGGGGTTGGGCTAACATTAAATCAGAAGACAGACTACAGTATATAGAAAGGATGAAACAATCAAAAGTCAAAAGGATGTTTCTATGTGTAATGACCAAATTCATGCTAATGAGATTACAAGCATTGTATTATGATAATTTTTTGTTTGTGTTGTATGATTAAAATTAAAAACAGCTATTACAATTAAAAGTGTACTGTAATAGCTGTTTTAATTTTAATTGTATTACCTTTATTTTTAATGACCTTAGGGACATTTTAAGGCCAAATATCAGTCAATAACATGTTAATAAACACTCCCCATATTTATATAATAAATAAGAATAAATAACATACAGTGTCATCCTAAGCAGAGTTAAACCCTTTTAAGTATATTGAATCTGTGGTCTTAGTTGGGTGTAACTCTGATAAGGATTTTACTATAAAGAACTGAATATCTGAAATGGAAAATAACTGAACGAAATAACTGACGTCAACTCAGTTCCTTCCTTGTAATCACCGCCCCCCTTTAATTCAAAACCTGATGAGAAACAATTGTCTTCACCACTTTCCTGAAGGTTGGAAGGGATGGGGGAAACCTCATGGGGCAGGGAGTTCCACGGTCTCAGCACCACTGTTGCCAGTTATAATCAGCTGCTTTCCTTCTTTAATAAATGCTAACCCCCCAAAAAAGATACACATCGAAACATCCACGGGAAAAGATAAAATAAACATGCAGTGTTATCCTGACAGCAGAGAGACGAAGACAAACTCAACTTAACTTATGGCGTCCAGCTCTGGGTGGGGAAATGCCTGGAGATTTTGGAGGTGGATCCTGGGGAGGGCGGGGTTTGGGGAGGGGAGGAACTTCAGCAGGGTACAATGCCATTGAGTCCACTCTCCGGAGCAGCCATTTTGTTCAGGGTAACTGATCCTGGAGATTAGGTGTAATAGTGGGAGATCTCCTGGTACCACCTGGAGATTGGCAACCCTAACACCATTCTTCTGGGGGAGGAAGGCATATAAAAGGAAGAGCCTCAATGACCTGGCTGTATTGACTAAGCCCTTAGATCTGATAAATCTCCATGGATAATGAAGTCCGTAAACTCAGGGCAGAAACATTCTGCTCAAAGACTTGTGGAGGAGGCTGTTTCTCTGGCAGTCCTCAGTGATCCGCAAGGTCTACATTCAGTACAGGCTCCCTTGGATATCCGGGATCTAGGCACCATAGGGCTTTAAAAATAAACCGGCTGGTTCAACAAGTTAGACCAGCTAGTTTTGGTTTGTAGTGCAGATGTGGACCGTAACTCCAGGCATGTAATTTGGCCTTTGGAGTTCTCACAGTCATTGGATTGGGGCCGCGATGCTGGGGAAGGGAGTCAGTCTTCTCCCCTCTGCACTGTGATGCTTCCTGGTCGGAAAGGGCTCGTCTTGAGCTGTTATACGTCCCGTCGTGGAATAAGAGGCATAATTTGGATTCCAGTCTTTCCCCCCTACCGGGGCTCAAATCAGTTGTGGGGGGAGGTGGTAGAAGGGGAAGAATTCACAATCCCTTCCCCACTGCAGCCTTGATCCAGATCTCCCCACCCTACCACCAATCCCAGCTGGTATTTTCTCCTCAACTGCAGCAATGCAACTCATGTGTCATTTGGCCCTTAAATTCGTGTGCAGTGCCCTCCGCTGCGAATTCTCATGTTTGTACGTGTTCGTTTATTTTCTACATCTGCATCCTGTATCATCTGTTCTGCATGAAGTGGCTTTTCTTTTATCAGCCCACTGAGATATTTATGGGACAAGAGCGGGAAAACAAACAACCTCAGAAACAGATGAACAGTTTCTGGAGAGACAGTGAGACTGCACGCAAAGCAGTAAATAGTATGCATAGTCCCCCCAAAAGTATATTTGCTCCTGTTGCCAATGGCCGTGGCTCACATCAGCAATGCCGTCTTGACCGCCCAATGCATGGGGATGCTTTGGTGCTGTTTGCAAAGAGAGTTTTAGCACCCCGCCGTGGCGCCACTTTGCCCTGTGTGAGTGAACACATCCTTCCTATTTTGATATATTCTGGAGTCAGCAACAGAGTACAGCTGTTGATGGAAATGCCAGTCGGTCCACAACTAAGATCGTGTATTAACTGTTCACCTTACATCAAACCCAAGCTTGGAAAAGGGAGGGGTGGCTCTCAGGTGCTTGCAGGAGTTTCTTTAAACATTTTGTTTTGATTTTTAAGACACAACAGTTACAAATTAAAAAAGAAAAGTAAACATAAACAAGTTCAACAGGTAAAAGCAGGGATTACAAAGTAGATGAAGTAGCTTTCGAGGTACGAATACAGAACATTGCTTCAAGGAACAATCCATGGGCAATGAGGATAGAACATAATTAGTAAGGTGCAATAAAGCGTATATGAAGAGGGAATATTACAGTTTTTTGTTTTCTAAATCTAAAAAAAGGTAACCATGTTTCTAAAAACCTTGACTGAAAAGACAGTTTCTTTATGCTTAGTAGTTTATCTGATATTCCTTCCATTATAAGAAAATCCCAAATGAGACTATGTGAGAGAGGTATAGATGGGAGGGCCCTACTTTTCCATTTGCTGCAATTATAACTTTGGCATCTGCTAAAAGGGGGGGGGAAATAGATCTTTACTCACTTTTGGAATGCTTTTATTGTCCCATAGGTTTAGCAATAGAACTTCTGGAGAGTTTGGTATATGGTATCCTGTTATGCATTCAATTTGGGATAGAATTTTGTTCCAAAAAGTTTTCACTTTGCTGCATGTTCACCACGAGTTTTGCAGGAGTTTTGAACAATCACCCGAGCTCCTTCCCTGAATACTCCACAAAGGATGGGAGAGAACCCAAGGTTGTAAGGAAATTGGCTAATATTTGGTAATATTTATTTTGTAAGCTGCCTGGGGCAGGTGCCCTGGAGGGGCTGTCTAAAAATGCTCTAAATAAATACATGCATTTTAAAGGATGGTGCAAATGCTTCGTATGCTGACGATCCCAGGTTCAGTTCTTACTAACTGCAGGCTGCTGCCCAGATAATATTGCCAGATGGACCAACCGTGTGACGCTGTAGAAGGCAGTTTCATATAGTCAAGTTCGGTGTTGAGGAGGAATGCAGGGAGCAAAAGAACACATGAATTTGCCTTACACTGAATCAGATTATCCCATCAATTGAGTCAATATTATCTACTCAGACTGGCAGTGGCTCCCCAGGGTCTCAGGCAGAGGTCTTTCATATCACCTTCTACTTAGTCCTTTTAGGGGACTGAACCTGGGACCTTCTGCATGTCAAGCAGATGCTCTCCCACTAAGCCACAGCCCCTCCCCAGGAAGGGGAGTGATTAAAAGGTAGGTCAAAGAGTGTGATGTCATGTGCTCCAACTCACCTATTTACCAGATGCAATCTTTATTTCCTGGTACAAAACTAGCTCTATTTTGCTTTGAAACTTTGAGCTTCAAGGGATGTTTGTGTGTTTTTATTTGCCTTTTTGAATATTTTTTTTTTGGGTAGCCTGAATTGTTAGACGTGCAGTTCTTCTTCCCCTGGGCATGAACATTAAAGCATTATGAACACATGGGCACCTTCCTCATGCACATACGGTACTTTGGCTTGTGAGATCTGTTTGACCTGTCAATAACCAATGGTAGGACAGCTGTGTATTTTCTAGTCCAGCTGTTACCCAACAAAGGAACAACTTTATGGCTTTTAACTTGGCACAAGAGAGGCCATTGCAGTGTCAATGAAGGCAAGATGCGGAAGGAGGCCTGGAGCCTTCAGCGATGCCTAATAGTCTGCGGTGGAAATGGGGGAATTGGTCCCTGGTATTAGAACTGGGGTGTTAACAGCACGTCCCTGTTTTTGTTCGTGAAATGCAGGAGCAGACGCAAATTGAAAGTGGCAGTCTGCATCACCCACTAGATGGGTCTAACAGGCAACCACACCACTAATTTAATCCAATCATCTAAATCATAGAGTAGGAGCTTTTCAGACATTTGGCTTTAAAAAAAAAATCTGTACAAGATTAATTTTAGGGAGTAATCACCATCCTTGTAGGCAAGGCTAGCTTGTTTGGTTTTATGGCATGCCTGGCCCCAGATTGTCTATTTTTCTTTCTTTAGCTGAGGCTTTTTGTGGTTTCCCTGAAATGGCAAGTTTTGCCAATGCACAACATAAACTTTGGGGGTTTTCCCGACATGTGTGTTAGTCCTACGCAAACAACAATTAAGTGAGCTGCAACCCTCCGATTTAGAATGGTGTGCCGTTAAAAAGACAGTTCTCTCCCACATATTTATTTGTGTTGCTGGTGCTGAGGACCAAATCCAAAAGTCTCGGGGGGTTACGGCCATTCGGGGAATATCAGATTCTTAACCAAGGAGCTGAGATCGGCGCTGCAATTCAGCCAAAGAGATATAGATAAAATAACTGCTTGACCGACCAGAGAATTCAACAGTTAGAATATTTCTTCCAAGGAAAACACATTTTAAAGATTACTATCAAGCCGTTGATGTTGACTGGGCTGGTTCCCGCTCCAGTATTATTTATAATTTAATCTTTTCTACTTTGAGTATTGGATTGCAAAGGTTTCTCCTTTAACTCTTTGCCAAGTCACACAGTGGTGATGGTACTCTGTACCCAAGTACCTTGACCCAAGGATATACAAATGGCATACAGAACTTTTTGCATATACATCTGCAGCATTTTGGGTGCAGAAAAGCTTTTTGGGGGGCAGGGAGTAGGGTTGCTGTTGGATGTCACAAGTTAGAACACTTCTGTTTAGTATTTACTGGGTTAATACTGTGTACTGAACCACATGTTTGTTTGTATCCTATCTGCTTAGAGAGCTAGAAAGCCCGCCAGATTGAGATGTAGTTTGTTGTCCTGATTGGGGAATGAAGTAGCTAGAATTAGCATTTTATGGCCCTTTGTGCAGAGCAAGAAGAAGCTCCAGTCTCCATTACTCTTCGCTAGTCTGATTGTGAAGATGTAGAAATAAAGCTCTTTGTTATTTTTCATCCTGCTTATTCTACCCATGCTAGGTTCTAGTAAACTTTTTATATTTTAAACTACCATGGACTCACTCATTTATACTCTGCAGACTCTGCTGATTAACTTTAAAAAGGAAATTAAATACCCAAATTCCAATAGTTGCTAACCTCCAGGTGGTGGCTGAAGATCTCCTGGGGTTACAACTGATCGGGTGACAGAGGCCAGTTCACCTGGAGAAAATGGCTGCTCTGGAAGATGGATTCTATAGTATTACACCCCAATAAAGTCCCTCCCACAAACCCCACCCTCCTCAGGCTCCACCCCCCAAATCCCCCAGTATCTGACAAACCACAGTTGGCACCCCCGGGGGAAGAGACTACACCCTATTATATAATGAGCTGAAAGTCACCATCTAGAGAGTCCTGGGATGCAGCTCTTACTAGGTCCTCCCATTGCAGACTTCAGATGGGGCAATCACATGTTCGAACACTCTCCAGTATCAGTAGGGTGGCCAACTCTGGCTTGGGAAATTCCTGGAGATTTGAAGCCAGTGCCCGGGGAGGGCGCTTAGCAGGGCTGTGGAGCCATAGAGTCCGGCATCTGAAGCTGCCGTGTCCTCCTGGGGAACTGGTGGTCTCTGTAGTACGGAGATCAGTGGTAATTGAATTCCAAGCCTCACTGGAGGCTGGCGACCCTAAATTAAGGAAGTGTCCTGACTGACTGACTGAAAGTCACCCAGAGTGCTTCAAGAGTGACAGACTAGGCAGTCCTAGGCCTATTCTCCAATCCCTACACCACATTGGCTTTATGTATAACTGGCTTCTTAGAGTTGTTTTCTGGGGGGGTCCAGTTATATGCCTTTGTTGGTTGCTTTTAAAAGGAGCTGCGGTGGCTCAAGTGGTTAAGACGCTGGACTGCAGGCTGTGGAAGGTCAGCAGTTCAGCAGTTCGAGACCCGGGTGCCGCATGATGGAGTGAACTCCTGTCTCTAGTTCCAGCTCCTGCCAACCTAGCAGTTCGAAAGCAAGACATTGCAAGTAGATAAATAGGTACCACTTCAGTGGGAAGGTAACAGCGTTCCGTGCGCGTTGGTGTTTAGTCATGCCGGCCACATGACCAAGGAAACGTCTTTGGACAGCGCTGGCTCTTCGGCTTTGGAACGGAGATGAGCACCGCAACCCTAGAGTCAGATTTGACTGGCTTTCGAGCAAGGGAACCTTTGGTTGCTTTTGGTTTGCTTTCGTATGCTTTTGTTGGCTATTTATGCCCCTTTTTTTGCTGTCACTTCTATTAAACCGCTGTTATCTTTTGCAAGTTGTTAGCTGCCTTGTGGAAGATTAACAGAAAAACTGTGGAATAAATATTTTACAACAAAACAATTCTCAGCTACTTCATAGGACTGTTGTATGGATTAGAAGAAGAAGAGTAGGTTTTTATACGCTGCTGCTCTCGACCTTAAGGAGTTTCAAAGCAGCTCACAATCACCTTCCCTTCCTCTCCCCATAACAGGCACCTTGTGAGTTAGGTGGGGCTGAGAGAGTTCTGAGAGAACTGTGACTGGCCCAAGGTCACCCAGCAGGCTTCATGTGGAGGAGTGGGGAATCAAACCTGGTTCTCCAGATTAGAGCCCACCGCTCCTAAACCACTACACCATGCTGGCTCCTTACAACTAGAGAAACGTATGGATCTTTGCAGATGCTTTAGTTGATCAATAAGGGATCCTATTTTCTGGACTTTGTCTCTTAAAAATCACAGTCTTTTAAAAACCTTTCCTTAGGTATTGTTAGAATGCTTTCATATGAGTTGCTTGACCCCATTCTGTCTCCAGGAGATCTAGAAATTAAATCCTGGAGCAGGGAGGTAGCGGGTGCCACATCCCTGGTCTGCACGTGGACACCAGTGCTCCATGCCATGTGCCACCAGTGGTTCTACACATGGCAGTTGCTGAGTCTGTTCTGAACAGTAGATAACAGACTGCTGGGCAATTATACTTTTCTGGTATGTCTTTAATCCAAAGAACAAAACCCGCCTGGTTTTAAAATTGGTGGTGATTGCGAAGTAAATCAAGGCAGCATGCAAAAGTTAGAGTAGAACCTCCAGTAGTGTGCCAAAGTATGCAACTGCAAGAAAGGGGGTCCTTGATACAACAACAAGAAGATTACAGACATGTCTCTGTTTTAACTTCTGAAATGCTGGCGAGTTAAAGACAAAAACGAGCAATCCTGTAAATTCACAGAGACTTGTTCCCGAGTAAAAAGGTGTAGGAGCAGATGTTAAATTATTAAGCAGTTTAATGTATTGATATCCCAACCTTATTTTAAGAAGCTCAGTGTTATATATAGAGTGTCCCCCATTTTAGCTTCACAATAACCCTTTGAGGTAGGTTAGGCTGAGACAGCATGTGTGTGACTTGCCCAGAAAATGGTTTTCTTTTTTAAAAAAATATTTTCTTTATTTGTACATAACAACTTAACAAAGAGAAAAAAGAAAAAAAGAAAAAGAAAAAGAATGGTTTTCCTGGGTAAGGATAGTCTGACACTTTAAACACTATACCATACTGATCCTAAGTGTTGTCTAGAAAGGTTGCAATTTGGAAGCACTCTTGTCAGTTTCAAATTAGTTTTGTTAGTTTCAAGAATCCCCTCCCTTTGCCAGAGTTCCTTTGTGTTTCTTGCACAGAGCTTGCAAAATCCACCCTTTGCTTGTTGTGACTCTGTGCTTTGAGAGCAGTCCTTTTTAGCTTACAATGCCAGTGGCACTGAGTTCTGGGCATTCTGCACATTCTAACTGGTTGTGCTGGGCTTGCAACTCCCCTCCCCCTCGGCTTGGATTTCTTGTAACACTATGCTTTGACATCAGTCCTTTTAAGCTTGCAGTGCCACAGTGGCACTGGGTTCTGATGGGCATTCTGAACACTGAACTGGTTGTGCTGGGCCTGCAAACCCCCCTTGCTTGGATAATTATTCTGTACTTTACATCAGTCCTGTTGAGCTGGCATTGCCACAATTGCACTGGATTCTACTGGGCACTAGTACATTGCACTGGTTCTGCTGGGCTTGCACCCCCTTGCTTGGAGAGTGATTCTGTGCTTCACATTAGACCTGTTGAGCTGGTATTACCACAGTGGTACTGGATTCTGATGGGTACTCTTTGATTGCAGTGATACTACTGCACACTCTGTACATTGCATTTGTTCTGCTGAGCTTGCAAAAATGCCCCCCTTCAGTTTTTACTGCAGAGATTCTCTGGCTTGACCTTAGTCTTGTTGGGTTTGCAGTGCCACAGTGGCACTGGTTCTGCTGGGCACATTGCACTAGTTCTGCTGGGCTTGCAGAAAAGTCCCCCACCTTCAGTTTCTACTGCAGAGATTCTCTGGGGCTTTGATTCTGTTCTGCTGGGTTTCTATTGCACTTGCTTTTTTGTTGTTTTTTTCCACCACTGGAAACAATGAAGGATGGAGTATCTTGGGGGGGGCATAGGTCGGAGCCCATATAGCCAATCCTCACTAAACTTGGAGAGCAGGTAGAGGAGAGTCAGCCATCCCCTGCAAGTTTAGTGTCTATAGCATGCTGGGGGGGGGGGACGCTCTACTGCATCACAAACCTCATGAACCAAGCCAGTTTGTTTAGCTCCTAATTCATGACGGTTTGTGGTTCGCAAACCAGGCACACCACAAACCACGAGCTGAACCACATTTTCCCAGTTCGTGCCCATCCCTACTGTTCATCTCCAGTTAAAATGCAGGGGTTTTGATTTTTGCTTTTTTTGGCAAGGACTGAATGAATACATGATGGAATGTTAAAACATTTGCAGTGTCTTTATATCATTAGCTCCCTGCTCCTATCCGTGACTTAGCTATTCTTAAAGCATTTGAAATTCAGTTTCTGCTGGTCTTTTAACCTCAGTAGCTGGCAAGTGTAAACACTCTCAATCAATTCTGGCACCAAATGTGGATCAAAGCATGCATGCAAGGTTTTCTGTGCTTTTCCCTTCCATTGGAAGCCAAGGTCTAGTTTGGGAATGGCGCTTGTTAAATAAACAAATGTTACCCAAAGACCCGGCACTGTGACAACAGAGAAGATCGGTACTCTCTTCTTGCTTTTGGAGCCAAACTGATGAAGGACATCTGTTTGTAACATGGGGTTGGCTGCATTTGTTTCTTCAGAATGCAAGAAAGAACTTCCTTTAGAGGTGGCTGCTGTGTGACAGTTTTTGCATCTAAGCTTATTGGTATTTCAAACAGAGATCAAGATTTTCTGCAAGAGCCTGTTTCTGAAACGTCTTGAGACCTTGAGGAGGGAACTGATCCCTGAGTGACTGGCATTGCCAGCCTATACAGGGTTGTACAACTCTTAGGCCAAATTATTCTGCTTCAGATTGCACAGTCACGAATTTCCTGAACCATGAACTGGTTCATGGAATGGAGACGTTTGTGATTTGGGGTTCGTGAAAACCACGAACCTCCACATACCTCCATTTTTCCTGGCTCATGCCCATCTCTACTTATTAGGCATCCTGGTAAGGAAAAGCAGTAAATCTGACAACATGCATGCATCTATTTTGCTTTGCATTTTGGGAGGCTTAATGAAAACAGAATGACACGCACACATGAACTCAAGAGCCAGGCAATACAAATCATAGTACTGCAAGGCTCCACTGTTGCTTTAACATTTAATATCTACAGGAACACTCGGCATAAAATGCCCTTTCCAAAACAAGCAAACAAACAGAAACAGAATCATCTTGCCAATCACTAAGAGAAGTCACTTCTGCCATACAACAAAATATTAGCTCTGATATTATAGATAAGATAGGCCAATCCCATTTATTCAATTAAATGGCGAAACCCTGAGGTGGAAAAGATTTATTTAGAAAAAAATGTAAGGTGTCTCTCCAGTAACCTGCCCCAGGGCATCAGAGGAATTGGAGCATCAAGTTTCAAGGCAGATAAATTTCTGGCATACATTAGTTTATGTGGCAATGGGAGATTCTTCTGGGGATTCTCCTCTTTTAACAGTTATACCTTGGCATAGACAATGTAATAAACAGGATCATTTACAACTGAAGTTTGTGTTTCATTAAAACTCAAACATCAATATTTTCCCCATCAGGACTAGTTACATCTACTTTTAACTGGCATTGCCACATAAACTAGTTTCCCTTGGCAAGATGCCAGCCCTGTGAAAAAAGGCAGAGGGGGCAGTTGTGTGCCTCACAGACAAAAATGCTGCTTAGACAGAAATAAGTCCAGCCACCGGCTTCCCTCTCTCCAATGAGCCCTGTTACATTTAAGACTGAAAATCACTAGCAGACATATGAGGCCTCACTCACTGCATATTAGCATCTAGGCTATATTGTGTTACATAAAAGATGATCTTTCAACCTCTGCTTAGGATGTGGATTGCAAAAGCAAAAACAATCCTAAGGGAGAAGGGGTTTCTCCCTTTCCCTTTCTAGAATGGTCTTAAATTCATGTTTCGGTATGATGCTTTTGGGGGTTTTGCATTGTAAAACTTCTGCTTCTCTTTTAATAAACTGCTTAATCAAAGCCAAATGATGCAGAGAGAGAGAGAGAGAAAGAGAGAGAGGCAGAGAGAGAGACTCATGCAGCAAGAGCTGAAAGCCATGAAGAATTCATGAAGTTCAAAAGCTTAGTAAGCCCTGAAAGAACTAAAAAAGAGTCCAGTAGCACCTTCAAGACTAACAAAATTTGTGGGAGGGTATGAGCTTTCATGAGTCACTGCTCACTTCTTCAGATACTGAAAGAACTAGCTAGTTTGGCAGAAAGTATTCCAAGCAATCTGTCCCTGAAATACTTCACCTAATAATAAAAACCGGCCATTTCATTCCATTGGGTGTTGCTGGCCCAAGGTTCCCCTCCCCCTGAACTCCCCCCCCAACCTCCATCCTTGCCTGGCTCCCCTCCTCCCAATCTCCATCTTTGCCACTAGCCAATGGGAGGCCATGGAAGAGTGCTGGGCCATGTTGCTGATAGCTTGTGAGCCCAGCTCTGTTCCCCCCTGAGGGGGAGAGGAGCCGGGTTCACAAGCTGGCAGCGACATGGTCCAGTGCTCCTCCATGGACTCCCGCTGCCAGCACTGTTGGCTAGTGGCAAAAATGGAAGTCAGGGCCCAAGGCTCCCCTCACCCTGGCCTCCATCCTCGCCTGGCTCCCCTACCCCGATAGCAAAGCAGGCCCAGGCCATGCTGCAAACCATCCCAGGAACCCACCTGCCTGCTTGTGAGCCTGACTCTGGTTCCCCCGACCTCCATCCTTGCCAGCAAGGGGCCCACTCCGTGGCTTCCCAAAGACTCTGGAGCATGGCCTGGGCCCAGGGTAGTAAACCACCCCAGTAACCCATTCACTAGCTGGTTCTGCTAGCCCCCTGACTTCCATCCTTCCCTGCAAGGCCCACGGAGGAGTGTCGAGAGGACAACCCACCAGCTGCTGATCTTGCAGGACGGCAGGGATGTGTTGGTGTCAGTGAAGCAATGCGCCAGGCGGCATTGGCCAGGATGGTGCAGGTCAGGCAGTGGGTAGGAGCAGGCCTGGGCCACTGCTGGCTCAGGCTTGGCCAGCAGTGGCTCTTGGGCAGCAGTGGCAGAAGTGGCACCTCAGTGGGGGTGACTCCCAGCTTGTGCTCCAGCAGACTCTACTGCTTCCTCATGCAGCTGGAAAGAGGGCTGCCCAGAGCATGGCTGAATGGGAGGGTGGGGCCGCTCACTCCTTGGACCCATCGCCCTGCACTGAGATAAAAATATCTGTGATGAGGGCTGGCAATCAGTGCACTAGCACAGGCTAGTGCACCTTAGTGGGAACCCTAATTGTAAGCCACCCTGAGACTCCCTGGGGTAGAGAAAAGTGGGATATAAAAACCTACTCCACCTCCTCTCCTCCTCCTCCTCCTTCTTCCCTTCCCTAAAATTTTTAGTTAAGTAATTCTTCTTGCATTTTTTGTTGTTTCATTGATTTATCTCTGCTGGCTCTTTTACTATGTCTTGCTGGCTTTGAAAAAGCAGATGGGTTGTTATGTCATTTATTATTATCTGGTTACGATGGCTGCTTTAGCGATCTGAGTGTCTATTGTGTAGGTTTCTATTCTGATTCATAATTGTTTTATTGTTTTCATAGATGTTGTAAGCTGCCTTGGAAATATTTTCTATTGCTCATGTAATATAAAAGTTAGCTTATTGGATGAGGACTGGGAAGACCCAAGTTCAGATCTCTGCTTGCCATTAAACTCACTCAGGGACCTTTGGCCATTCATTCTTTGTTTACCTGACTTACCTTAGAAAACTACAAACATAAAGTAGGCGGCCAATGTTGTGTTGGGAAATTCCTGGAGATCTGAGGGCAGAGCTTGAGGATTTGTGTAGTCTGGAGACTCGTAATTCCAGGAAATCTCTAGGCCCCCACCTAGAGGTTGGCATTTCTAACCATATATGATGGTCTGACTTCCATGGAGAAAAGGCAGGCTTAGAATATAATTTGTAATCATTATTACTGAGGCTATGGAATAAAATGTTTTAAATAAATTTTAAAAAACCGAGGGGCATGTAGGGTTGCCAACTCAGGGTTTGGAAGTACCTGGAGATTTGAGGGTGGAGCCTGGGAAGGCGGGGTTCAGGGAGAGGAGGGACTTCAGTAGGGTATAATGGCATACCATCCGCCTTCTAAAGCAGCCATTTTCTCCAGGAGAAGTGGAATAAATGTTTTAAATAAATATATAATAAATACGCTATTTATGAAGTCTGGAGATCAGTTGTAATTCCAGAAGATCTCTACCCCATACCTGGAGGCTTGCAACTCTGTGTAAAAGTATGGTCATCTGCTCTCCCTTACCATTTATGCCTCGTATCTCTTGCTTTAAGTAATCTCAAAAAAGAACCCTTAAAAAAAAAAAAGAGAGCAAGCCAGCTGGTTCCTAACGTTGTGGAGGGAAAAAAAGAGTATTCTCCTAGACCAACAGCTAATTTGGCAATTCTTTTTTTGCCTGGCCCTGAACTCTGTGTTAAATATGACCATTTGGGGGATTGAGACCGGGGAAGGAGGGTAGTCAGAGGTAATGGTGGTGGTAGGTGGGTTTGAGAAAAGCATAGCCCTTCTGTCTGTCACTCCTCCCTGAAACACCAGCACTGACAGGCCGGTAATAAAATTCTGATGTATTACAAAATAAGGAACCACGAAACACAGCACAGCAGCCAGGCTGCCCCTCCAACCTTGAGAGAGAAAGCAGCTTGTAAATATATCTCCGGCCTGCTTGGCTACTCGCAGGCTAACTAGCAATGCCACAAGGTTATTTATTTTACACTCCGGGCTCTGCTTCTGAGCCATGGCGTGTAAAAACAATCAGAAGGACGAAGTGTAAATTCTCCCTGCTGATTTATTTACTGTTGTGTTTTTATAGGCCCGCATGGCTCACAGTTTGCGCTAGGCCCGACCATTCAAGCAAAACCCATGTCGTACACTTCCAGAGAAATGAATGACTTTATAAATTCTCTACAATAATAATCCCACGTAGAGGAATGCGTGCAGAGGAACACCCAGACAGGGCTGGAATGTTTTTAAGAATATAATATTGTGCTTTTTTTGGTCAGGGAAACACATTTCTCTCAGGGCTCTGTGGTATGGCCCAGGCTCCAGGCCTGTCTGCCTACCACCTGTAATGAACCCGTGGGGAGATTCTAGTCCAGGCCACCCAAACTGACGGGGGGGGGGGGGGGGGGGGGTGGCGGCGGCAGAGACAGCAGCTCAGGGATGTTAACAGCCTTAATGAAGCCTGGTTCATTGGAGACTCTCTACAACCTTTTAAATATTTTTTACAAAGAGGTTTTGATCGGGAAAACATCTGATATGGTTCCTATATCTTTTAGTAACACCTCAGTTGCTTAAGGAAAGCTGTCTGACTCTTTATTAATGAAATGCAAACCCCCCCCCCCTTTTGGAACGGAAAAAAATGCTGAAACATTTTCATAACAAAGACCATTTCATCAGTGTCAAGGTCTCTCTTTTTTCATCAACCGGGCAAGGCTCTCCAGTTGCTACAATTACACCGATGGGCCAGTCCACCCTCTTCTCTCCTCTGCTGTAGTTTGGCAGTGATTAATTTTGAAAAGGCTCTAAGGTGCCAGACTGTGTATTTGGAAGCAAGGCCTTCCCCCTGAAATCCCTGATCTTTTTGGAGCAGGGTAGACGGCTGTCTGTTTCCTCAGTAATAAGGGAAAGACGTTATGTCGTTTCACATGACCCATCTTCCCCATGTGAATAGAAGGCAAGAATTCCAGGCAAGGGACTTCTCAGGGTCTCATCATTTCAGTGTAGAAGAAGCCATGATTCCAGAGCTGTTTGCTGGAACAAAACTCAATTAATCTGATGAATATGATTGACAGCTCCAGGTTGGGAAATTCCTGGAGATTTGGGGGTAGAGCCTGGGGCAGGACTTCAAATCAGCCATTTTCTCCAGGGGAACTGATCTCTGTAGTCTGCAGATAAATTGTAATTCTGGAAACCTCATGAAACGATAAGCAATTTAAGCACTGGGGGCTGTGACAGGATGATCTTCGGAAAGCCCACAGACTACAGGGGCTGTTTCGTGAGTTTTGAGTCCCAGCAACAAAGACTGTTGGGATTTGTCCTTGATACGTTACTCTGAGCCCATTTGGTGACTGGAAGACAGGCATCCATATTGCTTTTTGATTGACAAGCAGGCAATATGGCTAGAGCCTTTGATGGACCTTCCATATTGTTGGGTTTGGGATGGAACCATGGGATGAGGCACATTCTCACTCGGCACAGGATAGTCAAGGATGTGAGATATCTACTGCTTCCATAAACAGAAGTATCTTCCTTTGTCCTGACTGCACACATTCTGTTTTCAAGTTAATTTCTTCAAGTTTTTTTTTTTTTTGGGGGGGGGGAGAAAATGTCATTGTAAGTAGACACTCAATAAACTGCCATTGTTAATAAATTGCCAGGGCTCTCTACACTTTCCTCTTGAGAAAAAGGGGTATATTTCTCTTGGGAATCCTGACCCAGCACTTCAAAAATGAAGCCCTTAGGAAACACAGACTGTGTTTCCCCAAAAACGTTCCTTTGGTCTCCAGCATCTGTCATGCTAATATTTAACAGCAACTTCAAAACCTTGTAGTGCAAAGCTTTTTAAAAAAATTACTATTATTATATGCTGAACACAATTCAGTACAACTAAAGTTTGCATACTCTGACAACACAGTGACATTCATTGGTGCTGGTGCTATTTAGGGTTACAGAGATAAGGCCCGGGTCTCAAAATTCAACAGTAGGTGGAAAAAGTCTCTGCTCCCATGGCCTTAGGAGACATATCAAAATAGCGCCCGACTGATAAAGGTCTGTTGCTGTCATCACAGCCACGGCGTCTAGGTCTGGGTGCCCACCTGATGCTAGCATTCATAATAAAGATGTGATGGTTAACCCCACTGTGATGGTCGCAGCTGCTACATATGAGAAATTCTTATCATCCCCCATTAAACCATGTCGTAGCGAGGAGCTGTCTGGGGAGATGGGGGGGGGGGAAGAAGAAAAAACCCTTGGCTCTGTTTTGTTACATTCCTGGACTTCTTCCAGGTAAGATCTTTCTCTCTTTCTTTAAAGGAGAATATTTCCTTTCTCATCTCCCTTCCCATTTGGACCTTGGGGATGTTACAACAGCTGTTTGTAAACACCGCAAATCCAAAATTAGCAGGGGGTTGAGCGGGAGAATCATTTATCAACGTCTGCCCTCTTGAGCATCTTAAAAATGTTGCAGATACGTTGGCACTTTGGTCAGGGATTTAAAAAGTCAGCCTAAGAAGCCAATAGCCAGCGGGCAGTCTCTTAGCAGAGATACCCTGCAGGACAAGTGCGGGCGTTCCAGAGAATGTCCATTTGCCCATACAAATCAAGACCGTTGGCACTAATGACACACAAGCCACAGGGAGCAGAGAGTAGTTTTGTGTCATTAATCATGCACTGCTTCAGGAGACTGTGCCCTGTTTTGAGCACAACCCACGCTTAAGGGAGCTCTCGGTAGATCACCACCCACCCCCAGAAGAGGACAGAACAGTGGTGACAGCCGAAGCACTCTTGATATTCTATGGCTCTCTAAGCTTAGTGACAAATGTGGATGACATGTTCTCTGGAGCTCCATAATGTTTCACTTCTGCTTCGTACGTGCCCCGTCCTTGTCTATGTTAAGTATTGGACAAGAGGGTCATTCAGGGTGACAGCGGTCACCAAATTGTTCTTTATCAGTGTGCACATGAGAGCCAGTTTGGTGTAGTGGTTAAGTGCGCGGACTCTAATCAAACTCTAGTTTGATTCCCCATTTCTCCACTTGCAGTTGCTGGATGACCTTGGGCAAGCCATAGTCCTGTCAGAGCTGTTCTTCAAAGGGCAGTTCTGGAAAGAGCTCTCTCAGCCCCACCTACCTCACAGGGAAGGGAAAGGAGTTTGTAAGCTGCTCTGAGACTCTAAGTGAAGGGTGGGGTATAAATCCAATCTCCTCCTCCTCCTCCTCCTCCTCCTCTTCTTCTTCTTCTTCTTCTTCTTCTTCTTCTTCTTCTTCTTCTTCTTCTTCTTCTTCTTCTTCTTCTTCTTCGTCCGTTTTTTAGGGTTGAGCCGTATTCCCCAGGACCTTTTTAGAATGTCGCTTGGTGCTGCATTCCTCTCTTTCTCAATTCAGATTTACATAGGAGAATAACATTCATTTTGGTTTCGGGTCACTGCTGTAGGTTTCGATTCTCTTACATTAGCATTTCCCCCATACTACTGATGAACATGTGGGCATTGATAAATACACTGCAAGCTTTCCCCGCCGCAGTCTTGCTGCAGACAAGATTATTTTTGCGTAATGTAAAACGTGGTCTTAAAGGTGCCACTGGATTCAAACTTTGTTCTGCTGCTTCAGACCAACACAGCTACCCACCTGAATCTATTTTCGTGCAATGTGTTACTGCTGTGTGGATTTGTGTCTGTATATTGGTAAAACACTACACCAAAAAAATCTTGATACAATCATAAGTTCAGTCTCAGCCAGGCTGCTTTTATGCAGTGTTTTATTAATACTCACATGCCTGTTGGTAGCAATGAGGTGGGGAAAAGTTGTAAGGAACAGAAGTAACTGAAAACGGTTGAAAATGGTGCAGGCACAGTGCTCTGTAAAAAATCATAAGTAAAAAAAATCTTAATATTTTTTATCTCATTTAGATCAAAACCAGCATCTGGGGAGAAGTTCACATGAAAAGAAGGGGCTATGGCTGCATTATAGATAATCTGCTTTCCGTGCAGAAGGTCCTAAATTCAATTCTCCTCCAGCTCCATTTAAGAGCAGCAGGTAGTAGGTGTGGTGAAAGAACTGTATCTAAGACTGCTAGTTAGAGAGCAACTGCCAGTCTTAGTAGACACTACTAAACTAACCTTAGAAAATAGCAAGAGTCCAGTAGCACCTTAAAGTTTAACAAAATTTGTGGCAGAGTATGAGCTTTCATGAGTCACTGCTGAAGATACCTGAAGTAGAGAGCAGTGACTCACGAAAGCTCCTTCCCTGCCACAAATTTTGTTAGTCTTTAAGATGCTCCTGGACTCTTGCTCTTTTCTACTGCTACAGGCAGACTAATATGGCTATCCATCTTGATCTAATACTAATCTTGATAGATCAAGGATCATGATAAGGCAGCTACATGTGGGGTAATTTTTGAAGCAACCGTAACAATTCTAGCATCCAATGAGAAATCCAAGGAGCATGGTGTTAGGAAATACCAGTTTACAAAGTGGTGAAATGAAAACTGTGGTAAGCTATCACTCACCAAATGGCCATACATTACAGATGGATATCACTATGGCAATCTTTCTCAAACAAGTCTGACACTCTCCATTTCACGAAGACAAAATGAAGGACGATTTGCTTAGCAATTTGCTGAGTGTACCTGGTGTCCAAGAACTGACAGGGCTCTCAGTTTTATGAAAGCTGCTTTCCTTGTAAGAAGGAGAATGAAGAAGGATTCTGAGATACCTTTCAGGGCACCTGTCAGGTTGGGGACAAGAGAGAGACAAGCAAGGAAAGCAAATCTGAAGCCAGGACCAAGTTTTCTGGTTCTTAAGATCTTATTTCTGAATCTCTTTTGAGTTGTGTACCTCCAGTGGTGAGTATTTGGATGGGAGACCACCATGGGAGACCATGCAGAAGCAGGAGAAGGCAAACCATCTCTGAACATCTCTTGCCTTGAAAACCCTACAGGGCTGACGTAAGTCGGCTGTGACTTGACTGCACTTTCCACCTCCACCACCTCTTATGTCCTTTTAGAGGAAAAGGCAGCAGTCAGTTAGTCCTGAAAGTGATATGTATTTTACAAACAGCTACATAGTCTTGCTGAAGATGCAATAAGAAACTGAGATTAGGACAGAACTGAGATATTTCTAGCTGACTGCAGAAATGTTGTAAGAGAGTCAGTTTGGTGTAGTAGTTAAGTGTGCGGAGTCTAATCTGGGAGAACCGGGTTTGATTCCCCACTCCTCCACTTGTAGCTGCTGGATGACCTTGGACAAGCCATAGTTCTGTCAGAGCGGTTTTCTCAAGGACAGCTCTGGAAAGAGCTCTCTCAGCCCCACCTACCTCACAGAGTGTCTGTTGTGGGGAGGGGAAGGGAAAGGAGTTTGTAAGCCGCTCTTGAGACTTCCAGTGAAGGGCAGGGTATAAATCCAACCTCTTATCTTCTACTTTAGCAAAGTGATATTTTTTTAAAAAATCCAGTTTTGCAGAAATGGACAAAACTTCTTGTGTAGTCTAACCCAACTGTGAATTTTGTCACTAATTTCATCCTTTTACTATGGAACATTTTGCCGTCTTCACTTTTTGCATTCAGCAACTGGTCAGGCTGGCAGTACCCCTTCCCTTTTCGAAATGTCAACCAAATATTTTCCAGGTCTTGATTGATTGGCACAGCGCATCAGTGGAGTCCGGAATTTCTCTTTCCAACCTTTGCTGGAGAATGTTCAATGAGCCTAGGAGGGCCCTTATTTTCTCTCTTTTTGGATAAATATTGTTTTGCTTGAAAAACGCCACCTTCGTGATCGTCTGTCACTTGGCAGAACCGACCCAGAAAATATATTATTTTTAATTCCCAAAGAGGAAAGGTGTGATATATGAAGCTCAGCTCGGTGCCAAATTTGTTGTTTTGATACATACAGTAGAGAAATGATTAGGGCTGAGGAGAGGATTTATGGATCCCAGAGCAAGCAATAGTAGTACCCCAAAACCTGAAGCGAGCTACTGTTTTTTTTTGGTGTCTGGACAGGCTCCATTCTGTTTCTCATCTAACCCTTCCAAACCCATTGATTCAGTGTCCCCAAGTGCCTGAAAGCCACTCACAGCATGAGAGAGCTTTCAGTTTTCTGCCTTACTCTGACCACCCCCTGTATTAGACCAAAGACATTAAAAATAATATTTATTAATCATGACATTTCTACCTATCACAAATAAAGCAGCACCCTTATGGCTCAAATATCGTTTGCCTCCCAGCCATCTCATTTAAAAACATGTCCTGCTTTGTTTCTCTGTTTTCCTACATTGTCGGTTTGTGAGCTGTTTCTTTCCAGTCATTTTTGTTGATGGTGTTCCTGATTTGATTGGGGCTTTAAATGGTAATTTAAAGCCTCTGTTATGTCCCTTATAGGTTATGCATACGCATACATATGACCATGTTGTGGTGGAAAAACTGCGGAAGACCATTGTACGCCGAGGAGGCAGGTGGTGAGCCACACAACCCTTCTCCATGTGAATGGCAGTTTCAGGGCAGCAGAGGGTTAAATTCTACCCAGATGAAGAGTACCTGGTGGTGGGAATACAATATAGGAGAGGGTGAGGTCTCTGGGTACAGCAGCAAGCTACAGAAAAGACTTCTTGGCTCCAGCTCAGGGGTTTTTTGGACTGCCTAATGTCTGGAGGAGACTTCCCATCCAACACAGGTTACAGGGTGGGTGGAAAAGAATTATTATTTATTTTTTGTGAGCTGAATAAAGCTGCATCCTTTGTTCCATTTGCTTGTTGGAATCAATACGAATGATGGGTAATACACAAGTACAGAGGTAGCAAACCTCTGAATGCCAGTGTTAGGGAGAAGCATAAGAAAAAAGGACTTTTCTACATGCATTTTCTACATGCCAGAACCAACAGGTTCTCTGATTTTCCAGCTTTCATTGAAAAAAAGTAAGTGTGGCCCCAGTCACACGGGCCGGATATCATGGGGAGAGGACTGGCTAATTGCCCCGGCGCAGTTTGATGCGCGATTACACGATCAGACGCGCCGGCGGCACACCACGGGTCCTTCCCTCAGCACTGGCAAGTAAACGAGGAACTGGAGGGGAATGCCGCGCTCCGGCGCGATCACAACACGGGCGACTGGAGGCAGCCCGTGGCAAACGTTTACTAGTACCTTGGAGGTACTAGTTTTTTAATTCGCATTGTCGGCGGTAAGCCACGGGTGCGCTCCACTTCCCAGATGTTGGGGTGTGATCGCGCCCGAATAATCCACCCACCATCCGTGCCTCTCCCGCAGCAACTTTGCCGTGTGACCGGGGCCTGTCTAGACTGTTAGATCGCACTAACAAAGGACTCTTAGAGTGATTCAGCAAGTGATTCAGCTTTATTGGAAGTAACGAACAAGCACCTAACTCAGTAAGAAACCAGAACAGAAAACAGTGGGAGCTTATGCTCCTTTTAAACATAACCGGGCTAATGTAGCCACGCCTATTTACAAATAACAACCAATGAGATTGCTAGAATAAAGACCAATGGGAGTCTTTCCCTCCTAGGGAATGGTATCGTTCTGATTGGTCGCTGTTACGAAGCGACCAATAGGAAGTTCGCTCAGAGGAGCCCTGGTCTGGCTCGAAGCTTAACATGGGAGTCCTATGAGGTGATTCATGTAATCATTTCAATACATTACAATTCCTCCCCCCTAAGTTAAGCCATCATCCCAATTGTTTTATTATTTACAAACATGCAATCAACCTTTGTACATCAGTTATTCCAACAGTATTTACACTCATAGTCCTTCAGATAAGTCGGCATTTGCCGCGAACGCTGGGACCTGCGGAGCGGTGCAGGCTCCATGGGCAGACAAGGTTGTGGGTCAGAGTGGGGTTCACTACAGCCTGGATCAGGCACAGACTCGACTGGGATTTCAGCCCCGCACACAGGGTTCTGCCCTGACTCGGGGACAGTACCGGGCCTTTCGGTACTCACCGCCTGCTCTGGGGGTGTCCACTCGACATCAGGGGATTCAGCCGTCGGAGAGTCAGCGCTGTCCCTAGCCCAACGTCTCCTTAACTGATCTATGTGGCGCCGCCATATTCGACCGTCAGCTAACTGCACCACATACATTCGAGTACCCACAGAGTCGGATATAACCCCAGGAAGCCATAAGTGCCCGTTTGCATAATTTCGTGCGAAAACCTTGTCCCCTTTTTCAAACATGCGCACCTTCGGTTGCGCCGTGGTACGCTCGGATTGCTCTTCAGTGAGGTCTGGGTGCATTCGGTTCAAACGGGTCGTGAGTCTCCGCCCCATTAACAATTCGGCCGGACTACGGCCTGTAGCACTACAGGGGGTGGTGTGCTGCAGCAAAAGAAAGGAGCCCAGCCTCTGGCTCCAGTCCCCTTCGTCCATTTTACCCAGGGCCTCTTTGGCCGTCCTGACCATCCGTTCGGCTTGGCCATTAGATGCCGGATGGAAAGGGGCCGAAGTCATTTGGCGTATGCCATTACTCGTGAGGAAGAGCCTAAATTCCTCAGACACAAATTGAGGCCCGTTGTCACTGACGATGACGTCAGGCAACCCGTGGGTGGCAAAAAGTCGGCGGAGCGCATGGATCACAGCAAGTGATGTGGTCGATTTCATATGCACGACCTCCAGCCATTTGGACATAGCGTCCACCACAATTAGGAACATTTGCCCTTGGAGAGGGCCAGCAAAATCTATATGCAATCTGGCCCAGGGTTTACCAGATGACTCCCAGCCTTGGGGTGTAGCTTGTGGGGGATCGGGTCTGACTTGCTGGCATTTGGGACACCCTCGTACCCATTCTTCGATCTCTTTGTCCAGCCCCGGCCACCAGACATACCCTCTGGCCAACGCTTTGGTGTGTACCATACCGGGGTGACCCTCGTGCAGCGACTCTAACACTCTCGTCCTGAGTTTGTCAGGAACCACCACCCTGTTCCCCCATAATACACAGCCCTTAGAAATGGATAGTTCATTTTGACGGCTTTTGTAAGGGCCGAACTCCGGTTCAACGCTTCCAACCGGCCACCCCCTCCAAACCCAGTTTAATACTCGGGACAGCACGCTATCCTTGGCCGTGTGTGCTGCAATGTCCCTGGATGATACCGGGGGTCGAGGAAGCTCCTCAATTGCCAAGACCTCACAGGCGGGGGCAGGGTCTGCGCCAATGTCCGGCACCGGGCACCGGCTGAGGGCATCCGCATGCCCAATCGCTTTCCCAGGCCGGTGCTCTAAGTCAAAATCATAAGCCTGCAAAAATATCGCCCATCTAAGCATGCGTGGGGACATGATGTTTGGCAATTGCTTATCGGGCGCAAAAATCCCCAGTAGCGGCTTGTGGTCAGTGACCAGCAAAAATCGTCTGCCAAAAATAAAATCATGGAACTTTTTGACAGCCGCTACCAACGCCAGACCCTCCTTGTCTATCTGGGCATAGTTCCGCTCTGCCGCAGATAGTGATCTAGAATAAAAAGCGATAGGCGCTTCGCTCCCATCAGGCATCAGATGGCTTAAAACTGCGCCTACTCCAAAAGGTGAAGCGTCAGCAGCTAACACCAGGAGCTTGTGTTCATCATAATGCGTGAGTACGGCATTAGATGTCAGCAGCTCCTTGACTCCCACAAAAGCCTTTTCCTCGGCCTGCCCCCACTTCCATTTTGCCTCCTTGTGCAAAAGCGCGTGCAAAGGGGCCGCCACTGATGCCTTATGCGGTAAAAACGCATGATAAAAATTCAGGAGTCCTAAAAAGGATTGGAGCTCCTTCTTACTCACCGGCCTGGGGGCGTTTTGGATTGCAGATACCTTCTCATCCGTGGGGTGGACTCCCTCTGCGTCAATGCGAAACCCCAGGAAGTCCACACTTTCCACCCCGAGCGTGCATTTTGAGCGCTTAACTCTGAGACCGGCATTTTGAAAACGCCTGAGGACCTCTTTAACCCGGTCCAGTAGTTCCTGTTCAGACCCGCCCGCAATCAGCACGTCGTCAAAATAGGGCACTGTGCCAGGTACCCCCCTTAGTAGACGTTCCATGAGGCCCTGAAAAATCCCAGGTGCTACGTTGACCCCGAATTGCAGCCTGTTCACTTTAAAAGCCCCTTGGTGGGTTACAATTGTTTGGGCCTCGGCAGCCTCCGGGGTGACAGGCAACTGCTGGTATGCCTGGGCCAGGTCAAATTTGGCGAAAATCTTGCCACCCCCCAGGGAAGCCAAAATGTGGCTTATTACCGGGACCGGGTACGAATGTTGCTGCAGCGCCTTGTTAATCGTACATTTGTAATCGGCGCATAGTCGTATGGACCCATCTGATTTGACAGGGGTTACGATCGGGGTCTCCCATTTGCTGTATGGTACTGGCTCTAAAACCCCTTGCTCAACTAGTTTGTCAATCTCTTTTTCCACCTTATGTTTGAGAGACACAGGTACTTTCCGATACTTCAACCTAATAGGTTTGACTGACGGATCTAAGTCAAACGCAACCGGGGGGCCCTTGTACCTCCCCAACCCTTCGGCAAATACATCAGGGAACAGGTCGTACAGCATGCCCCATTTATTTTCAGACATCCTGTTAATCCCAGAAATACCAATGCCCAATGGCTCAAACCAATCTAACCCTAGCAGGTTAACCCGGTCTCCCTCTGCAATCAGGAATGACAGTTTAACACATTTCCCCTTATACTCAACAGTAACAGAGTCCCGTCCGGCCAAGGGAATTCGGTTGCCCTGGAAGTCGGACACTCTGGTTCCCGCAGGCTGGAGCCGCCGCCGGCTTCGGTTCGGGAACAACTGGCGCCAGGACGCGGCAGAAATCACCGTCACGGACGATCCTGAGTCCACCTCCATTGTACAGGGTCGGCCGTCGAGGAGTGGAGTCACGGTGATCTTGCCCTGGCTGCTGGTGCGATTTACGGCCGATGCGCTCGACAAGGTCGCCGTCAACTGGCAGCTTGCTTCCGATGCTGAGGAACGGGTCTTGCCTTGGGTGCTGACTGGAGTGCCCCTCTGCGCTGACCGGTTGTTAGTTGAGGGATCCTTCTTTGCTGATCTGCAGACTCTGGCCAGATGACCACGCCGCCCACACGCTCTGCAGTCGACATCACGAGCCCAACAGGAGTCGCGCTGGTGTTTCCCGCCACAACCGGAGCAAGGCTTGACGTTGGTAGTCTTCGCTGGGGTCCGCTTGCCTCGAACCGCGTTGACGTCATCATCCGCGTCTTCGCCCTCGCTGTCTCGTTGAGCGTGTATACTGGGCTCTGCCACCCGCTGGCGGACCTCCTTCGTGGACTTCTCCGCTGCTTCCGCGGCCACGGCCTCTTCGTAGGCCACTGCCCAGGTCAGGGTGGTGCGGGCGAACAGCCTCTGTTGCAGCCTTTCATCTTTGAGACCGCAGACGAGACGGTCTCTGAGGGCTTCCTCCACGTTGTGGAAATTACATGGCCGTGCAGCTTTGCGAAGGGCCGCCACGAATTCCGCGATGGTCTCGCCTCCGGCCTGGCTCCGCTTGTAAAACGCGTGCCGGCAGGCGATCTCCGCCGGGTGTGGGGGATAGTGAGCCTTAAGCTTCTCCGTGATGTCAGCGTAGGTGACAGTCTTTATATTAGTTGGGGCCACCAACGACCTGGCTATGTCGAAGGTCCCCTTCCCGCAGGAACTCAGGAGGCACGCCCGTTTCTTGGCCTCGTCTGTAATGTCGTGTGTCTCCAGATGGAACTCGAACCTGGATAGGTAGGAGTCCCAGTCTTCTGAGGAGGGTTCGAAGCACTCGAACTTCTGGCTTCCAGCCATCGTGGGAGACTTGGGCACCGGAGCTGGTGGCGCCTCCGCCGGATCGGCTGCTGTGCTCTGCTCGCTTTCTTCCGAGTCCGAAGTGTGGATGTCCGCAGGGCTGCCTACCTGCTCTAACATCCCACCTTCGTCGCCAATTGTTAGATCGCGCTAACAAAGGACTCTTAGAGTGATTCAGCAAGTGATTCAGCTTTATTGGAAGTAACGAACAAGCACTCAACTCAGTAAGAAACCAGAACAGAAAACAGTGGGAGCTTATGCTCCTTTTAAACATAACCGGGCTAATGTAGCCACGCCTATTTACAATTAACAACCAATGAGATTGCTTAGTTAAGGACCAATGGGAGTCTTTCCCTCCTAGGGAATGGTATGTTCTGATTGGTCGCTGTTATGAAGCGACCAATAGGAAGTTCGCTCAGAGGAGCCCTGGTATGGCTCGAAGCTTAACATAGGAGCCCTATGAGGTGATTCATGTAAACGTTTCAATACATTACATAGACTTTTTCATTACCAAGATATAAGGGGAAAAGGCATATCTCCACAACAAAGGAGGATACAGACTTACTTTTTAAAAATGAAAGGTGGGAATTCAGAGAACATGCTCAACTTATCGTTACAATAGTACATTGATATAGCAATATTTTAGTGCCCTTAAAAATGCAGCCATGAGCATGCACAAAAAAATAAGAGGGGGTGCTGTGATGCCACTGACTATGACAGCACCTCCCCTTGAAAATCCTCATTATTCAAGGCACGTGCAGAAGAAAACAAACTGTTTCCACAACTGTGAAAATGCAGAGGAAGGGCAGACGTGCAAAAAAAAACCATGCTCCAACCAATGTTCCCTCTAAGCTGTGGAGTCCTGTGAGCAGAAATTCTACTTTGTGAGCTACTGGCATTAAAGTTGTGAGCAGGTAGTTTGGCTGCTGCATAAAATTAGTTTGCTCTGGAGCCCTCCTTCCTGAGCTAAGACAAAAATGTGTGAGCTGGAGGCTAAAAAAACTGTGAGCTAGCTCACACTAACTCAGCTTAGAGGGAACACTGGCTCCAACCCAATTCAGTGCTTGTGGATTGGTTGGCAAGAAAATCAGGAATAAGTCGAGCATGTGGAAAAGCCCAAAGCCTCGGATTCTGTGTTCTGTTTGTTGGCCCTCCAGGACAACTGGTGGGCCACTGTGTGAAACAGGAGGCTTTGCTGGACTAGATGGACCACTGGTTTGATCCACGCAGGGCTCTTTTTATGTTCTTAATTGACACACAAACAGGATGTTAAGAGTCCATAATTCTTTTGAATTTTGTTGAGGGTGAAATTCCTAGGAGGGAGAACCCATGTCAGAGAGTTGATGTGAAGGTTCTCTCTTTTGTGCTTAGCCTGGGATCTCAGAGCTCGCGCTACTTTGATGGCGGTCACTTCTGCCTATGCTCATCCCAGGCCACTTTATGAAGTCACAGTTCATATAAGTTAATTCTACTTGCAGTTAAGTTCTTTCAGGTAGGTTTGGTCACCTCTCTTTCTCAACAGGATGCCTTCCCAGGTCATAGGATGATTGCATCTGGATTCTTTTTGTGCAGCATTTTACGGATGTGTATGTGCACTAAAAAAAACACACCACAAGCACACAACATCAGTGCAGGGCTAATGCAGTGTTCTGTAGAAATTTGGGGAGGAAATGCAGAACAACAGAGACACAAAGAAAGTTGATGCAGAGGAAGGGCATTGCTTTGCCTTTACTTTGTCTGAGCTTCATTTGCTGTGAATGACATCGACACGTAGCCAAATCTCTCTGGCTGACAGATTCTCTATTGCCAGAAAACGATTTGAACAGTAACAGTATTGCAGTGCAACAGTTGATCAGGGCGACTTGTATGGCGGGTGCGCTCCATTGGAGCTCCAACAGGGGCAGTCCATGATGCAGTGGGCGGGAGGGGTGCTGGTTGATCCTTGTAGGAGACTCCCTACAGTCCTTGTAGGGGACTCCCAGCCTAGGGCGTGAGAGGTGCCTGTCCCGAGGCCGTGGCCAAGGGATCGAGGCTCCTCTTTGCCCCGATAGGTCCTGCTGTCGCAGTGCCATTATGGCTTCCAGAGGTGCACACCGGGTGAGCTAACAAGTGATCAAGTGAAACTACAAAGTTTTCCCTACCTCCGCAGCCGGCATGGGATGAAGCGTGAGTGATATTTCCCTTTAACTGGTTATGCAGTTAAGCGCCCTTACAAACCCCAAACCCCCAATCTGTAATGATGCAGGGGGAGGGAGTCTGCCCCCCCACAACCTTAAACGAACTTTCTAAGCGACAGAAGGGGCTAGAGGCAACGGCGATCCTGGATTAAATCAAGTAAAGTACAGATCTGTTTAAAGCGACTCCATAAATGAACTTTCAGTGACTTGAAAAAACTTTCTTTGAACTGTAAACAATGCCTTCTCGGGCAGAAAAGATGGTGACGAGACCGAAGCACTCTCTCGGAACTGTGAGATTAGCGCATCCGGTTGCTAAACCGGAAGCGAATACTGACCTTCCCAATATGCTGGCTATAGCATTGTGCCCTCTGTTGGATCAGATGACTAACCTTAATAATAATTTTGAAGCACTCCAAAAACAGCTGAAAAGGACTAATATAAAAACAGAGGAGACGGCAAAAGCAGTGAAAAAGGTTGAAGCCAAGTCAAAAGGAATTCAACAAAGACTGGAGGTAGTGAAGAAAGAAATGATCTCTGATAAAGAACAACTTTAAGACTTCAAATCAAAAAATCAACTTATGCTTTGAGATTTCAAGGTGTTCCTGAATAGAAGGGTGAGAATCTGAAAGAAATCTTAAGTGAAGCGTTGGCCCCAATGACAGGTTTAACAGCGGATGTACTACAAAGCAATATGGATATGATCTATTGGACATATCCAGAATTTATTAAGAAAAAAAACCTGCCTGGGGAAATAATGGTGAGATTCTCAAAGAGATCTACAAGAGACATGGTGCTCAAGGCCACAAATGAGACAACCCTAAAAATCAAAGATGAAGAAATCAGAGTCTTAAAAGACATACCATTTGAAATAAGAAGCAAGAGAAAACAATATAAAAATTTAACTAGTTTTTTGCAGAAAAATTCCACACCATACAGATGGTTAATACCCGAGGGACTTGTCTTCAGCTATAAGGATAAAAAAGAAAAGATTGACTCTGTCTTTAAAGCGAAGGCGTTTTTGGAACAGCAGAAAAGACCAGCGCATGACAAGACAGTAACAGAGGAAAAAGACTTAGAAGAAGAAGGCAGCGCATATGCGTCGGAAAGTTCGGGAAGCACGGCGGGCAGTAACCCAGAAGAGGAGTCTGAATCAGATAAAGGGGTGGTGGCCCCAAAACTCCTGAAGGTCCAATGGAACTTTGATAAAAAGAAGCTCAGAGAAAAGAAGCCGAAATAGTATAACCCTATAAGCTCGAAAGTTAAATTGTTTAAACTGTAACTACCTGATTTAATAATATAAATACCAGTTTGTAAGGAAGTGATAAGAAATAACTCCATTCCACTAATTTTACTATAGAGGGAACTTTGCTTAAGCTAATGATTAATCTTGTTTAGTTTATGTTTTAGTTTAGAGTTGTAGTGTTTGTAGTGTTGTTAGTCTTTGTAGTAAGAAAATAATAATTTTAAAAATCAGTTGCAAAGGCCAGTGAATGGGCTCAGAGATAAGTATGAGGGAACATGACTCAGTGAACGTTATCGGTGATAGGCTTATTCCTATCGAAAACTCAGATTAGATTAATCTGGGGAGCATCTCTGCTTCTCAGTCCCATTGGTCAAAGCCTGTCCTTCCAACTTGGAGTAGTCTCTGCAACCAGCTGTGTCCATTTGGAGATCCCCTCTTAGGTTCACCGACGACTGTTACTTGTTCCTCAAACACTGTCTCTCTGTTACTGCCTGTACCCTGTTAAAACATTAATAAAACAAGTTACAGGCCTCAGTTTGTGGTAGGGGGCAGAAGCCTGTAATTTTATGGAGCCTGTAAACTGAGCTTGTAAATTTTTTTAAAAAAACGCATCTTGTGTATATCACCCTAATGATGTCCCTAGAAAAATGTCAGACCATCTATAGCGAGGATAAATTAAATAAACACAATCCCAGCCATGATTCCCTGGAGCCCAATGACTTTACACCACAGGTGAATTTTGCTCCTTAATTACCTTTAAAGCCGAGTGTTCGTCAATCTCTGTGTAATTATCTCACAAATGACTCTGTGTTCAGTCTTTACTGATACACAGTCGGTGAAGGAGAACTGCAGTGGTAATTGGTAATCTATATTGCATTACAATGGCACTGGTAATCTACGTATGTAGAGGCGAGTGACAGTGATTTAGCATTTGTTTTCTTGCCCCATCTAGTACCATTAGACAAAATAGACTGAAATTTAAGAACATAAGAACATAAGAGATGCCAATGTTGGATCAGGCCAAAGGCCCATCCAGTCCAACACTCTGTGTCACACAGTGGCCAGAAATACCAGGTGCCATCAGGAGGTCCACCAGTGGGGCCAGGACATTAGAAGCCCCCCCACTGTTGACCCCCCCAAGCACCAAGAAGACAGAGCATCACTTGCCTCAGAGCCCCTGTCTATACCTTGTGGCTAATAGCCACTGATGGACCTCTGCTCCATATGCTTATCTAATTCCCTTTTGAAGCCGTCTATGCTTGTAGCTGCCACCACTTCCTGTGGCAGTGAATTCCATGTGTTAATTTAAAAAGAGATGTTCACAATTTGGATAAGGAGACTCTGCTTTCAGTCAGATTTGAGTCCAGTAGCACCTGAGGGACCAACAAGATTTTCCGGGTATAAACTTTAGAGAAGCAAAGCTCCGTTCGTCTGATACAAATCTAATCTATTCTATTGCAGACCAACATGGCTACTCTCTGAACCTATCTGTTTTCAGTGGGGTCTTTCATATCACTGTAGAAATCCACTTGCATCACCCAATGTAAACGTGTTTTTTCCCCCTCATCTCTCCTTATATATAATTGAATAGTGGGTGCCAAAGTTCTAAAATGCACTCCTTTAGTGTATGGACACTTGAACTGTCAGTCAGAAGACGCTGGCTGGGTTGACTGGCTGCTTTGTGCAGTCCCGCCCAGCGTTTCAAGGTCTTTTGCATATGGAAGCTGATTGGACTTCACTGCATTCCACACCTCAAACTCACCCCCCTCCCCGCAAGGCAGTTGGAATGTCAGTTGCATATGGAACCTTCAAGGTCTTTTGCATATGGAAGCTGATTGGACTTCACTCCATTCCACACCTCATACTCCCCCCCAAGGCAGTTGGAATGTCTGGTGGTGTGTAGGTCCCAGGATCATGTTTTAAAAGCTGCCTGGGGGCTTATGGACCATTCACACACTTTCAACCTTAACATACCGCATAGGGGGAGAGGAGAATGATGACAGCTGCTTTGGTTCCCACTGCAGGGACCTCAGACAGGTTACAGTGCCATAGACTCCACCCTCCAACCCAGCTAATTGCTCCTGGGGAACTATTGTTGCCAATCTTGGCCCAGCACCCATCAAACCATTCTCTTCAACCCCCTGCTGTGCAGCAGACTTTCCCCTAGGGTTGCCAATCTCCAGGTGATTTCCCTCCTTATAGCTGGCAACCCTACTTTCCCCTCAGTGCCTGATGGTAGGCAACTTAGTTTGGTCCAGTCACCTACTTTGGCCTTTGGGAGAAAACATATTGGGGCCAATCCTGATAGGGTTGCCAACTCCCGATGGGAAATTCCTGGAGATTTGAGGGATGGAGCCTGAAGAGGGTGAGGTTTGAGGAGGGGTGGGACCTCAGACAGGTACAATGCCATAGACTCCACCCTCCAAACCACTCAGTCCCTCATGGGGATCCATTGTTGCCGATCTCCAGGTGAGGGCTGGAGACCACTCAAAATTACAATTGCTCTGCAGAAGGGAGGGTGGAAGTCAGCTGAAGTCAAAGGGGCAGATAATGGTAGGTTGATGGTTAGCTGGGAAGGAGATGGGGTTGCCAACTCCAGGCTGGCAAATTCCTGGGGATTTGAGGGGTGGAGCCTGGAGAGGGTGGGGTTTGTGGAGGGGTGGGACCTCAGACAGGTAGAATGCCATAGACTCCACCCTCCAAACCAGCCATTTCATCCTGGGTAACAATTGTTGCCAATCTCCAGGTGAGGGCTACAGATCACTCAAAATTACAACTGCTCTTCAGGGGGCAGAGATCAGTTCCTCTGGAGAAAACAGTGGGCTCTGTCATTATACCCTGCTGAGGTCACCACAGCAAAATGACACTGTTTGCCCAAAGCCAGAGCACTCCCCCAGAGCCTCTTTCTAGATCTCGTTGTATTTCCACAACGGGCTTTACTGCTAGTAAGAACATAAGAGAAGCCAAAACCAAATGGTAAGAGCTTTTTTTTTTAATGCTTATTTAAAGTCCCTAGCTGATTGACTGAGTTGTGCAGTCTTTAAACAATTGACTGCCAAGCAGTACGTAGCAACAAGAAGTCTGGAGGAATTAGGACTCCCATTGGGCAGTGTGAGAATAAAGGGATGCTGATTGCATCGTGTGACACTGTCTGAATAATCAAAAAATAACCCACGGAGTGGCAGCAGTCTGGACAGGCCAGACTAGTCCAATCGCATCAGAGTTTGGCAGCTAAGCAGGATTGGCCATGATCAGTACTTGGATGGGAAACCGCCAAGGAAGACCATGGTAGCTATGCAGAGGAAGGTAATGGCAAACCACTGCTGCTCATCTCCTACCCTGAATATTCCATGAAGAGTCATCCTGGTTGCAACTTGATGCCCCTTAATTATTATTATTTAACACACCGAACAAACTTGTTCCGCACAAACAACTGAATTGCTCGATGAAAAATTGGCTCCCTACTTGCAATAGTGAGCAGATTGTGTGTCGGTATCTAGTCATCCTTCATTAAGAGTGCCTTTAGAAAGGTTTGTGACTTGGGAGGGAACTAACAGGGTGGGGGCAGGTACCTGTACCTGTAGAAATGTCACACAAGCCTCCTATCAAAAGTTTCCAAATACTTATTGAGGATTTTCAAATGTTGCACAACAAAGCCTGTATCAATGTGAGCACTTTTGGGTCAAATGCAAAGTCTTTGCTAGCCGTAAGTACAGAGGTTCAGCTGGGGATGGTATGTCTCGGGGGTGGCCAAACTTGCTTAACGTAAGAGCCGCATAGAATAAACATCAGATGTCTGAGAGCCGCAAGAGGTGAACAAATATTACACACTTTTTAAAACTGAAAAATATGCAGATTAGCTTTTTATTAGCATTAAATGAGACTGCCAAAAATAAAAACAAAAGGGGTAAAAACAGATATTGCTAATGATATTTATTTGTCCAAAGATATTTATTTGTTTGCTAATGATATTTATTTGTCTAAGAGAAAGAGAGAGAGAGGTGGAAAGAAAGAATGAGGTGGAGGGAGAGAGACAAAGAAAGCAAATAGATGGCGAGGGAGGGAGGGGGAAGGAAGGAAGAGAGAAAAAGAGAAAGAAAAGTGGAAAGTATATAGACGGAGGAGGGAGGAAGGAAGGGGGGAGAGAGAAACAAAGAAAGCAAATAGATAGGGAGCTTGCCGGGAGCCGCACAGTATGTATGAAAGAGGCGCATGTGGCTCCGGAGCCACAGTTTGGCCACTCCTGGTATAGCTTGTTGCATTTTTGTTAAATATCCACATAAGGCATTAGACTCCCCTTCTCTTGTACCATCCCAATACACAAAAGACTCTTGGAAATGTGCATCTTTCCATGCTTCCTCCTTACCTGGTAACTTCTCCTGGTTGGCTATGTGTTTCATACTAAGTCGTAAATGGTCTGGCATGTGTGTGTGTGTGCATTATTGGGGTCTCACCCTTCCTGCTAGGAGCCTGGAGTGGTAGTTGAGCATCCCAACAACTGCCATGGGCTGAAAGTGAGTGACTTAGCCTCAGGCCACCCAGGAGTGCCACAGCTGTAGGGATTTAAACCCACATCCCAGCCCTAACCACACCGACCACTGCACCATGCTGGGTCTTGTAAAACACGCTCATGAAATCACGTCTGGAGGCTTCCCGCCCGCTCAATCTTATCCACAAGATACAGATTATTTTGAAACCGTTCCTGTTTTGTTGGCTTCTTATTTCAGCTTGCTGTGCAATTTGAGCCTAGTTTCCAGGGAGGCAAAGCTGCTCTCTGACATCAGGTGTTCACCCGTGTTTCCAAACAACATGGGTCGAATCGGAAGGTTGCTTTCCATTTAGCACGGTTTCAGAGTGTAGCTCTGTTGGTCTGCAGTAGAACTGCTACGTTTCGGACCAGTAGCTCCTTAGTGACCAACAAAATTTTGGGGGTATAAGCTGAAAGTTTATACCCCCCAGAAATCTTGTTGGTCTCTAAGGAGCTACTGAACTCGAATGTAGCTTTTCCATTACTGGAAAGGCTCATTTTTTTGCTAATTCTCCTCTCCCTATTGTGTTCTTAATGCTTGATATCAGAATAAGGAGGCAGCAGGGTTTCAGACAGGAGTACCCTTTAATAAGTCCCGTTCTCTCTCTGTCTCGAGCTACAGCAAATGGGAATTCCTTTCTCCCTGTTCCTGCCCACACTAAGCCCTGGAGTGGACTCTGGCAGTCTAAAAAACTGCCCTGGATTGAAGGAATGGAGTGTTCACATCATTGCAACTCCCTTGTCACTCCCGCTATTCCAGAGGGTCCTCTGTCCCCTAGGAGCAGCATTTTGGGGTGCTCAGTGGGCTGCGATAGAAGAAGAAGAGAAGAAGAGATTGGATTTATACCCCGCCCTTCACTACTCAAAGGAGAGCATTTTATAATCTCCTTTCCCTTCCCCTCCTCACAACAGACACCTTGTGAGGTAGGTGGGGCTGAGAGAGCACTTTCAAGAACTGCTCCTGAGAGAACAGCTCTGAGAGAACTGTGACTGACCCAAGGTCACACCTGCAGCTGCATGTGGAGGAGTGGGGAATCATACCCTGTTCTCCCAGATTAGAGTCCATGCTCCTAACCAACTACACCAAACTGGGTGGGAAAGTTTTGTTCAGTTACTGGAGTTCCACCTAGGGCACTTTAGATCCAACTCTATAAAACCTGGGAGCCTAAACAAAATAACCCCCACACAAAAAAAAGCTTGTAATGACACACCATTTTATTAAGGCCAACCAAAATATCATAAAACAGTGAGCAAAAATATAGACGGATCTAAAAGGCAATGAACGAAATTTGTCCCCGTTCCATTTTCTAAAGGATCCTCTGGGAAGATGGCTGCATTCATGTACCATAAACACGCTTTGCTCCTAATAACGCAGCGGGCTACTAGAGACTTTACACATCCCACCCACCCCTTCCCCCCTTTTTCATAAATGATTTCCCAATGAGCAGCACTGGGAAGGCATCAGCGAGGGACCCTCCCTGGGACTTCTAAGAGAAGAGGCTCTTGTCGATGTCCTGCAGGTGCCGGGGCCCGGGCCCAGCTGTGCATACAAGAATCCCAAGCAGGGAGTATTAAACTGGGACAGCTGCGGTGGGTTTCCAAAGCGCCACCAAGCACAAAGGGCTTAGGACGGATTTTCTCTGTATTATGAAACTTCTTTTGACATTGTACGCTGGGAGAAAAATCTCCCTCTCAAAGGCCTTCAGATCCTCGGCTGTGCTCAGCTCATACAGATGACACCCGCTCTGGACCGACTGCAGAATCCGTCCTTTCCAACTGTGGGTTTGCAGGAGTTTTCTTGCCTCCCCTCCTCGAGTCACTGGAGTTTTGCTTTCCTTATGTGGCATCTTAATAAACCAGGGGAGAATCACAGTGTTGTCCGTGGCTGCCCTTTGATCAGGTATTTCTGGCCAAGTTTTGGTGGCTTTCTAAAGAACAGGTCTAACAGGAATGTGGTAAAAACCGAGCACATCAGTGTCCCTTATCCTGTGGTGGCCGCGGTGGTTGGCAAATCTTCCCCTCTAGCGTATTATGAGCTTTGACAGGCTCGAACTGTCCCGTTTCCCCAGCCCTCTCAGTTTCCTTCCCCTCGCCTGTTAACGAATGCTCAACAGTCCAATGTTCCCTAATTCATGGAGGACATCAGGCCCTTGGGGAATGGGAGTCTTTTTCAATTCACAACATAACATTTTTCTTCATCGATGGGAAGTTCCCCCCTCCAAGCATACAGAAACACCTATTGCGTTTGTGGGTGGCTTTGTTTGGTTGCTGTACTGTGAGTCATCAAGTTTGCTAGGAGGAGGAGCAAGCCGGGAACCCACAAATTCTTCCGCTCCAAGTTCTGTTCACTCATGCTTCCTCTGCATGTTGTGAGGTCCTTGTCTCTGCTGAGGAACAGCACAAGGACTTTGCATCACACGTGGGATGGAAGTTTCGAGCACCCCTGATGCACACCAGCTCTTTCCTGTTTGTGAGCACAGCCTGCAGGGAGATGTAGCTGTAGGACCCCCCTGGCAGTTTTTGCATCCTCAGGCCTCCCCACAGAGTCTCTATTGCAGGGCTGGCCAAACTGTGGCTCGGGAGCCACATGTGGCTCTTTCACACATATTGTGTTGCTCCTGGCAAGGCAGCTGGGGAAGTGAAGGGGAGGCAAGCCTCCACGATTAGTCTTCCCCTCCCCGGCCAGTATTCCCCTCCCTGGGTAGGCTTGAGGTACATGGGGGTGGGGAGCAGAGAAAGAAAGCAACCTTAAATGCATTCTCAAAGCCAGCCAGCTTGGTGAAAGCATTTATCTCCTTAAATCCCTCATCCAAGCCAAGCTGACTGGTGGCGTGGGCGTGGAGGGGTTTGGAGAACACATTTAAAGTTAAAGTTGCTTTCTTTCCACTTCTCCCTTCGTCCCTCCCTCCCCCATCTATTTGCTTTCTTTCCACCTCTTTCTTTCCTTTCACCTTTCTTTCTGTCTCTCTTTCCCCCTCTCTTCCTCCCTCTCCCGTCTATTTGCTTTCTTTCCACCTTTCTTTTTCTCTCCTTCTCCCTTCCTTCTTTTCTTTCACTCTCTCTTCCTTCCCCTTCCCTCCCCCCATCTATTTGCTGTCTTCTCTCTCTCTCTTTCTTTCCACCTCTTTCATTCTTTCTTTCCACGTCTCTCTCTCTCTTTCTCTCTCTCTTAGACAAATAAATATCATTAGCAAATAAATATCATTGGACAAATAAATATCATTATCAATATCTGTTTTTACCCCTTTTGTTTTTATTTTTTGGCAGTCTCATTTAATCTTAATAAATGCAAATTTGCATATTTTTCAATTAAAAAATGTGTGTAATATTTGTTCATGTCTTGTGGCTCTCAGACATCTGACACTTATTCTATGTGGCTCTTACGTTAAGCAAGTTTGGCCACCCCTGCTCTATTGGCTTCATTGTCATAAAATCAGGGCTTTTTTCCGGGGGAACATGCCAGAATGGAGTTCTGGAACCTCTTTGACCTCTTAAAATTCTTTTTAAAATGTTCAAAAATTCATGAGTTTTCAGTGTACAGATTGAAATCTTTATTTTCCTCTTTAGAGTTCTGGCACCTCTTTTTTCCCCTCCTCTTTTTTTAAAGCCCTGGTCCTAATCATGTTACTTCTGTGGTTACACATACGTTTCACCATGTAGCTCTTAGGGCAGGGGTCCCCAGCCTTTTTCAGCCTGTGGGCCCCTTTGGAATTTTGCCACAGGGTCATGGCCTCCATTGCAAAATGGCTGCTGCAGGAGGTGGAGCCATGCTCCCACCCAGAGAGAGTCCAAGCGCCACGAAGAAGATGGGTCACCTAAGCAAAGCGAACGTTGCCACCAAAGCAACATTATTTTAATTAGATCTTCAAAGGTCAATCAGAAGCCATGCTGGGCAAGAGCCCCACCCACTGTCTGGCAACCAGAGAAGATGTTGGTGGGCACCACTGTGCCCACAGGTACCACATTGGGGACCCCTGCTTTTGGGGCTTGAACAACTCAGTGTTACAATCTACCTTCCTTTGTCTTTCCTTTGACTCAATGCTCCAATGGCATGCACCCAAATATCATGCTTTTCCTCGAAAGCAAAGAACAATCCTAGTGCTTCTCCACCTGAGTGGATGAGGAGGTTTTTCAGAAGACCCCCCCAAGGAAGCATCACCGTTAGAAATCCCCCTTTTAGAAACAGATGCCTCCATTGTAGGAGGATGCTTGGCATGCAACCTCGCAGAAGGTTTAAATGGCGACTCGAATAACAACCATTTTGTGTTTGGTTGGCAAAAATATATATGTATTAAAACACCTGAATCTGCATATTTTCTCCCTTCGCTTTTGCTTCAAAAGAAAGAGACTATCACTGCATCTGACACTTGGAACCACAGTTGGCATTCTGCCGGATGTCTTAGGGTTGGATTTTTCATTTTTCCTCCTCTGGAAAAAAGGAAATGTGGCCTTGACCTGGATCCTTTTATCTTCCATTAGCATCTCCCACCATGAAAGCACATTGGGTTTGGATCAGATTCCCAAACCAGGGGCCAATTTCATGACTGAAACATGGGCAAAACGGAGCTCTCAGAGGGCAAAAAAACCCCCTGCCATTTATCAGAAACGCGGGCCTTTATCCTTTGCTTAAAAAGAAGTATCTTGTTTTATACAGCTTGGTTCAGCAATGGACTAGATAACAAGCTATGTGGATGTAGTGTAAATTTTGAGAGGTTTGATGTTTGCATTTAGCCCTGCTGCTATTTTGGCATGCTGTGTTCGTGGGAGAGTCTCCACGTGTAACCAGTGAACGTGACCCGACGGTGCTGGACAGAAGTCTTGCCAAGGCGGTCCCATCATGTCTGGGATGTACCATTTCACACTGTCGTCCCGTATGACGGGCAAAGCAAGGCAGTGGGTAATCAGTCCAACCATGTTCAGTAATGGCTACATCCACAAGAAACACCTGGAGCATAATTAGAACACGATGTTGTAGGAAAGAGAAGAGTAGTTTTTTATAACCCACTTTTCTCTACCATAAGGAGTCTCAAAGTGGCTTACAATCGCTTTCCCTTCCTCTCCCCCCAACAGGCACCTTGTGAGGACTTGCTGCAATTAGGAGGAGGAAGAGAGGAGATTGGATTTCTACCCCGCCCTTCACTTGGAGTCTCAGAGCGGCTGACAAACTCCTTTCCCTTCCCCTCCCCACAACAGGCACCCTGTGAGGTGGGTGGGGCTGAGAGAACTCTGACACAAACTGCTCTTTTTCAAGGACAGCTGTGCCAGAGCTTGTGACTGACCCAAGGTCACATCAGCAGGTGCAAGTGGAGGAGTGGGGAATCAAACCTGGTTCTCCCAGATTAGAGTCCGCACACTGCCTGGCAACCAGTAGTAGGGTTGGGAAGGCAGCATCCTGGAAGAAAAATCAAAAGGAAAAATAAAACCTAATCTACTTGCAGGAAGCTCTGACCATAGAGCTGTCAGCCGTTCCTAGAATTGCCTGGAAGTGACAGAAGCAGCTCTAGGAATTATCAGAAACTTTATGGTAAACTTTATTTTTATCGCCATTGATCTGTCTGTGTTTTAAATGATTTATTCTATTTTATCAATTGTAAAATGTATACCGTTTATCAGCTTTGTGGAAGCCGCCCTGAGCCTGCCTTGGCGGGGAGGGCGGGGTAGAAGTTAAATAAATAAATAA
>NW_015169784.1:1259310-1270696 GCF_001447785.1 Gekko japonicus | reverse complement strand
ATCCAGGGCTGCTAGTGGTGTGGCATAGACTGGTCTGGAAGATCCAGGTTCAGATCCCCTCTCATGCCGTGGAAGCTTGCAGAGTGACCTTGGGCCAGTCACACTCTCTCAGCCTAACCTCCCTCACAGGGTTGTTGTGAAGATAGTCTGGAGGAGAGGAGAATGATGTAAGTCATGTTGGGTCCCCATTGGGTGGAAAGGTGGGGTATAAATGAATCAAATCAAATAAATAAAACCACCTCTGTTTGTCTCTAGCCTTGAAAAGCCTGCACATAAGTCGGCTGTGACTTGATGGCACTTTGCACATCTAATGGTAAGAAAATCATTTTCCCCCAGAAGGGTATCTGTGCTACTCTTTGTGCATTTGTTAAGTACTGTCAAGTTGTTTCTGACTTATGGTGACCCTATGAATTAAGGACCTCCAAAGTGTCCTATTGTTAACAGCCTCGTTCAGGTCTTGCAAGTTAAAGGTTGTGGTCAATTTCACACCATTCGCTGCGTGGCTGCATTTTGACCCGCATCTCCCCTCGATTTCCCCTGCATCTTCTCGATCCTTGTTTTTTGAGACTGAGAAGACATGGGGGGAATTGGGGGGGGGGAGCTGCGGGTCAAAATGCTGCCATGCAATGAATAGTGTGAAATTGACCGATGCAACCGGGGCAAATGGAAGAGTGAGGGCGGCACAGCTGCTTGTGGGGAATCGGTGAATGACTCTTGTCTTCTCGGGAGGCGAGTGCCCTTTGCCTTCCCCATTGGGGCCCCATCAGCTTGACCCTCTCGCCTTGCTTCTGCCCGCTCTCAGCTCTCCCCGGGCATTTGATATAGAACCACTTATTTATTGGTCTGCTACAGCCAAAATGTCTCATTGGTCTGCTACAGCCAAAATGTCTCATGGCACCATAAAGATGAAGAAATATTATACTAGCATATCTTTTGAGCCTAAATATTAACTGGCCTTTTGTCTTTGCTGCCTCTTGTAACCCAGATTTAAAACCCGTGTCTCAGACTAACCGCTGGCGTTACCACAGAACGACGGCAGGGCAGGTTGCTACGATGGCCCCTAAGAGAACCATTCTGCCTGTGCGTTGTCAAAATACCTCTAAGCCTAAAAAGCAAAACAGTACAGTTACGTGTTCTGATTTATGACACGCCTGTGGTAAAGAATGTGTCTAGCTCGGGTTAACAGATGTTTTGTTAATTCCCAATTTCTCCCATAATCTGTATATTTTTGTCCCACACTTGGGCACGGTCTGTAGTGTATGATGGAGTGCTCCCTCATTAATCATGTGCGAGTGGAAGTATGAGCCAGTTTTATTAGTTTTTGGAGCACCAGGCCACATAAATTAGCTGGAACGTGCGCTTAACATATTCCAAGCAACTTCGCTTACCTTTCGGCAAGACACAGTAGCTCTCAAAGAAATTATTTTGGGAACGAGATCTTCTTAGGTCTTCACTGACGCTTATGTTTCTGATGTTAGGGGAGCTGATAGCGCCAGACTGAGTTCTGTTCACAGTGATTTGGTCCTAATCAGTCCTGGGAGAAAAAGGTTATGAATTTGATTTAGAGCAGTGCGTTCTAACTGACCTAAATGGTATATTAATCAACTCACGTTGAAGGTGATCAAATCAGTAGGGATCAAGTGCAATCAACAAGGACAGATTTGAATTGATGGGGTTGTGAAGTACATACATTTGTTCATTATTTAAGGCTAATTGGGGTTTGGTGTTGGGCTATTGTTCGGCTGCTGCTAATTTGGTAATTTTCCACAATAGGAAAAAAATATTGCCTTTCCTTCTAATAATGCGTGTCACTTTTGTTTATGAAATCATTATTCCATCACATATTTCCTTATTTCAGACATCTCTCTGAGACATTAATAAGATGCACAATTTAGCATTAAGAGCCAATTAATCAACGATGGTGTTTTTAATCAGTTGCCAGCCCTTGTTTATTTTAGGGTTATCATTTGATTAAAGAAACCTTAGGCAATTAGTCATTTCAATCTGCATACATTAGCAGATGCATAAAGCAACGGCCCAAAAGAAAAAACTGCTTCTTGTTTTAGATGATTCATGTATTTGTTACAGCAGGCACCAACTCAGAAGAGGCATTTCCTTCTATTGGAGAGAGGAGGGAGAATGCGTCTTCTAAGAAGGCATTTGGTTTTTAGGTGGTGCACAAATGTCTTACCAAGCATCTTTTCAGAAGAGGCCTTCCCTCAGTTGGTAGGAGCAATGCTACCCAAAGATTTTTAAGTCCTTACACTTCCGAATAACAACTACTATATCCGTTTGATTGGGCTCACCTTTTTAAAAGAAGGAAGTATTTTAATCAGTTAATCGAATTGATTAAACATGTAAACACTGCTACTGTAGTTTAAGAAGCTACCCAGGTATGCCTGTTGAAAGAATAGAGACCTTTCTGCAGAATGGAGAAAGAAGGACAGTAATGTTGATGAAGAATAGATTCTTTTGAACTATGGTGCTGGAGAAGACTCTTGAGAGTCCCTTGGACTGCAAGAAGATCAAATCAGTCAATCCTAAAAGACTGTTCCCTGGAAGGCCAGATAATGAAACTGAAGCTCAAATACTTTGGCCACCCAATGAGAAGGGAGCACTCACTGGAGAAGACCCTGATGCTGGGAAAGATTGAAGGTCAAAGAAGACGGGGACGGCAAAGGATGAGATGGTTAGACAGTGTCATCGATGCAACGAACATGAAATTGAGCAAACTTCAGAGGACGGCGGAAGACAGGAAGGCCTGGTGTGATCTGGTCCATGGGGTTGCGAAGAGTCAGACTTGACTGTGCGACTGAACAACAACAAATGTTGACTTAAGACCTGAATGAGTTTGACAGTGTAGGCAACACATTAGACTTCAGAGCCTCCTGTCTAGTTACTGTTGCAAAACGGGACCGAGACTAGGTGGACTTTGGTCTGATCCTTCAAGATTCTTCTGATGTTCTTACATTCTTAAGAGTCCAGTGCAGTGTCAGAAAATTCCCTTGGAGATGACTCACACATACGAACATAAGAACATAAGAGAATCCATGTTGGATCAGGCCAAAGGCCCACCCAGTCCAACACTCTGTGTCACACAGTGGCCAGAAATACCAGGTGCCATCAGGAGGTCCACCACGTTATCCTCTGAATGAAAGCATAGCCAGAATAAAGCTCACTGCTCTCCATATTGGCCACTGGAAAAGCAGAGTTGTGTTCCGATTCACGTGGGGTCGAAAAGTCCTGGCACGTGTGCCAAAGGGTGACATGGCAGACCAAACTGCACACAGGATGTGTGCCCTGCCCAAGCAATCGAGGCAAGCCTCTCAGACTCTGACAGCACTGCTGGGGTTGGGCTTGCTTCCAGCGTGTCTGGCCAAGTCATCATCCCTCCCCACTTCTTTTGCTTCCTAGCACAGCACCACATGGGCATTGCACTGTTTCGGCACTCAGACCAGACAGGTCACTCACTGCGGTTAGAAGTGGAGGACTTTGCACTGTCTCCTGTCTCATACTTGAGAGATGGCATGGCACCAAAGAGTTTAGACAGATAGAGAGGTCAGGACAGCCAGAGCATCCTTTCATTCCTACTCTCTGATCCTTTCCTTTGAAGTAGGATGCTGCTCTTAAGGACAATTTCCGCTGTTTCTGCTCTCTTACACTTCTTTCTTGCACGCGCACACTCCATCTTGCACCATGGAGGCTGGACATGCATCCAGCATCAAACATCATCTAGTTAGTTAGAGTAGGCAATCTATATCCATCTCTTACCAGCACTCTCCAGCATATATTTCCTTTAATAAATGTTGCTTATTAGTTTTAGTACTGATTGCTGACTCTGTTTACCTTTGTAAGTCTGTCGCCACACCTAGCCCCAGCTCTGCTGCATTGAAGCGACGAAGAAGAGGAGGAGGAGGAGATTGGATTTATACCCCGCCCTTCACTTGGAGTCTCGGAGCGGCTTACAAACTCCTTTCCCTTCCCATCTCCACAACAGACACCCTGTGAGGTAGGTGGGGCTGAGAGAGCTCTGGCAGAAACTGCTCTTTTCAAGAACAGCTCTGGCAGAACTATGGCTTGCCCAAGGTCATCCAGCAGCTGCGAGTGGAAGAGTGGGGAATCAAACCCAGTTCTCCCAGAATAGAGTCCACACACTTAACCACTAAACTAAACTGGCTTTTATTTATTTAAAATATTTGTGTCTCACTTTTCTCAAAGCAGCTTGCCAACGTAAAAACACAGTAAAGCAACAAGGCCAACAGACCCCCATCTGATACCTTCTAGCCAGATGCTTGAAACTAGGAAAATTCTACAAGTCATTGACTGCCAAGGTGCCCTTGTACAATTCGACATTGCACAACTTCCAAAACCTCGGCAGGGTAGACTCCGAAGGCTTAGGGCTTCAAGGCACACAGCAGCACCAAGGAGCCAAGCCCTTTCAGGCTAAAGCAGCCAGGGAATGGGGCTAAGCAGGTGGGAAAACTCCGCCCTTGCTGGAACGTTCTCCCCTGACTGGAGGAGGTGGCTTTGCTGTACAAAAGGTCACGCCAGGTCATGCCTGGCTGGCTGCCGTGGGAGAGCTTTTCCATTAAGGGCTGAGCTTTCTCTACCGGCTCTGTCACACGCCCCTGGCTGAGCCGATCTGGAAAGGTAGCTGTTGCCAGCATGCCTGGGGCATTAGAGATGTCTGGGAGGGAGCAGTTTCCAGCATCCGGTGCTTGTCTTGGGGGTCCGCCCAGGTTCTGGAATTGAGCGCTCCGGTTTAGGATAGATATCTCATTGGCCAGCAATGTAGCAGAGGTGGCTAAAATCTTTTTGCAGCATGTGCTTGCTGATTTTTCCCCTTGACATTTGCTGTTTGAACTTCAGTTTGGTGGAATTTAATATTTGATTCCCATTTGATGTTTACTGATTTACTATTGTTTTTTACTTTACCCAGAGGCCTTGCGTATTCTCAGTCCGCCAGCCACCTTGGGTCTTCTCCAAAGAATAAAATTGTTTTAATACATTATATCATTAAAAAACCCAGCAAAACAATACATATGTCCAGTGGCACCTTAAAGTCTAATGAAATTTCTTTCATCGTTAGCTTTCATGAGGCGAAGCCCTCTTCATCAGATGTAGGGCGTGTGTGTCAAGTCGCTTTTGACTTGGTGACCCTCTGAATTAATGTCCTCCAAAACTTCCGATCGTTAACAGCCTTGCTCTGGACTTGCAAACTGAGGTTCGTGCCTTCCTTGATTGCGTCTATCCAATCTCATGTTAGTTCTTTGTCTTTTCCTGCTACCTTCAACTTTTCCTAGCATTATTGACTTTTCTATTGAGTCTTGTCTTCTCATAAGGTGACCAAAGTACAATAGCTTCAGTGTGGTTGTTTTAGCTTCTAGGGAGAGTTCAGGAAGTGTACCACTGGTTAAATGTAGTAAACCTTTAAAATGTGTGGCACAGTTCTCTAGGTGCAATCCAGTGCACCTGAATCTCATAGGAGTTAGTGGAATTAATATGTATAGGCAGATCCTAAAGGCTAGAATCATAATCATGCTAACTAGTATTTTATAATATGATCTTAATTATAAGATTTCTATTTCATGGTGCGTTTCCTTCTCACCCCAAAAGAATAAATTATATCTACTTTCCCAAATAATTATTTAAAATGATTGGCACCTTATTAAAGTTTAACTAGCATATAAATGCGAATACAAAAAAGAGCAGAACTAAAATCCCCTATGAGAACCCACTTATTAGGCTTCAGTAAGCAAAATAATTTTTTAGTTGGTAACTATGGCTGCAGTCTGAACAGCACTTTCCTGGTACTAAGCCCCATTGGGAGGGGAAAGCAGAAATTAAAAAAAATCTCTCATCCATTTTAATCCCTCTCTCCCTCCCTCCCAGGACCATCTGAGCAGTATACACCGTTCTCCTTTCCCCATTTTATACAACAACCCTGTGAAGTAGATTAGGCTGAGACTCTGTGGCTGGCCCAAGGTCACCCAGTGAACTTCATGTTGGAGTGGGGATCGGAACCCGGGTCTCCTAGATCTTAGTTTGATGTCAGAGTAGGGTTGGGAAATACCTGGAGACATTGGGGGTGTATCTGAGAGAGGGCGTGGTTTGGGGAGGGGAGGGGCCTCAGCATGGTCCAATGCCATAGAGTCCCCCCTTCAAAGCAGCCATTTTCTCCAGGGGAGCCGATCTCTGTCAGCTGGAGATCAGTTTTAAAAGCGGGAGATCTCCAGGCCCCACCTGGAGGCTGGCAACCTTATGTCAGAGTGTGTATTGGAACCCAGGTCTCCTAGATCCTAGTCTGATACTCTTCACTACACTATACTTTGACCAGGGGGGGTTCCCTATCATTGTACTCCAGTGGATTCAGCATGGAGGGGATGGAGAATATAAGAAGTCTCCAGCTGCTGTCAAGGGTTGTCCTAGTGAGGCACAGTGAGGCCTTGCTTCATCTCAGTGAGATGGCTGCTGGGCATACATGCTAAGAAGAAGGGTTACCAGCTCTGGGTTGGGAAATACCCGGAGATTTCGGAGGCGGAGCCTGAGGAGGGCGGGGTTTGGGAAGGGAAGGGACTTCAATGGACGATAATGCCCTAGAGCCCACCTTCCAAAGCAGCCATTTTCTCCAGGTAAACTGTTGCCACGAGTCGGGAGACTAGTTGTAATCCCAGGAGAGCTCCAGCTGCCACCTGGAGGTTGGCAACACTACTAGGCAATGATGTGGCCAGCTGTAACTGTGGGAAGGTTATCATCCTTCAGGTCTGCTCTTGAAGAAAGAAACCGCCTCAGACACAACCGTGGTTTCCTCATGCTTTATTTCCACTTTAGAAACAAGACCAGATAGCGTAGAAGGCCAAATCCTGAGAGAAACTTAGAGGAGGAGAATTTCAGAAGTCAGACAAACTAAAATGGTTACTTTTCTGGGATTTCAGAGAACCGTCCAAAGTCACCAGTGGCCTGTCAGTCCAGGTTGTTGGGAATTCTGCCAAAATAAGACAAACAACTCATGCAGGGAAGGACAAAAATCCAAAAAGAGGAGAATGAACCAGTGTTGGTAAATTAATTAGCCTTTTTTAAAAAAACTGTGGTTACAAATAGATGTATTTAACAGATCCTACTATATTGTCACAACATTCCCTTCAGCAAAGAGGCGTAGGCTAGCCAAATGGGTCCAAACATGATTTCCCCTTGTTTTTCTATGCGCAAACCATATGTGCATCAGGCAAGGCTTTTTATGGGCAATTAAGGAACACTTGGAGGTGCCAAGCATCTGTATTCCTGTAAAATTAAATTAATTACCCTTTGGGGTTGGAAACGCAGACTCCACTTTCTCTGGTTTCTTGGCTGAAGTTCCACGGAGGGGAACTGAACCTGATTAATCAAGGCTCGAGCTATTTCCGCTGCCTATTCAAAACACCCAGGCCTCTCCCCCTTATCAGGAGACCTCTTCAATCACTCCCTGGTGAGGGACACGGGCCTAGCTGTGCAGGTCGGAGCACCAAACAAACTCCCTCGGCTTGGTCGTGTCCCCTTCTTCCCAGTCTGGCCTCTTGTGGGACCTTTTGTGTATTGACTGCCAACACGCCTTGTTAGGGCGCTGGGAGAATCAACATTTTGCCAGAAAGTCAGACAAACGGGAAGATGAATGTTAAGTTCACAAACTCATCTTTCCCTGTCCAGGGATTATTGGGGAGGACAGGGAGGGAAAGCAAATGACTCAGTTCTGGCTAGTTTCACCTCTTTGTGATCTACGGCTGCTTCCTCTTTTCTCTCTGCACGTCATTAGTGGACAGAATGCATGAGCTATGAAGACGGAACAATGGGGACGGGGAAGATTCCACTAATGGCGAAAGTGAGACAGATGGGGGGGGAAGTAAAGTTCATCCATGTTTTCCATAAATAATCTATATCTCTTATTAAATAGATTACACGCGTGCACACACACACATAACACACACACACACACGAGAGACCTATGAAGAATTGCAGGAAAGAGAAATCCCATTTCTCTACCCCTCCCCATCCCTTGCAGCCGGTTCCAGAATGTTTCCTCATTCTTTCCGCAGCCACTGGCTCCTCCGCCTGGTCGCCAGTGCCTCATTACCACCAGTTTTCACGTATGGGTTACGACAGTAACCGGAAAAGGTGCCAAATCCAAACTCCGCTGGTTTTGCTTTTTTGAAAACTACCGAGTACAAACTTTCTGGATTACCTCCAAATTAGTATCACTTCAGGAGCTCAGATTTTCCTTTCCAAAGCTGGGGGTTGCCCTGATCTCTACATCATAGCCCCATTGTACAGATTCTGCTATCCTCACCAACATCAGCCTTCTGCTATTGAATAAAGTGATTCGTACGCATATGCACAGAGGTTATGGGGTGGTGTGCCACGTCTCTGCCTAGCTGACAGTGCAAGGAGCCTTCCGCTTATGCAAGAGGATCTTCTACAGGAGGAACTGTGTCCCTGGCTCTGCTTGAGGGCAGCCAGGCGCTGTTTGGCCCAGGGCAGGGGTGGCCAAACTTGCTTACCGTTAAGAGCCACATAGAATAAATGTCAGAGACTTGAGACCCACAAGCCATAAACAAATATTGCACACATGTTTTTATTGAAAAATATGCAAATTTGCTTTTTATTAACATTAAATGAGTCTGCCAAAAATAAAACAAAAGGGGTAAAAAAGATATTGATAATGATAAATTATATTTATTTGCCCAATGATATTTATTTGTTTGCTAATGATATTTATTCGTCTAAAAGAGAGAGAAGGAGAGAGGTGGAAAGAAAGAATGAAAGAGGTAGAAAGAGAGAGAGAGAAAAAAACAAAGAGAGCAAATAGATGAGGGGAGGTAGGGGGACAGAAGGAAAGAAGAGAGAGGAAGAGAAAGAGAAAGGCAAGGCAAGGAAGGTGGAAAGAAAGAACATGGAAAGAAAACAAATAGATGGGGGGAGGGAGGGAGAGGTGGAAAGAAAGCAACTTTTAACTTTAAATGTGTCTTCTAACTCCCCCACCCCCATGCCAGCTGGCTTGGCAAAGGAATTTAAAGAAACAAATACCTTCTCCAAGCCAGCTGTCCAGGGGTGGGGGGCTTTGAGTACACATTTAAAGTTAAAGTTGCTTTCTTTCTCTGTTCACTCCACCTCAAGCCTACCCAGGGAGGGGAACACTGCCGGGAGCTGCACAATATGTGTAAAAGAGCCACATGCGGTTCCCGAGCTGCAGTTTGGCCACCCCTGGGCTAGGGACTTCCAATAGATGCTGATCACTTGAGCACAGTGCTCTCCAGGGGACATATGTGCTGAAGGAATGTACTGCTACTAATTGAGTGGAGGGATGGAACACAACCTGGACTGTACAGATGCGCCGGTGTGGTGTAACTGTTAGACGGCTGGACATGACCCAGGAGGATCTCAGGTTTGGATCCATGCTAGGGCCATGAAACTGTTCATCTTCATTCAGCCTAACCTTCTTGACAAGAGTTGTTAGGGCAGGGGGATACACCATTCTGAGCTCTTCAGGATATGAATGTGTGGTGTTCATTGCGAAGTCATTTGAGCAGTGAGGTGACAATCCAGTTTCATTTCTTGGTCTTGTATCCATTACCCAGACCTCCTGACCTCCAAAGCCAGATTTTGCTTTCAGTTTGAAGGGCGCTCACACAACGGAGAAGATCATACTGACGAAACCAGTGGAATCTGCACCGAGCTCTCTAGCGCTCTGCAAAAGTGGATGGGGCTAGATGAATAATAAAATAATAACCATAGGAAATCCTAGGCGCATTTCCCTGGAATTAGACCTGCTGTTTTCATTGCATGGGTAAATTGGACTCAGTCAGTCATAACCAATGGTTGGCCTAGAAACACAGCAGAATGAGCTGAGATGGTTGAGAATGCAGATGGGGAGATCACTTTTCCAAGTCACTTGTAAAGGCAATTCAGTTGCCTATGAAAACACAGGAACAGCTGCGCTAGATCAGACCAATCGTCCGTCTAGTCCAGCATTCTGTTTCACAAAGAACCTTCATCTCTTATTGTCCTCCAACATTCTTCTTCAGAGGGCTATTGCCAGTGTGGTTTAGTGGTTAGCAGCAGTGGACTCTTATCTGGTTTGATTCCTCACTCTTCCACATGAAGCCCGCCAGGTGACCTTGGGCCAGTCACAGTTCTCTTAGAACTCTCTCAGCCCCACCTGCCTCAAAAGGTGACTGTTGTGGGGAGAGGAAGGGAAGGTGATTGTGAGCAGCTTTGAGACTCCTTAGGGTAGAAAAACGTGGAGTATAAAAACCATCTCTTCTTCCTCTTCTTCTTCTTAACATGGGGGCTCCATTTAGTCACTATGGCTAATAATAATCAGTCAGCCTCTCCTGCATGATTCTTCTAATCCCCCTTTAAAGACAACTAAACTTTTGGCTGTCTCTCCATCCTGTAGTAGTGAATTCTACAAGCTAATTACAGTTTGATCCTAGAAATATTTACCTAGGCTTGTCCTAAAATGACTGCCCATCAACTTCAGTAGGTGCCTACCGTTCTTAGTGTTTTGGGAGAAATGGTATGAGGTCTTCTAGAGTACCTGTTTTATCAAATACTAGTGAAAATATGAGGTGCAGGGCAGGGTGATATATTGGTGAAATGTTTATGCCCAAGCTCATAAAAGAGAGATTCAGGTGGGTAGCCAAGTTGGTCTGAAGCAACAGAATGAAGTTTGAGTCCCTTTTCACCTTTAAGACCAATGAAGTTTAATTCTGGGTATAAGCTTTCATGTGCATGCAAACTTCTTCACAGGAAAGCTTATATTCAGAATAAAACTTTGTTGGTCTTAAAGGTGCCACTGGACTCCAGGTCATAAAAGGACAATTACCAAGAAGGTCTATAGATGGAGAAGTCAAGGATGCAACAACATTCTCTGTTCTGAAAGTGTGGATAGAAACTGTACTCCCTGCAGAGGCCTTGTTTAACACTAATTTGTCTATCCAAAACAACTCTTTGAGCCCCATTGAACTCCTGTCTGGAAGAAAAAGTGGCGGTACGGATGTTTTTTAAAAGCAGATCAATAAATTCTGAAAACCCTGATGGGATGACCAGGACGGTTAAATGTTCAAACAAATGGGCAGAATCCAGTGATGGGAAAAGCCACTTGGAGAAGGACAATTTGGAAAGGGGAAATGTCAAGCAGGGAATGGTTAAATGTCCCTCCCCAGTATTGATTCTCTGCTTTTAATTCCCCCTCTCAATTGGCTTTTCAAGGGGAAAAAGGGTCCTGCTGGGCTACCATTATGGGTGTCTACTTGTACTGTGTGATTTCATCTGATTGTGATTTTGTTTGTGATTGTGCTCAGGCTAAAAAGGGAATTCCTCTCTCTGCCCCCCCCCCCCCCCCCCTCTTTTT
>NW_015169784.1:1257158-1259209 GCF_001447785.1 Gekko japonicus | reverse complement strand
CCCCCCCCGCAATTCCTTTCCCTCTGTCCTTTATGACATATTCTGCAGGATTTCTAATATGGTAAAATAAACAAAAATGCTTGCGAAACCTGCTCGCTAAGCCAGGAGTCACGTTTCTCACTGTTGCTTCAAACCACCATCCAGAGTCTTAAAAAAAAATTAACAAAGAACTCCTGCTGCCTCCTGTCCTACAAGAAGAAGAGGAGGAGGAGGAGGAGGAGGAGGAGGAGGAGGGGGAGGGGGAGGGGAGGGGGAGACAGGGTAGAGCATCTGTTCTCAGTCACAGGACATGTCAGAAGAAAAATGTCAGGGAAAAGCCACCTTCACTGTAGTCCCCCTATGAAAGCATACCTAAGGGATGCGCTTTGAAATCCAGGATTCAGGACAGACACAAGGAAGTACTTCTTCACACAGCCCACAGTTACATTGTAGATCTCACTGCCACAGGATGGAGTGATGTCCGCCAACTTGGAAGGCTTTAAAAGGGGAGTGGACAAATTCATGGAGGACAGGGCCATCCACAGCTGCTGGACATGGTGGCTACTAGTCATGATGGATATCTACTCCCTCCAGTACCAGAGGCAGTATGCCTCTTTGTTGCTGGGGAGCAGGGATGCTGCCCTCCTCCTGCTTGTGAGCTTCCTCGGGATGGCTGGTTGGCCACTGTGTGAGCAGAAGGCTGGACTCGGTGGGCCTTGGGTCCGACCCAACATGGCTTTTTGTTGGGTGTTACAAGTCAAAACACTTCAGTATTTACAGGGTTAATGATGTTTGTTAAGTCACATGTTTGTTTGTAACCAATCTGTTTAGACAACAGAATGCCCGGGAACTTTGGAGCTAATTTGCTAATCTGATTGGAAACCAAGGTGTCAAGTATTTAGCATATTGGCTTCTCCTCCCGTTCTTTGTTCTGACTAGAGAAGGAGACGCCCTTCGGCTCTTCCCGTTTTACCTTTTAGCTGCAAGGATGTAGACATATTAGCTCTTTGATATTTTATATCCTGTGTACCTTTTCCCCATGTTAGGTTTATAGCAAACTTTTATATTTTAATACGCACCATGGACTCAGACTCTTAATACTCTGCTGACTTACTTAAAAAGAATCCCAACACTTTTCTTATGCTCTTACGAATGCAGTTGAACACATGCAGAGCAGACCTGTCTGTTAGGCGCTTGGCCTAGGTGATTGGCCCGGGCAGCGGGGAGGGGGGGGGAGGGTTCAGGGCAGGTCATGGTCACGGCTGGATTATTCACTGAAAGTGGCCACTGTGGGTGGCACCACTGGCCCCAGCTGGACCACTCAGGTGCACCACATACATACAATACACATTTAATTAATTTATTTTTTAAAGTGCACCATATGACGGTGATGGAGGCCGTGGCGCCCTTGCCCTGCCTGCCTTCCCTCACCTCCCCAACGGCAAGAGAGAGGGAGGAGGAGCAGGTGGCCACTAGCGTCACACTGCCCAACTAGCTATGGCAGCAGTGGAGAGCCAGTTTGGTGTAGTGGTTAGGAGTGCACGGACTCTAATCTGGGAGAACCGGGTTCGATTCCCCACTCCTCCACATGCAGCTGCTGGTGTGACCTTGGGTCAGTCACAGTTCTCAGAGCTGTTCTCTCAAGAGCAGTCCTCGAAAGAGCTCTCCCAGCTCACCTACCTCACAGGGTGTCTGTTGTGGGGAGGGGAAGGAGATTGTAAGATGCTCTGAGACTCCTTTGGGTAGTGAAGGGCAGGGTATAAATCCAATCTCTTCTTCTCTTCTTCATCCTTGTTGGCCAGATTCTGTGCATGCCCATGTCACAGCAGCTCCAAGTACATCTGGGTCATGGGGGGGGGGCACGAAAGTCATGGGCTTCCTATGGCTTAAAGGTAAAGGTAAAGGTTCCCTTGCTCGAAAGCCCGTTGAATCCGCCACTAGGGTTGCGGTGCTCATCTCCGTTTCAAAGCCGAAGAGCCAGCGCTGTCTGAAGACGTTTCTGTGGTCATGTGGCCGGCATGACTAAACACCAAGGCGCACGGAACGCTGTTACCTTTCCACTGAAGTGGTAC
>NW_015169784.1:1248734-1257092 GCF_001447785.1 Gekko japonicus | reverse complement strand
AACAAACAAACAAAAAAACCAACATACAATAATAAAAATATATAGTCTTTTACAACATATTTTTGGAGTATACATTTATACATTTTTTTCCATCCAGCTATCCATCTTTTGCCATCTTTTTTGAAACAGCTTTTCATCTTTTCCTGACAATATCATATTCACTTTATCCATCTCTTTTATTTCCATAATTTCCATAATTAATTCTTCTCTATCTGGAATTTTATCTGACTTCCAACATTTCACTATGAGTATTCTAGAAGTAGTAAGTATATATAATATCAAACATAAATCATTGTATTTAATCCCGTCTGGTAACATGTTAAGTAAGTATATTTCTGGCGCAATTTCTTGCTTTCGAACTGGTAGGTTGGCAGGAGTTCCAAGGCATACAGCATCCCTATTGGTTTGATATGACTGACACAGTCTCATGCAACCATGACAACAGGATGAGCTACTGCATACTGTGCTCTCTGGCCTGACAGCATTTCTTCCTGACAGGTGGGCAAAGTGATTAGAGAGTCTCCCCCACCAGCCACTTTTTGCAAGGAAAAATGGAGAATCGTAGCCAGACGCCCCAAGGTGCTCGATTTATATATGGCAGAGGTGTCGAACTCATTTGTTTCGAGGGCCGCATCTGACATAATTGTCACTTTGCATAATTGTCACTTTGTCAGGCCAGGCCATGTGTGCCATAAACGTAATGCCGGGTACCGGAGATATAAACTGTATAAAGGGTCGCAGCTGGTAAGCTGCGAGTTCATGTATCCTCACTGCAAGGCCCCATTGCAAAGGAAGACCCATAAGTGCAGACCGGAGAGCCAGCGGTGCAGCACTGGGCAGACGCTCCCACGCCGCTTGGCTGCTGCTGCAGACGAGGTCGTTCTGCCGTGCTGAAGCCACAATAGGAGCCGCTCCACCCACTCCCCCTCAAGCTGTCTTCTGTCCCCTTCCTTGAACTAGCTGCTCGCGGGCCGCATGAGAGCCCTGGGTGGGCTGGTTCCGGCCCCCAGGCCTTGTGTTAGTCACCCCTGTTATAAGGCATCTGAGGCTGTGAGGCTTGCTTGGCTCGAGGGGATGGAGTGATGCAAGGCAAACTGTTAGGTATTCTTAATTTTAAAGTGAATCAGCAGAGTATTAAAGAGGCAGAGTCCATGGTGTGTTTAAAAGAATAAAAGTTTACTACAACCTAGCATGGGAAAAGGTACACGGGATGTAAAATAACAAAGAGCTAATATTCCTACATCCTTACAGCTAGACTGAAAATGGCAGAAGAGAGGACGAAGACTAACTCCTTCTTCTTGCTCAGAACAAAGAACCATAAAATGCTAATACTTGGCACTCTGGTCTCCAATCAGAACAACAAACTATATCTGGAATTACCGGGCTTTCTAACTCTCTAAACAGATTGGTTACAAACAAACATGTGACTTAACAAACATCATTAACCTAGTAAATACTGAAGAAGTGTTTTAACTTGTAACACCCAGCACAAACCCCACACCTACAGACAGAAGCGCCTTTTCCGATCCTGACAGATCCCTCCTTGGCAAGTGCTGGCACAGCAGCACCTGCACAGACCTCTGTTTCTTCATCATGCTGTCTGACAGCAGTTCACGCTTGCCTTACGAAAGATGATGACTGTGCTGGTTGTCGCCAAAGGAGAGCAAATGCACCTCAGCGTAAGGGCTATGGATCGCCGAGACCCACCCGGTCCAGCTCTTCTTTCTACAAGTTGGGAGAAAGCTTCTGCTGGATTTCATGGCCAGCTCACACATGATGTAGAGGCAAACCCAAATGTCCCATCAAGCCTCCAAGAGCCTCCAGCCCCCAACTCAGTCTGTTCCACCTTTTGCCTCCTGAGTCCATAACCCACCTGCAAGAGAGTTGCAATCTACTTTTGGATCCTGGCCTGCAGCTGAAAACTACTGGGTTAGAACGTGTCATGCTATGATCTGGGGAACCTGGGTTCTCATCCTGCCTCTGCCTCTGGGTGATCTTGGGCCAGTCATTGTATCCCAGCCCGACCTACTTCACAGGGATGTTGTGAGGGTAAACTAGGGAGGAGAGAACTACGTATGCAGCCACAAGCTCCTCGGCACATGGGCGTGATAAAAACGTACTTGAAAGACAGATTTGTGACGTGACAGGAAGTCAGCTGCTCACTGGGTTGGATTCAACCAGTTTTTCCACTGGTGAAAGGTATGGGTGTGGGTCATCTTTAACCACCAAATAGGCCTACATGGACAAAAGTCATGCTAGTTTGGTGTAGTGGTTAAGAGCGTGGACTCTAATCTGGGAGAACCGGGTTTGATTCCCCACTCCTCCACATGCAGCCGCTGGTGTGACCTTGGGTCAGTCACAAGTTCTCTGAGAGCTGTTCTTTCAAGAGCAGTCCTCGAAAGAGCTCTCTCAGTCCCACCTACCTCACAGGGTGTCTGTTGTGGGGAGTGGAAGGGAAGGAGATTGTAAACTGCTCTGAGACATCCTAGTGAAGGGCGGGGTATAAATCCTATCTCCTCCTCCTTTTCCTCCTCCACCTGGAAAGAGGACTCTAGTTCAGAGTGGAATTAGGTGAGGGTGACTGAGTGGAAAAACCTGGCTGGATCCAACCCATCCGCAAGATGGATCCACCATAACATTGGGCTGAGCTTTGACAGCAAAGAAATTCTACAGTCATAGGAGGAAGCTCCATTGTTAAAGCACATTTATTTTTCTGTATCCATCATAAAATAAAGAGGACTTGTCCTGTCTGTTCGGATTTGGCTTGGATTGTCTACCCAGAGTAGGGTGTAACCTGGCCACATTTTAGAAAGATCTGACACAAAATGGCAGAATTATAGGAGGGGTTTTTTGCCTTGGTATTTATTGGTGCTTCAAGTTTCCAACCTATTTGTACACCATTTGAGTGGCCCAAATTTTATACAGTTTGAAAGGTTGGCCTTGCTTACAGCTTGGTGGTGAGGGAAATGCCATTTGGTCACAGCTGACTTACAGTGATTCCATAGGGTTTTCAAGGCAAGAGATGAACAGAAGAGATGGTTTGCCACTGCCTGCCTCTGCGTAGCCACCCTGGACATACTTGGTGGTCTCCCATCCAAATAATAACCAGGGCTGCTTATTACTTACACTCTCTCTATGCAGCCATGTTTTCCATTGCGAAAGTGTCTACTTTTGCATGCGGATGAAGAGAAGAAGAAAAAGAAGAGATTGGATTTATATATCCCACCCTACACTAGAACTCCTGCTCTTAACCACTCACCAAACTGGTGACACAATGCTGAACACAAAATCAGTGGTATAAAAATGTGTAATAAGACTTCAGTTACTTACTGGAAAGAGTGATGTTAAATGTCAACTGGAAGGAATTGATGTAAGAGCAACAGCATTTGAGGGGATATAATCAACTGCACAGAGTTGTAAGCAAGCAAGCACAAAATGTCAAATTGTACACCTGTGTTCTTGTCAGATCTCAGAAGCTAAGCAGGGCTGAGCCTGGCAAGTATTTAGATGGGAGACCTCCAAGGAATACCAGGATTGTGATATAGAGGCAGGCAATGGCAAGCTACCTGTGAATGTGAAAAGTATGCAAAGGAGAGTGATTTCAGCTAAGCATACCTTTATTTCGTCAGGAACAAAGACACCTTAAAAAGAGTGATGTTAAATGTCAACTGGAAGGAATTGATGCAAGAGCAACAGCATTTGAGGGGATATAATCAACTGCACAGAGTTGTAAGCAAGCAAGCACAAAATGTCAAATTGTACACCTGTGTTCTTGTCAGATCTCAGAAGCTAAGCAGGGCTGAGCCTGGCAAGTATTTAGATGGGAGACCTCCAAGGAATACCAGGATTGTGATATAGAGGCAGGCAATGGCAAGCTACCTGTAAATGTCTCTTACCTTGAAAACCTCACAGGGGTGCCATTTTTTAATTAATTAATTTATTTATTTGGATTTACTAGGTCGCCCTTCCCTACGAATAGGGCTCAGGGCGGCTTATGACAACATAAGTCAGCTGTGCCTTGAAGGCACTTTCCACCACCACACCTTTGCTGCTCACACAAATGGCACACATGGCACAGATTTACGTTTTCCATTGTCTTTTTAATAAGGAGACCATGAATTTGTGTCAAACATGTTTGAGAATCTGACAGACTCTGTTCAACTGCAGTGCTCAGATAAGAGCCAAACACTGGGTCTGTTGAGTTCAGTACTGAACCAAATTAAATATGTGCCAGACTGGTTTGCACTGTTTTCCCCCACCAGAAGTGCACATGCATGAAAATGCTGCTGACCCAAACTTATCAGCAGACATTAACATCGGCAAGGAATAACAGACAGACATTGAATGATAGGATTTTTTTAAAAAAATACAACGTATTGATAATTAACTTATATGATTTTGGACTGAGTTTACTGTTTAAATTATTGCCTTCTGAGCTAAGCAGAGGGAAAGAAGGTGTCTGATCTTGTTAGATATTGGAAGCTGAGCAGGGTTGGTTCTTGGATGGGAGACCACCAAGGAAGGCTCTGCATTGGAACGCCTCTGCTTGATTGCCTTGAAAGCCCCTTGTTGGGGTTGTCGTAAGTCGGCTGCGACTTGATAGCACTCTACACACAAACACACACACACAGAGCTAAGCAAGGACGGGGGTAGAATTCAGTTGTGTGAGAATGTGCATACATGAGAAGCAGATTGTGCTGTGCTGTACAGTTGGGAAGGAACAGGAAGCAAACTGCCAAAGAGCCGCAAAAGGATCAAGGAACAGACCACCTGTCCATTAAAAAATTGGCTCCCTGTTCACAAATGGTGAACAGGAAGTGAACTGAACAAATGGGTATTCCATCATCCCTAGGTTTTAGAGCACACTTTCCATGTTTTTCAGCCACAAGTGAAAATTTAAGTGCTATAACTCTTCTCATAAACCGAACAGTTCTTTGAAAAATTAGAATTATATCTGCGCCAGACATCTCTCAGTTGGATAAACTCAACGGAATGGTAATCCGCTTCACATTGTCTTGTCTCTGGACTAAACCCCTCTTTGTTCACAAACAATCCTTTGACAAGACTCCAAAGCTGGATAAGTGACATCCCATAATTTGTTTTTCTCCGAACCTCAGTCCTTGGTGCATGCTCCTGTTAAGGTCTGGAAGCTTGTAACAAAATCAAAAGGCCTTTCAAAAGATCAGCGCTTAACCACATATAATTACTTAACCTGCAAATTGCAGGTTAATGACTGTTAATTGCTCCGTTTAAATCTGTCCTGATGTCTCCACCCAGCTCTCGGGTCTCAAAATGCGAGTCAGCAACTTCTGTGCGCCTGAGAAGCAAACACACTGGAGGCCACCTTCTGAACCGGCTTCAAGAGGGGAAAGGTATCTTCCCCTCGGACAGTTTGGGACAATTTGGGACTCACTGGGGGGCAACGATCAAAATAAGATTTCTCACACTACCATTATTTTGTAACTGGCTTCCTGCAAGAAGAGCACAGCTGAGAGAATAAAAAGAAAGAAAGAATTTAAAAGATAGGATTTCATGACGGTGTGTCACGTGGTCCCCCTTCTCCACTTTTCTTCCTTCTCTTTCCCCTCTCCTGGGGTGCTCTGGCCCTTTCACTTAACCCGGAGCCACTGGTGGCCAGGAGCTAGCTAAGCCATGTGGACTCTGCACTGTTCGCAGCTCTTGGCTCAGATCCAGGCCTCAAAGGCAAAGACCATAGGCATGCTCATGGACACAGGAAGGTGCCTTGTACTGATACAGACCATTGGTACATCAAAGTCGTTATTGTCAACTCAGACTGGCAGCGGTTCTCTAAACTCCCAGAGAGAGGTGTTTTATATCACCTCCTGCCAGGTCCTTTAACCAGTCAGTTTGGTGTAGTGGATAGGAGCGCGGACTCTAATCTGGGAGAAGCGGGCTTGATTCCCCATTTCTCCACATGCAGCTGCTGGGTGACCTTGGGTCAATCACAGTTCCCTCATGGCTCTCTCAGCCCCACCTCCCTCACAGGGTGTCTGTTGTGGGGAGGGGAGAGGAAAGGAGATTGTAAGCCGCTCCGAGACTCCAAGTGAAGGGCGGGGTGTAAATCCTTCTCTTCTGTTCTTCTTCTTAACTGGGAATGTCAGAGATTGAACCCAGGACCTTTCTGCTTGCCAAGCAAGTGCTCTAACACTGAGCCATGGCCACTAACCAAATGCATAGACTTGCCTGCAAGGAAACTTACAACCCATTGTCGCTGTACGGCATACATAGTTCTCCCCTCCCTGTTTTACCTTCACAACAACTTTATAAAGTAGGTTGAGCGGAGAGAGAGTTAGTGGGTTTCATGACAAAGTGGGGTCAAACAGACAACTTTATAAACCATGTGCACACGCACATGTAACACCACTGATGCTGGTTTGGTGTAGTGGTTAGGAGCATGGACTCTAATCTGGGTGAACTGGGTTTGATTCCCCACTCCTCCACATGCAGCTGCTGGTGTGACCTTGGGTCAGTCACCAGTTCTTTCAGAGCTGTTCTCTCAGGAGCAGTTCTCAAAAGAGCTCTCTCAGCCCCACCTCCTTCACAGGGTGTCTGTTGTGGGGAGGGGAAAGAAAAGGAGATTGTAAGCCACTCTGAGACTCCTTTGGGTAGTGAAGGGTAGGGTATAAATCCAATCTCCTCCTCCTCCTCCTCACTGTTATTTTTTAAACTAAGGATCAATATGCTAAGAGATCTAATCACATATCACAGTTCTTTGATATAAAGGGGTTAAGGGCTAAGCTATAGGAGATGTTTTTAAATGAGCTGGGACACACTGGCTGTGGGGGGACTAGCATTTCAAATGTCTGCAGGGGTCCAATTTGACTTGGGACTGAAGCACAGGCGGAGGTGAGGCTCCGGCCTACCCCCTGTGCTGTCTTCCCAAGCCAAAATGGTCCAGGGGGGTTATTGGCCCCATTTCAGAGATGTGCCTGCAGTTAAACTGGAAACAGAATCACCAACCATCAGTGAGTGGTTTAACAAGATTTGGTTTATTGCACTATTATGTAAATAAGCATGTTATGAAAGGGCTAGTAGGAGTAACTCTATGGAGCTTTATTTATTTATTAGATATTGGGTATTATTCATTTCTTTTTGGAATGAAAAATATATAAGATATACCAATTTGCTTATTATGATTTCTTGTAAATATACTGGGGAATTTGGTGTGCATGTGCGTGCTTGTGTACTGAGTATATATTTGTATTAATTAAAAAAAATGGGGGGGAGTCTCATTTGGTCTGGTTCTAAATTGCTGCCTTCCTTGTTTGCCGAAAGAACCATTACTTATGAAATACTCTCTCTTGTTTGTTGATGAATCTAGACAATATCCAAAATTAATTTTACAAGGAGCCAGTTCTTGGTGGGAAAAGTAATTTTCAGTACAGGTTTCCTCAAGGAAGATGCATCGACAGTGTAGTCTGCACAAATTTTATTAAAACACAATAATATTTTAAGGTGCCACAGACACTGTTGTTTTGTGTACTCCCCTGGAATGTCATTAATAATTTCCCCTTGAACCCCATGGAGCAGAACTTTGTCCAGGCGGAATTAGAATAAGCAAAGGAAAATTCTGGTTTCTCATCTTGCTTAATCTAGGAAAATCCTGGGTTCTAATCCTGTTTAAGCCACAGCCTAACATTTTGAACCTCCTTGAGTCTGACTTCATCCCTTCTTGCTTAATGTAGACCAGATGTACAATAGTGTGAAACCCAGGGCTTTGCTGACAAAACCGCACAGATTTCTCAAGGGGAGAGAAATCCACATCCACCCTAGGCTGAGAAGCACCTGTTGAGGGTACGCAGACAATGGCGGATAGAGCAGAGACATTTGCCAAGGTCTGATGGCTGCCCTGGAAGCAGATCAAGAGCTGAAAGTGATGGTTGATTTGCATATTTTGCTTATGGCTAGACAGCATCCTTTGAAATCAAATGCATTAATATATTAGCAGTGGGTGCCAAGATTCTGGACAAGCTGCAACCTTATTCTGGAATTTTTAACCCCCGATGTGAAAGAAAACCTTTGATTAGCTCCTCAGAAATAAGCAAGCTTAGAAATAGTGTAGTTTGAAAACCATGAGGATTGGTGGTCCTTTATTCACTTCGGGCGATTTCTCACTAGAGCTGCCTCGCAGCACAGCGCCGTTTGCCCCGACACAAACATGTCAATTTCACACTCGAAGCTCCGGGGCTGCATTTTGACTCAGGGCTTCGCCCGATTTCCTCCGCAGTTTCGTGATCCTGATTTTTGAGGATCATGAAACTGCGGAGGAAATCGGGCAAAGCCCCGAGTCAAAATGCAGCCCCGCAGCCTCGGGTGTGAAATTGACATGTTTGTGTT
>NW_015169784.1:1247761-1248251 GCF_001447785.1 Gekko japonicus | reverse complement strand
CAAAGCAGCCATTTTCTCCAGGGGAACTGATTCCTGTAACCTGGAGACCAGCTGTTATCCTGAGAGATGCCCTGCCACCACCTGGAGACTGGCAATCCTAATCCTAACTGGGCTGTCAGATGGTTTCCTCCCTAGGGGGGAGGAAGTGTGGTGTAGTGGTTAAGAGCAGCGGACTCTAATCTGGACAACTGGGCTTGCCATTTCCCCACTTTCAGGGCCCCCGATCTGCCAGCCCGGATCCGGACAGCATGGGGAAGCCCGCCCCCAAAGTGCCGCATTCGCACCTACGTGCCCACTGCGATGATGTCATCGCTCAGGGCACATTGTGAGTGGATGCCGTATCGTTCTAGAGAAGAGAAGATTGGATTTATACCCCGCCCTTCACTCGGAGTCTCAGAGCGGTTTACAAATTCCTTTCCCTTCCCCTCCCCTCCCCACAACAGACACCCTGTGAGGTAGGTGGGGCCGAGAGAGCTCTGACAGAAACTGC
>NW_015169784.1:1246884-1247690 GCF_001447785.1 Gekko japonicus | reverse complement strand
TGGGTAGTGAAGGGCGGGGTATAAATCCAATATCTTCTTCTTCTTCCCTTCTAGGTGGGACTGCCGGATTTCCAGGTGGGGGTTCAAATTAAAAAAACAGAAAAGCAGCCAGTTCTCATATTCAGCAGAAACAGCACGGTGCAGTGGTTAGACTGCTGAGACAGATTAAAAACGCCTTCCTTTGCCCAAACCAAAAGAAAGCAAACCCATATATGCCTGCCCATTAGTTATGATCTTCTAGAGAGACCTTTCTGTGTGTGCCCTGCCGTTCAGAGGGATGTAGGTGCCCATCAGAGTTGGAGCCTTCTTGGTGGTGATGCCACAGCTTTGAAATTCCCTTCCCACAGACAGTTTCCTGGTGCCCAGCTGGCTTCATTTGAAGCACCAGGTTTTCTTAAAGAAAAGGCTTTGTTCTCTGAAGCTTCTAGCCGATATTTTCTCTCCTACTCCCCACTTCATTGTTTTTACAGTTTGATTTAATATGCCGGCTTTCATTATCTTCTTGCACTTTTATTGCTGGTTTTATTGGTAGAGTTATCTAGCTGGTTTTGTGGCAGTGTTCTCTTGCGATGGCTGTTAGGATTTTATCACTTTTTGGATGGTGTTTTAACAGAAGCTGCCTTGGGAATTCTTTTAAGCTGAGACGAACAGGATATAAATGGTTTAAATACATTAAATAGACAGTACAGGGACACCCTCTTTGTGCTACTTGGCCTCAGGTTTCTGAATCACCCAGACGTCTGGTGGTTGCTGATTGGTAGCTGTAGAAATTTTGGGTATCTATTCCAGGGGTTGTTTCGTAGAAA
>NW_015169784.1:1206108-1246592 GCF_001447785.1 Gekko japonicus | reverse complement strand
CTGCCGGATTTCCAGGTGGGGGTTCAAATTAAAAAAACAGAAAAGCAGCCAGTTCTCATATTCAGCAGAAACAGCACAGTGCAGTGGTTAGACTGCTGAGACAGATTAAAAATGCCTTCCTTTGCCCAAACCAAAAGAAAGCAAACCCATATATGCCTGCCCATTAGTTATGATCTTCTAGAGGGACCTTTCTGTGTGTGCCCTGCCATTCAGAGGGATGTAGGTGCCCATCAGAGTTAGAGCCTTCTTGGTGGTGATGCCACAACTTTGAAATTCCCTTCCCACAGACAGCTGCCTGGTGCCCAGCTGGCTTCATTTTAAGCACCAGGTTTTCTTAAAGAAAAGGCTTTGTTCTCTGAAGCTTCTAGTCGATATTTTCTCTCCTACTCCCAACTTCATTGTTTTTACAGTTTGATTTAATATGCCGGCTTTCATTATCTTCTTGCACTTTTTTTGCTGGTTTTATTGGTAAGAGTTATCTAGCTGGTTTTATGGCAATGTTCTCTTGCGATGGCTGTTAGGATTTTTGTCACTTTTTGGATTGTGTTTTAACAGAAGCTGCCTTGGGAATCCTTTTAAGCTGAGAGGAGCAGGATATAAATGGTTTAAATACGTTAAAAAGACAGTACAGGGACACCCTCTTTGTGCTACTTGGCCTCAGGTTTCTGAATCACCCAGATGTCTGGTGGTTGCTGATTGGTAGCTGTAGAAATTTTGGGTATCTAATTGCGTTCCAACAGGGGGCCCATCCGGGACAAGGCCCTGCTCTACCACCTCCTTGGCATCTCAGGAGGAGATCCAGCCCTGCCCTGAATTTTTCAAAGCTCCAGACGTGACTGTGAAATTCTACTGCACAAGGGAATGCTCCCCTTGGAAACTCACGTGTCCAGTTTTAGCCTTTGTTCATCCACCGGTTTTTCTCGTTTGGCAAAGGGACAGTGTCAATATTTAGTTCTTGCTGTGGGAACAGCAAGAAAAAGAAAGAGAGGGAATAATGGAAGAAAAGATTATGTTAAGGCTTAACCTACTTGGCTATACCAGCCTATTAACTCGTTTATTTTATTTTTTTGCTCCTGTGTCTGTTGCACTGAAGAGAAACAGGAATTCAACCAGGGAAGCCCAACCAAAACTGTTTATATGGCCCATGTGCAAAGCTGGGGGTGGGGTGAGGGTTGGCATGCATTCTGCAAATGCCTTGGGTGGTTTTGGTGTGGGTCAGGGCAGGGGCTGACTGGCTAAGAAAACTTTCCATTCCTTGAATTTCGATTTTGATGCATTTCATCTTCCAACTCTCAGTTCCCAATTGTTGCAGGTCAGTAAGGTCGCCACCAGTAGTGGATGGGGGTGGGTTACGGTTTGATATGATGTCCATAGAACAATACAATAAGAGACTAGCTTAAAGCCATAACAGCATTAAGTGTCTGATAATAGAAAACAACCACTTATTCCTTCATAGAAAAAATACAAAGGTCGATAACATTTCACATAGCCGTCTGCTCCAGACTCTCAAAGTCTATATCCCTCTAACAGTCTCATATTTTCAAAGGCAGTCTGGTCCAAATTCAATCAATCTGTATCTCAACACTTTTTCCGGATATTTAAGTGTTTCAGACCTCTCGTCTTTTCTCAGGAACAAATCGATAAACAAAAAATTCCAGTGATATACATTGAAATTACATTATATTACACCGGCTTATCAGTCTCTATAAAACAAAGTGAGTATCGAAATTGATAGGTAAATCCATCTATATAGGAATCTTACATTCAATGTTACTTTCAAGTTGACACTTTCATTAATTCTGGAAAAAAAATTAACAATAGTCATTATAACATTAAGTGGTTGTTTTCTATTATCAGACACTTAATGATGTTATGGCTTTAAGCTAGTCTCTTATTGTACTGTTCTATGGACATCTAGCACACATCTGTATACATATTTTTTCATATCAGACTGTTTTGGGATTGTGTGTTATTTTTGCGGGTGGGTTATGGTTGCCAGATCCAGGCTGGGAAACTCCTGGAGATTTGGGAAGGGGCTAGGGAGGACAGGAATCCCAGTGTGGTGCAACGTCACCCTCCAAAGCATCAATTTTCTTCAGGGGAACTAATCTTTGTAGTCTGGAGATGAGCTGTGATTCCAGGGGCTTCCCCGGAGGCTGGCATCCCTAAACAACAGTTCTGAAGTAGAAGCTTAAAGGCATAGGGTTGGATCCAGACTAAGTTGGCAATTTCCACTGATTCCTCTTTCCCACTGCAGATGCCCATCATGTCATTTTTGGGGGGTCCCCTATCCCCCAGGAGCAGCACTTTGTGCAGATCAGTGGGCTGCATAGGGTAGCCCCACAAGTGCCAGCTGTTAGCAGGAGCTTCAGGGCAGGGACAAGGAAAGAGATGCCACAACATCATTGGGGGGGGGGGAGAATCCTAGAGCGTTGCACCAGTGCAATGACATCACTTCCAGGGTTGTGCCAGAAGTGATGATGTGGCAGGTAGGAGGTCTTCTGCTGGAGTGGGAAACCAAGCAGCTATTGGGCTGCAGTGGGAGGGGAGAGGCAAGAAAGTTCCCTTCTGCTACTGGAAAATTTAGTCTGGAACCGACACATGCACTGTAATGTTGTTGATTTTATAAATTAATCGTGCTGTTGGGGTTTTTTTTAATGACATTCTCGAATCCTTCCCCCCACAGTTCCTGGGATGTTTAAATAGCCCTGGTATTACTTCTAACTTTGCTCTGTAGTTCCTCGTGGTTTTAATGATTTTAATGTTTTAGGATTTTTCTTTTCCCCTTTCCTGTTTTATGCTGCTTTCAAAGCAAAACCGACCAACCAAACCAAGCAATACTGACTCACTATAAGAACATCTTTCTTGTTTTTTGTAAAAAAGGATAACATTTTGTGTGCTGCACTGAATACATTTTTATTAGCAGAAGAGTGAAGTATAGGTTTTAACGATTCTATGCTTATAGGTTTTAAACAATTTTATAGTTATGCTTAATGGCTATTATTTATTGTTTTATTTGTACTGTTCTAATCCAACCTGACAAGGAGCTGCGGTGGCTCAAGTGGTTAAGACGCTGAACTGCAGGCTGTGGAAGGTCAGTAGTTCAGCAGTTCGAGACCCGGGTGCCGCATGATGGAGTGAGCTCCCGTCTCTAGGTCCAGCTCCTGCCAACCTAGCAGTTCGAAAGCAAGAAATTGCAAGTAGATAAATAGGGACCACTTCGGTGGGAAGGGAGCAGCGTTTCGTGCGCCTCGGTGTTTAGTCATGCCGGCCACATGACCACGGAAACGTCTTCGGACAGCGCTGGCTCTTCGGCTTTGAAACGGAGATGAGCACCGCAACCCTAGAGTCGGACTCGACTGGCTTTCGAGCAAGGGAATTAACCAAATCTGAGTGTTGCTGCGCAGGGGGGGGGGAGGGCTAGAAATCAAATATAATAAATAAATACATAAGTAGAAATCTTTAAAATGCAATAAGGGGAATGCTGCAAAATGTGAGTGATCGTCTCCATTCTGCACGGAAGGACTGCCAACTCCAGGTTGGGATATTTCTGGAAATCTGGGGGTAGAGTATTGGGAGGACAGGGGTTGGGGAGGGGAAGAACGTCAGTGGGGTATAATGCCAATAGGAGTCACCCTCCAAGGCTGCCATTTTCTCCGGGGGGGGGACTGGTCGCTGTCATCTGGAGATCAGCTGTAACTCCAGGGGACCTGGAGGTTGCCACCCCTAGCATGTGATCAATAGTTATTCCTGCTAAAAGCGGCAGGGTCTTGCACAGAGGGGATATGGGTGGGGCCTTAGGCCAGCGGTAGTGTATCTGCTTTGCGTGCTGTTCTCAAGTCCAGCCCTGGGCATCTCCTGTTAAAAGGAACCAGGGAGTAAGTGGTGTGGAAGAGCTCCATCTGAGACTTTGGAGAATCTCTGGCAGCCAGAGTGGACAATGCTGACCTTCACAGACCCTCAGCCAAAGGCCGTTTCATATGTTCATGTATTCAGAAGGAGTCCCAGTGAAGAGGTAAAGTGCACGCTTCCAATGCTCCCTCTAAGCTGCGGGGCCTTGTGAGCAACAAATCCCACTTGGTGAGCTACTGGCATTAAAGTTGTGAGCCGGCGATTTGGCGACTGCATAAATTACTTTGCTCTGGAGCCATCCTTCCCGAGCGAAGACAAAAATGTGTGAGCTAGAGGCTCACAAAACTGTGAGCTAGCTCACACTAACTCAGCTTAGAGGGAACACTGCACACTTCCCATGTAGAAAGTCCCAGATTCATTTCTGGGCATGTCCCATTAAAGGATCTCCAACAGCAGGGGCTTGGAAAGCCTCTCCTCTGCCTTGAGAACGTCTGCCAGTTAGAGTGGCAGTCCCGAGCTCAACAGAGTAAGAATCTGCTCCATATAAGGCAGCTTGTTATGTTCATTTGGCGGACGGTATGCAGAGCGGTGCTCGGCAGGTGATTATCCCCCTGCCAAAAGTGCAAATTCCTGACGAATGTCTATGGAAATGCCAGACGGTAAAAAGTACCCCAGGCTTTGGCAAGTTGCAGCGCCACTGTACCCGCTCCTGGCTTCCGGATTGCAAAATGAAAAATCACATAGTGCTGGCAGGCTGAGCGTGGCCTCGTGGTGTGTGTTTGTGGATCCTTCTGCAAGCCCAGAGAAGAAGTGGCTTGAAGGCTCAGCCACCCCACATGGTCTTCCTGCTAAAGCAACGTGCTCATTGTGGGCCTAAATCAGAGGGCTGGTTGGTGGCAGGCAGTTTGGAACCCTTCCCCTGGGACCAAGCAAAGGGAGCTTAGGCAAGAGCAGCAAGGAAGGGGAGCAAGCATGCAGCCACCCCCAGCCCATCTGTTGCCATTGCTGTTTGGGGAGGAGCTGTGGCTCAATGGTAGAGCATCTGTTTGGCATACTGAACGTCCCAGGTTCAGTCCCTGGTCTCTCCAGCCAGGGGTGTGTCCAGAAAATTTTGGGTGGTGGGGCGTTGGGAAATCAGGGGGGGGCGAGGGAGTGGGGGGAGAAAGAGAGATTCCATCAGCAGGCAAGCAGGTGAAGAAGAGAAGGGTCTTTCCTTACTTGTCAGCCTCACTCGTTTGCCTCGGCCACTGCAGGAGAGGGAGAGCCGGCATTAAAGTTGTGAGCAAGCGATTTGGCTACTGCATAAATTAGTTTGCTCGGGAGCCATCCTTCCTGAGCGAAGAAAAAAAATGTGTGAGCCGGAGGCTAAAAAACTGTGAGCTAGTTCACACCAACTCAGTTTGGTGTAGTGGTTAAGTGCGTGGACTCTAATCTGGGAGAACCGGGTTTGATTCCCCACTCCTCCACTTGCACCTGCTGATGTGACCTTGGGTCAGTCACAAGCTCTGGCACAGCTGTCCTTGAAAAAGAGCAGTTTGTGTCAGAGTTCTCTCAGCCCCACCCACCTCACAGGGTGTCTGTTGTGGGGAGGGGAAGGGAAAGGAGTTTGTAAGCCGCTCTGAGACTCCAAGTGAAGGGTGGGGTATAAATCCAATCTCCTCTCTCCTCTTTTCTTCTCTTCTTAGAGGGAACACTGCTTGGGGAATATGTGCTCTGTGCTACAGTAGCGGAAAGTCTTGCCCACCTGCTGTTGTAGCAGAGAGTGCATACTTGCTGAGTATTATTCACATCAGCTGGCCAGCTCTTCTCCTGTAGCAGCGGAGGTGAATGAGTGCAGCCGGAGGGGCAGTAGGAGTTGTGGGGCAGAGGGCATGAGTGAGGGGGCACCGCCCCTAAATGCCCCACTGTTGCTATGGGCCTCTCTCCAGTTATAATAATAATGCAGGAGGTAATATGAAAGACCTCAGCCTGAGACCCTAGACAGCTGCTGCCAGCCTGAGTAGGCAATACTGATCTTGACGGGTCGATGGACTGATTCAGAATAAGGCAGCTTTATGTGATCAGTCGTATTCTACTGTGTACGTCAGGTGGAAAGGATTAAATGGATAACCAGAATAGGCAGAAAAGAAGATCCAGCTATGGACCCTGATTTGAACATGTTGCCTCATTCTGAGGGTTCTCATCTCTTATTTTAGAGTCAAAGCACTGAGAATTATGGGCGTCTGTATTTTATGAATGTGTGTCTCTCTCTCATGCCTGATTGTGCTCTGTGCAGAACAAAATGTCCCTCCGTCTTTTCCTTTCAATCACAGGAAACATGTAAGTTTATAAGATTATCGGCCTATTATTAAAGCTTCAGGGAAATAGGGGTTTCCACTTTATCTGTTTACTCTGCAGCTGATAAAACGGGCAGGTTTTCCAGCTTTCAGGTTTATAAGCCCCGTTCTCTTATGCCCAGACAATATGGTGAATTTCGAGTTGATTCCCCCCCCCCCACAGTGGAGCTGTTTCTCTTGGCTACTGTCAAACAGGAAACTGGCAAAAATGAAGTTGTTTGCACAGGATTTAGGCAGTTGTTGGAGGGAAAAAATGGGTGAAAATGGGATTTGGAAAAGAAAATGCCCAGCAAGTAGTAAAAAATGTGTTTTGCATGTGAACAGCTGCTTCCTGGTCATTTCATTTTTATTGCAAAAGATTTAGGCTCACAGGAAATTCCAGTTTGTAGAGAAAACCAGTTGCGTCTGAATGGGGGCTGCGAAGTGAACGGTACCCCTGTGTCCCCCCGATTATCTTCACTGCTAACTTCCAAAGGATGCAGGAACTCTCCTATAGGGCTTCCAACTGCCAACAGGAATGCTAAATTTTTGTCAAACAGTTGGGCTGTTTGTGAACTGTTTGTACCGGTTCATCAAGTTATGTTTTACATATTCAAACCATACTGTACAGTGTCATCGTACTGCATAGAGAAGGTCTCTGGAGAGACAGTATATACATTGCCTAAACAAATGACTAAAACACTTGGCAGTGTTTTGCGCATGTGGGTGCTCAGCCTGATAGGCTTCTTTCTCTCCCCCACCTCATCTGTTGTCGCTGCACACAGCTCAGCAGTCGCTTGTATAAATAAACACTGAGCAAATCAATCAGTCAGCCAGTGATTATAAATGAGCACCATATTGTTTTTTAAGTCTTACTGTTCGGTGTTTGTTTAAGTCCACATTATCAAAGTTATTTTATGCACTTGCATTTTTCACACAGCCTTAAGGGATACATAGTTTCCCTCTCATGTCTAATTCCCTGATCCAACTGTCCATGATCCTTTATAGGATGACCTGGTCTCTTGGGCAGATGCAAAAGTCCCTTCACGGCAAGGAAATGAAACTCCACCAGCACAGCTACTCCACTGATACAAAGCTGTTCAACAGCCCCTCAAGGTGGACAGTGGACAGGCAAACAGATCTGCACTCTGGGCACCATAAAGCCACTGATAAGGTCTTTTCCATTCAGTAGTTCTTTCCAGTCGTTATGATTTTGGCACATACAGACCTCACATACTGGGGGAGTGCACTACCTATTGACATATATGTCTAGGATGAAGTGAGGTAGAAAGCTGTTACTGTGTATAGATCAGTATGATCTAGTCTGTAAGTCTTGGCTGTCATGCTAAGTGGTTAATAATCTTACAGCCAGGTGTTTAACTACCAGGTGCTACTCTTTGTCCTCATTAAGAGTAGGTAAATTAGTCTGCCCTGTTAGTGATTGGCTGGGACTTGTATATAAGGTATAAGCTTGATAAGTTGGGTGGGGGACATAGATCTCTTCAACTGAGGTATGTTATGCTGTGTAACAGTCTGTATATTCTCTGTGTAAATATTCACCATTACCGCACTATAAACTTTCTGCCTTTCACTGCCAGTCGGTCTCCAGGCTTCTTATTTACTGTACCCAATACTACCAACCAGCCTCCTTGTATGTATGGTCACCCTTTTGTGTAAATAGGCCAATATATGTATTTTCAGGCTTTGGTGCACATGAACATGTAGCCAAAGTAAGGTTTCGGATTGCACATTCCAAATCTGAAAAACACCACATTGCCCTTTTCGCAGAAAATGGCATTTGGATATATTGAGAGGATAGTAGATAGCACACTTACCTAGTACATGAGGTTGGAATGCCAAAAATATAATGTATCCACATAGCCAAAATCTATAAACTGGCAGCCTTCCAAGCACCCAACCAGGATCGACCCAACAATAAAGGCAAATGGCACCACTTTCTGAGGTATCCAGCTTCCTGGGCATTGGCTCCACGCACGCAAATGTCTTTGGGGGGGGGGGAGACCCATTGTGAAGGCCCATCAGCTGGGCTGGGCAAGACCACTTTCCAGGGTGATGTCCGCCATCATTGATCTTCGGTTGGACTTAGAAAGTGTGACTGTCTCTGCGCAAGCTGCATGGCTGATTGGGAGACAGGAACCCAGATCTCCCTAGTAGCCCTTAACACCCTAACCACTTGCCCATCTAATCTCAGTGAGAAACTGGGACTGAGTGACTATGCCCTTTCCCTGTTTCTTTCGGTTTTTGTAAATCGTCACTGTGAGCCAACCATTTTTGTTCTGCATTCTCTCTCCCCTGAAGAAGGAACGTGACTTTGTCATCCTCCTTTAAGCCTTATTTGGGTAGGCCTCCTATTGACCTACTTGGTACAGGGATTTGCCTGCCCCCAGCCCCAGTTTCTTACCTCTGAGGAACCAAGGAGCAGGAGAAAAATGGCCTCCACGTGGATGAGTGGGAGGAAAATGGCCTCAAGGAATTTACCACAATCTGTATGGCAAAGACCATAGAGACTAAGGGTGGCGGCCTAGCATGTCACCTGGAGGTGACATCACACCCACCCCAAATCCCACCGTTCCCCAGGCATCACTCGCCAAAATCTCTCAGATTTTCAGAGGAAGTGATGAGAGTCTTGTACTGGTGCTTTCAGGGCTAGAAGAAATGTGAAGCATCCATACTCTTCTGCCTTCAGGGTACCTCCCACAGGAAATGGGAGATCGGTCTGGAATAAATTGTGTGAGACTCTAAGACAGGATTGCCAGCTCTTAGTTGGAAAATACCTGGGGTTTTGAGGGTGCAGCCTGGGGAGGGCATTGTTTGGGGAGGGGAAGGACCTCAGCGGCATCTAGTTCCATAGAGTCCATCCTCCAAAGCAGCCATTTTTATCCAGGGGAACCGATCTTGGTCGCTTGGAGATCAAGTGTAATAGCAGGAGATCTCCGGGCCCCACCTGGGGGTTGGCAACCCTACTCGAAGATAATACTGGACTTCTGCTCTGTTTTGCTGCCCTAAGGTAGTGTTCTTCAACCTTTCTAGTCACTGGATTCACTGAGCTGTGAGCACATCATATTATAGGGAGCGGTGGCGCAGGCGGTAAAACGCCTGCTGGTAACATCAGTGAACAGCTGCTACAGCTGTTCGAGACCCACCGCGGCCAGGGTGAGCTCCTGGCCCTAGTCCCAGCTCCCGCCCACCCAGCGGTTCGAAAGCAATTAATATAAGCGAGTAGATGAATGGTACCTGCCCTTAGGTGGCAGGGGGCACCCTCCCCGTACAGGTGTGTGTGGCAGGAGCAGTTGAAGCGACAGCGGCGGCGGTGACGGTGGAAATAGCGGCGATGGAGTGGCGCAGCGTCGGAGCGAAGGCAAGCGAAGCGATGGAGGTGGAGACAGAGGCGGAGCCACAGAAGGACATGGTGACGTGACACAAGCGCAGCGGAGCCGTACGGACGTTAGCTGGGCTGTAAGTCGATATGACCCACATACCAGACGGGCCCGCCGAAAGAAAGAAAGAAAGAAAGAGGGAACGAGATGGGGAGGAAGGAAGAGAAAAAGGGAGAGAGGGAGGGAAAGAAGAAAGCAGAGAAAGGCGGCAGGCAGGTAAGGGGGGCGCTTTGGAGGTCTTTCTCTGCTGGCGCGTCTCGGCGCACCGGCAGCATATCACAGGAAATCACAGCCATGTGACAGGAAGAGGGGGAGTCAGAGTCTCTGAACCAACCGGTGGTATAAGGAATCCTCTCCACCACTGACCTTGACTGACTGTCTTGCTGCAGCCCCCGTGTGAACGATACCCTCCTTCTCTGCACATGCGTGTGACCTGGGCTAGGCTGAGAGCTCATGAAACACCCCAAAGTCACCCAGCAAGATTCACCACAGAATACATACTTGAATGTGGGTCTCCTAGATTCTAATCCGGCATTGTCACCCCTGCACCCACTGGTTTTCTTGGATGCCTCCTTCTTGACTCTTGAAGGCTGGATCCTGACACGACAACAAATTTGCTGGAGGGAGTTTTCCCAGCGTGTACAAATAACTACAGCAGAGGATGTCTGGCAGTTACATAAGCCATGGGCGTGGGAGAGATGTTTAGCATTTGTTATTACCTTGAAACCCCCAAACACGCTCCAAGCATTGGCACGCCTTGCCAGGGGGACTCAGCGTCAGCCATGTTGGCTTCCCATCTGAAAGAGCTTGTGTGGCAAACAAGTGCGGACAGAGTCAGCCATCTTGCTGACATGTTGCCACTCCCCCTAAAAAAAATTGACGCAGGAAGAGGGAAATGATACACAGACTTTGGAAAGGACTCAGAGCGTGTACATAACAAATTACTATTTAGCACTTTGTTACCATTTGCAAATTAGATTGTTTTTGGGCCTCGCGTCACTCCCCCAAAGCTGAGCAGCCTAAGGAGCTGCAGGAGCATGTTTCCCACATCCACAGGCCCATAGCCAGAGATTTTGTGGTGCCGGGCCTCAGGGTACACGGTGCGGTGTGCCATAAATCACGGGGGAAACAGCAGACAGCTAACTACAACTCACCTAATGGGCCTAAATTAAAAGTTATTTAGAGTATTAACTAGTCTTAATCAAATACAATTTAATTTTAATGAAATGAAGTGAGATAAGTGCTAAGTGCCTGCTCGTATCACCGTTGCATTGATCACCGGCCAAAAGACTGGAAGGTGGAAACCATTATTCTCTGTGTTAGGCAGCTGAAGCAGAACACAGCCTGAACGTTTTGCCTTATCTTCCCATAAATAAAAAGAGGCAGAGGGTTATTTTTAAATGAAACCTGCGAAGTCAAGGAAGAGGTCAGGAATATCCCTGAGGGAGCCAGGCCTCTTCATGACTAGGGCTCTACATGGAGCCAACGGAGGTCGGAAATCCGTTGGGCCTGTAAGAAACAATTGCACCTTGAACATGAGGTAACATATGTCAGTCTCCACATGCAGTGATAGCGAGTGACATTTGTGGACGCTGAGGGGGCTTCAGCTGGATCTGGATGGACCCGAGGAATGGGGGGAGTGTGGGGAGGGGAGCATCGCTGATGTGGTGATGTCACTTCCATGTGATCACCCAGAAGTGATGTCACTTTCCCCTCAAGCCACTCTGGGGATTCTGTTCTCCCAGTCTCTAAGGTAAGGTCCTCAATGTCACCCCACCTATTTTCTCCCACTCCGAGAACAGGACCACCAAAAGGGATGGGAAGTCTCATCCAGCACCCACGGCTCAGCCCATTAGTAATCTTTTTTGGAAACACCTCACAAGTATATATGAGCTGCAGAAAACCATGATGATGGTCTTTATAGCTCCTGTACACTAAAAGGAGACACATACAGGAGAACTTCCAGAGGGGTTGTTGTTGTTCAGTCGCACAGTCGAGTCCGACTCTTCGCGACCCCATGGACCAGCTCCCGCCAGGCCCTCCTGTCTTCCGCCGTCCTCTGAAGTTTGCTCAATTTCATGTTCGTTGCATCTATGACACTGTCTAACCATCTCATCCTTTGCCATCCCCTCCTTCTTTGACCTTCAATCTTTCCCAGCATCAGGGTCTTCTCCAGTGAGTGCTCCCTTCTCATTTGGTGGCCAAAGAGGGGTTGTGGCTCATGCTAATTAGAGTGTGCTTGGGGTGTGAGAGACAGAAACTAGGGGGAGGAAATTCTGGGAGCCTGGCTATCCAGGGGGCTTCTGGTGCTGGGCAAGCCAAGTGATTTCCTTTCAGATGAGGATTTTTCTTGACTCTGAACGGGGTGTAAGAGAATCTTTGAGGGTCTTTTATGGTTCTCAGAAGCCCTGGAGGGTGTGAGGGAGTGCCGTGAAGTATGAGCAAAGACGGAGTTCAAAGAGCGATCCTGAAATATTTATGTGATGAGTTAAATAGAAATGAGGGTCTGTCCTGTTATGAGGCGGCGTGGTCTCAGTGATTAGAGGGCTGAACTGAAGAGATCCAGTTTCAAACCCCCACTCCTCAAATGTTTATCATCATACAGACTATTAACTGTTGATAAAATCCGTCACATTTAAATACTAAACATATCCTTGCAAATGCATCGTCCGTATGATATAAATAGAAATTAGCACAATCTAATGAAGGTGGGGGGTGAAGGTGGCCTGATCTTGTCAGATCTCAGAAGCTACGCAGGGTCGGTACTTGGAAGGGAGACCACCAAGGAAGGCTTTGCAAGGGACGGCAGTGGAAAACCACCTCTGCTTCTCACTTGCCTTGAAAGCCCCTTGCTGGGGTCGCCAGAAGTTGGCTACAATTTGATGGCCTTTTACCTACACAATGGCTGAGTTCAGACTGGGAGTTTGGCCCGATATAGGCGCGTTTCAGAAACGTTTCTCGAAAGGATTAAAGGGGCCGTTCACTCAGGCACAGTTGTCCGGCGTTCCCCAGCCGTACTCAGCCCGTCTTGTAACGCTTCCCTCCCGAGTTTAAAAAGTACCTGGTGAAAGTGGTAGCAGACCCTGGAGAGCGCGTTCATCCCACTTCCCGGAAGTGTGAACGCCGAAAGCCCCAATTGCTGATGCGCACAATGCTGATGCAGATTACCAAAAAGAAAGCCGCACCTTACAGCCGCGCCTCCGCCAGGGACGGGCCAACAGTGCAAACGCTCCCTTGCGCCTCCTCCCCAGTATGCTCCCGCATCAGTGGGTGCAGTGCGACCAGGAATTCAGGACCAGAGAAAGACTACCTGCCAGCATTTTGAATTGCCTTCATACCTCGCCATGTCAACCAGTCCAACCAGTCTTTTTTGCCACGACTCCCTCGCGCTTCAAACTGCCCGTCTGAACTCAGCCAGTGAATGCCTAACATCATGTGCATACAGAGTGAATGAAACTTTGCCTTAAAAAGTATTTCACAGATTCCCAAACAGAAAATATTTCATAGGGGTTTTTTTCTCAGTGCTCCCCCAAATTTCCCATTTTTTTCATTAGAAATATCAGGAGGGGGAGCCCTCAAAAATGTTTAAAAAGTCTCTCCACTGATTTTTTAAATTTCTTCTGGGACTTCATCCTATCTAGATGGGTACTCTTTTTTTCCTGAGTACTTGGCATGAGGAGTTCATAAGAAGGGCAGGGAGCATTCCTTCTGCTCTGAACAACGCCAAATCAGCAGCAGCAGAGGTCGTTTTGTAGAAAAAGAGCTAGGGGAACTCATTAGCATAACTCATTAGCATATGCCACACCCCCTGACATCACCGGAAGTGTGTCATAAGGCCACACACCCCGCCCCTAACGGTCCCGGCCGCCGCCGCCGGCCTTGCAGCTCCACTGCCGAGCCCCATGAGGGGCCCGGCGGTGGAGAAGCAACTTACCCTCCCTCTTCTTCTGCCTCCTCCTGGCTGAATGAGGGCCAGAAGCAGGGCGGCCGGAAGCAGGGGGCGGGGCTTCGTCATGTGCCCCGCCCCCCGTACCTCACCCGGGGGAACTGCGATCCCCCCCAAAATGACCTCTGAGCAGCAGTCTCAGACAAGAGTGACTAGAGACAACAGCCCTGGCCCCCGTGCTGGGGGGGGAGTCTCATCTGCACATGGTCCTGCCCCCCCCCCAACTGAGTGCCACCTGAGTGGGAGGAGAAGAAAAAGAGCAGTGTCCCGCCAACACTACTTGCACAAATCCTGCACAGGGCTTGGGCTGTCTGCTCCCAGCAACACCCACTTGTGCCCACTCCAAACCTGCTTCATCCAGGGCTTCCAGCGGCAGCTCCCATCTGTCTCACATGAATGGCAGGCCACCCAAGGCCAGCAGGGGGCATCAGCGGAGGGAGGGCAATGGTTCTGGAGCCCTGTCCTGGACTTTTGACTGGGGCCCCAGAATCCCTAAGACCGCGTCTGCACCGAATTCAGGACCAGAGAAAGACTACCTGCCAGCATTTTGAATTGCCTTCATACCTCGCCGTGTCAACCAGTCCGATTAAGCCACATAGCACTGTGAGGTACTTATCACCACCTCCATGTGATCCCTGATAGGTTGGGAATCCGTATCAAAGAAGCAGCCTTTAAAATGACAGTGAAGAAGGAGCAGAGGGGGGGTGCACAATGTCCATCAAGTGCCTTGTACAAAATTGGGGGGGGGGAGATGTGCCTTCAGGTAACAAAATGGCTGCCAGCCTTCACTGCAGAACAGGTAGGGTTGCCAAGTCTGATTTTCCTGGCGTAGTCATGTCACTTCCGGGTGACGTGCACGTCGGGGCGGGGTTCCCCCCGGGGCCCGATCCGCCGGCAGCGGGGAATGGGCCTCTGGGGCGGGGGTTTCCCCGCCCCCCGGGGGGACTTGGCAAGCCTAAGAACAGGCATTCCTAGTGGGCCAAGCTCTTTGAAGATACTTGACTTATTTGGCAAGGCATTGTGACTATGGCATGCTAAGGGCCTAAGGGTGTCCACTTTGGTTTGGGGTATTCCTGGAGATTTGGGGACAGTGTTTGGGGAGAGGTGGGAGTTCAGTGTGGATGTGATGTTGTAGAAGCTGCCCTTCAAAGCTGCCATTTCCTCCAGGGGAACTGATTGCTGTAGTCTGGAAATCAGTCATAATTCCAGGGGGATGCTAGCTCCCCCCACCAGGAGGCTGGCAACACTATCCTCCCCCCCCCCCGTGCGGGCGCATGTGCGCATGTGCAGCTAAGAACAGAGAACCTTTTAAAGGCTCTTTGCAGACACTGTTTAAGAACTCACCTTCTACTTGTGTATACCATCTAAAGAGGCATAGATATGCAATGCTGATGGTGGGTAAAGGTAAAGGTCCCCTTGCTCGAAAGCCACTTGAATCCGACTCTAGGGTTGCGGTGCTCATCTCCGTTTCAAAGCCGAAGAGCCAGCGCTGTCCGAAGACATTTCCATGGTCATGTGGCCGGCATGACTAAACACCAAGGCGCATGGAACGCTGTTACCTTCCCACCAAAGTGGTACCTATTTATCTACTTGCAATTTCTTGCTTTCGAACTGCTAGGTTGGCAGGAGCTGGAACTAGAGATGGGAGCTCACTCCATCTCGGGTCTCAAACTGCTGAACTACTGACCTTCCACAGCCTGCAGTTCAGCGTCTTAACCACTTGAGCCACCGCAGCTCCATCACCGCAGTGTTGGTGAGATGGCACCCCTAATTGTCTCAAAAGCTTGCACGTACCCTAATGCCCAATGGCAGAGGGCAATTGCTCCACAGCCTGCATGATAAATCTCAAGGCCATGACCCTAGCTTTGCTCATCGTAGCTATTCTACTGTTTGCAGAGCACAGTGGCATGAACAATTCTTCATTTGTGCCAGGTTTCGTTAGAAGACAGCCATAAAAATCTATTTTCAGTGTCAGCCTAGCTCAGCAGATGGGATTCATCTGAGCATGTGCAAAACTGTTTATCCTTGTCACCAAGTAACTGTAACTAGGAAAGCTTGTTTTCCCCCCATAAAAATGATCAACTCTTGTGCTTTGGATTACATTTACCTTATAGGCCACGTATCAGAGGGATGGAAATTGGAAGATTTCATCAGAAGTAGCGCCACCTTGTGCTTAGAAGCAGCTTTGCATCCTCAAACCGTGCTATGCTTCAGTCTCACCCACCTCTACACCCCTACAATGTTATTTTAACTTTTTCTCCAAATAAGGGAAAAGCAATTTAGGGGAGGGATTTTTAGTACAAAAACTGCCAGAGGGAAAAGGATAAAGACTCTCCATCCCTATCCCCTGCCATGTGCTGGCATTCCATTGCAGATACTTCAAATATGGTCAGCTCTCATATATACCTGCCTAGTCATTAAGAACTTCTGAACAGACCTGCCCTTATTTGCTCCCACATGCAGAGACAAGATAGGGTCAGAGACAGGGTCTTCCCTGTGGTGGCACCTTGCCTTTGGCACTCATCCATCTCTGAGATGGTCCCAGCACCATCTAGTCTAGCATGAAGTTTCCCACAATGGCAATCCAATGCCTCTGGAAGATCTTCAAGCAGGGCACAGTGGCCAAATCCTCCCCTTTTTGTCCCCCATCAGCAACTGAATGTGGAGATCTTATTTAGCCATTGAGGTCAAAAACCATTTATGGATCTATCTGTTATCAAAGGCTTTCACAGCCGGAGTTCATTAGTTGCTGTAGATTTTCCGGGTTGTGAGGCCATGGTCTTGGCGTTGCAGAACCTGACGTTTCGCCAGTAACTGTGACTGGCATCCTCAGAGGTATAACACAGAAAGATGGAGTACTCTCTGTGTCAAGGTGAAAAGAAACTTCTCATCTTGACACAGAGAGTTTCTTTCTGTGTTATACCTCTGAGGATGCCAGTCACAGTTAGGCTCAGGTCACACGGACATTTAGTGCGGGCTTCGCTGCTGATCCCTCATGCATTAAAGTTTCCTGTTTATATTGGCAAACCCGCCTCCCGCACCAAAGCGGGCTGAGTCCCACGGTTTTCGCTCTTTTTATCCACTTTTTCTGACACCCGTTGGAACATGTGTTTTCCGCTATCTCGCGCTTTGTATCCGCGGTTCTGGTATCTGGACAGCAATCCGCCGTGACCGCGCTACCCTCCCCCCCTTTTTTGTGTTTCCGGTTTAAGTTCTGCACATGTGCAAACAGGCGCTAGCTTTTATTTTGGTCTTCTTAGTTTGTATGTACGCCCAAGCGCATGCGCAGGGTTGTTGTTTTTTTTAAACCCCGGGCCACCGCGGGGACGGCGTGCTGTGTGATCAGTACTTTGCACAAGTGAAGCGGAAGACAGAGGGAGTGTCTGACCACCTCCAAGCGATATAAAATGTCGTGGATAGAAGAACTGCGGGAAAACTAGCGCGGTAAGAGGTCCGTGTGACCGTGGCCTACTGGCGAAACGTCAGGTTCTACAATGCTAAGACCACGGCCACACAACCCGGAAAATCTACAGCAACTTATGGACCTATCCTCAGTGAACTTGTCCACCCCTCTCCTAAAATGATTAAAATATTACTACATCCCATGGTTGCAAATTCCACAACTACTTCATTCTGTCATTGGGTGCCTCTCGAGTTCTCATATTATGGGGGGGGGAGGGGGACACCACGACAGGATTCACCCTTTGCTGTATTCTCCTTCTCCTAAATTCCAGTTTAACTAGGAGAAATTCTAGACAATCATTGAATTAATTTTCCCCTACAGCTTTAACCCCCCGTTTACATGTGCCCATTGATTAAAAACACTGCAATAAAATAAATTGTGGTCATAACCATGATTGCATGGACATTAATTGATACAGCGATTTTACTGATGCACACATGCATTGCTGTGCATTGAAAGAACTGTGCAGAAAGAGAATCTTGATACCATGTCATGTACAATCCCATCAGGTGCAGCATCTTATGGTGGCACACAAATTCGAACATATATCGATAAAACACCACACCTAAAGAATCTGGGTGTAACCATTCCATTGATTTGTTACAAGATTGCCTTTCTACAGTGTTTTGTCAATGCATAGATAAGAGATGGCAATGCAGATTAAGGGAAACGTGAGAATAAACTAAAGGGACCATGGCACAGTATCCCATACAAAATTCAGTAACACAAAATTTAAACAAGGCAGAATTCCTAATGCAGTGGTTCCACTTCTGAAACAAGACCAAGTAATTTAGAAATATCAAAAATGGCTTATTTGGGAAGCATCCATCGTTTCACATAACTACCAGCTTATTGACACCTTGACAAATCTATCAACCTTGTCTGGTGGGTCCATAAAACAGGTAATTCTTCCCGAAGCCACGTGGAAAGGATAGAAAGGCGTGCTTGCTGACGCAACCTCTCCAGCCGCTCACTCTCTGCATCCCCATGGAGCAGTCCCAAACTGGAAGGGACGTGTCTCCTATTTAGAAGGGGTGGGGAGACATCATATAATAAAATGTTTGCCCAGCATTGTATAGTCTGCAAAGCAAACAGCTAAATGTGTATTCCGAAACCTTCACTTGTAAAAGAAGCAGAGCCCCCTTGTTTGCAAGGGACTCCTTTGGGGTGTTAGCTTTGACAGTAGGTAAAGGCACACCAAGCAAAGTAAACAGATGGGAACAGAGAATGAGGAAATCGCAAGCCAGCAATGCAGGTAATCAGAAAGAACCCATTCAGGTGCATGAGGACAGAGACGCCGGATCTAGACATGTGATATCCCCTGGCTGAGCTAACCCTCCTCTAAGATTTTTTTAAAGGACAACTTAATGTCAATAGTTAAAATGCAGTTTCCTAGCAGAGTAACCACGAGGACTGCATGCTTTAATAAATTAATCCAAGATCAAACTTGGCCCTCAATTAATCAGCACTTTGAAAGAGGTGCATCGCACAGTCCACATAAATTCACCAGCATTGGATACTGTTGGGTATTTGCATGTTGAAAACACTCAATGTGTGTGTAGGGTTAAATGTCTGTTCTGTTGTTACAGGAAATCACCTGTCTTTGTGTTAGCCAATGTTAGCTCAAGTCTGTTAGCCCGCGAAAGCATCCCTGTTCTAAGAGTTTGATTGGGAGCGAAGTGTTAGTAACTTTGCATTTTATGAGCCCTCTTCCCGTCTTTGTTTGCCTTGGAGGAGAAGCACGTTGGAGGGCCATCTTTTTCCAGTTCTTCTAGTCTAGAGAGGATGTAGCTGAATTAGCTCTCTGTTATTTTCTCCCAAGTTACCCTTCCCTATGGTAGAATTGTAGTAAACTTTTATATTTTTAAACACACATGGACTCTGGGTCTGATTATTGAACTCTGGCATTGCTAAGCTGTTTTTTAACTCTGCTGAATTTCTTTAAAAACTCTAACAGATACCCCCTCTTTCCTACACCAGATACATCAAAATCCCCTTTTTTGTCTCTATTTGGATCTAAGTCTAGCAGGTATCTCACTTTTTTAGTAAGTATGGTTTGATTTTCTCAAAGGCTGTATTTGCAAACTTCTCAAGACAGACATCCCGAACATTGACAATTTGTCCATCATTCAAAATGGTGTTCTGAGTGCTTTTTGCATCCGCACAGTCAATAGGATTCATCAGACAGTTAGCCAAAGTCCATCCCATTGGCTCATGCTCAGGCAGCATTCTGAGAATGTGCAAAGTGCAAACATGCTCAGCTTTGAGAGTTAAAATATTATAAGGGAACACAGTGCTGCTAATAGCAAAAATACAAAAGTCACTATGTAAGAACGAATTCGAACGAATGTATAAAATTCAAAATAAAGATGTATAGAAAATTCATATGTATAGTGCGATTTTATGTTTAGTTCAATATAACCTTTCAATAGAATGAAATCTCATAAAGTAGAACTTTGAACATATATGTGCACCATGTCAAAGGACAAAACACATGAAAATACAAAACAGTCCAAGTCATACAAAGTTGCTCAACACAATAATGTTATTCTCGTGAAGAAGTTTTGGCAACAAGATGACTTGTGACTTCTGTACTTCTAGCCAGTGATGATTCTAGTAGCAAGTATATCATATATATCTATCAGTAGACTTTCCTGCAGACTAACATGTCTCCCAGGTAAGGGTTCTTTTTGCATTTGCCTGTCACTCTGGATTTTCTCAGCGTTCAAGTCGGGGCAATTTAAGCCCACAGCAAAACAGCATCCAAATAACACAGGGCAACAGCAGGCTGAAACCAGGGTGACCACTGAAGGGAGGTGATGTAATGCAGAATTGGGGGGGGGGGACCCAGAATAAAAAGAAGTTTGAACTCAATTTTAGTGCAGAATTTGGGGGGGGGGGGAACCTGGATTAAAAAGAAGGTTAAATTTGATTTTAGCACAGAATTGCTTGGAGGACACAGGGGTGAACATGGATTAAGTGGAGAGTGCAGAAAGGGCCAATGTCACATTTCTGGTCTTCGTCAGAGTCAAGAATAAACATTTTCATGTGGGGCTTCCAAACTCATTATAATTCTCTCCACTTCCCATACTCGAGGAGCAAACGGCTTCAAACTCAGAAGGGTTGGTAGAAGCTCAGGCAGGCGAAATGACCAAGGCTGGACCACTAGAGAAACAATCTACACAGTTATTTCTCCCCACCCCCAATACATCACAACAGGACAACAGAACCAAGGACATCAGCTTTTCTGAATCTTTCTTTTTCCTCCCGTTGGGTGGGTTGGGCAGATGGAAGGGGTGAGGAGTTAGCTACAGGAAGCGGTGTGAGGACACGCTTACGCAAAACATTTCCAATCCAGCCCATTTATGCTGTTGGAATGTAAAAGATGGATGCTCTCCCGCTCTCCCCACACCTTATGGCAAGTATTGTTTGTACCAAGCCAATGAAAAAGTTATGGTGTTTCTGCAACTCACACTGTCCTGAGCTGAACACATTCAGCTTGTTTCTCCTCTTCCTCACCTGGTGAAAAGTTCAAGGCAAGGATGCCTCTCTGGATTATAAATATAAAGCTCTGTCCATGAAAGTCGATGCCACCCATTATGACCCCAAGGTTTAGACATGGGTTTTGAGAAGAGTGCACAGAGAATAGAAGAGCGAAATATCGTTTCTAGGAAGGCTTTGGCTCTCGTCCACAGCATTTTCACAGAGCTTAGATGGGAAAATAAAAATGTATATAACATTTTCATCTCTCTCAAATGCTGTTTTTTTCATGAGCCATGAAATTATTAACTCCTCATAGGAACGCCTTGATGTTCCAGGCCGGGTACAACACTGAAGAAGGATCTAAATGCGAAATAACGATGATCATTCGGGGAGACAGGGAACAAAGGAGAAGCCAGTGATACGTTACTCCAGGCAAAGGGTTTACGAAAAAGCAAAGCCCCACAGCCCTAAGGTCATGCTGAGCCAACACTGGAAATATCAACCCCAGTGTGTGAAATAGTCAGTGTTGTGTGCAATAGTCAGTGTTGTGTGCAATAGTGTTGGTGCAATAGTCCGATTTACAGGGCAGCAGCTGATCTACAAGCCATGCCCATCAATTACCAGTGAAGGAAGCTATTTCTAGGATAGATGTTGATTCCTTGCAAAGATGGATCAAAATATTGATGCAGGGAGAATCTTTTAGGTGGGAGCACAACTGGGGAGAATGTTTTAGGTGGGAGCACAATTAACAATAATGCCAGTTGGTTTTTTACAAGCAACTGATACTTCCTTTAAAATCAAGGTCAGGGAATCTCCTGCAGAAGCGTCTACCATTGAGTTTAGATTCCACCAAGAAAATGTTCTAGGTTCACAGATGGGGGGGATAGGCCTGGAATTCTGTAAAATGCGCAGAATAATCGTGAATGTGTGCTTGCGGTAGTCATCTCATGGTATATTACATGGCAATTCATAAGCAATTAATGTTTCCTTGTAGATCAGCTCTATAAGGAATAATGATTACATGCACAGAATTCTTTTCACTGTTTGCCTCTGCTTTCCTGGGATCAGAATTCATAGCTGCCTGGCAGATTCATAGCTACTTTACACAGAGAGTGATTAAAAGGTGGAACTTGCTGCCAGAGAACGTAATGATGGCCACAGGAATAAGCAACTTTAAAAGAGGATCAGATAGATTCATGGAGGATAAGTCTATCAGTGGCTACTAGCCATGGTGACTGAGGGGAACCTCCACTTTCAGAGGCACTAAATGTCTGAATCCCAGAGCCAGGAGGCAACATCAGGGAAACAGCTCAGCCTCTATGCCCTGTTGTTGGCCCTCCAGAGGAACTGGTTGGCCCCTGTGTGAGACAGGACACTGGACTAGATGGACCATTGGTCTGATCTAGCAGGGCTCTTCTTATGTTCTTAGCTGCAGCTAACCACTGTTACCAACTGCTGGGAAGGGATCACCTCTACATATGGGGGTTGTTTTAATTATGCAGTGCAATATACTTTTGATACTTTGTTTAATTCAAAATTCTTGTATACCGCTTTCTCAACAAAATAGTCTCAAGACAGCTTACGGCAGTCACTAAAAACAATAAAAATGATAAACACAGTAGCATAAAATTTTACAGATGCAAGAGTCAAAGCTTTCTAAAGCAGCAAAAAAATAATAATAATCCCAGTACAGAAACAAAAAAGTGATGCTCTCCTTGAAACCATTAAGACGTTCAAGGCAACGTCACATTGGAGGAGATGGTCCTTCATTTTCCCAGCTCCCAGACCAGGGAGGGTTTTAAAGGTAATTTCCAGCCCTTTGAATTGTGCTTGGTCTTGTGTTTGTTTATGTCATACTGCAATCCCCTTCATTTGTTGAGATCTCAGAAGATAAGCAGAATTGACTCTGGTCAGTAGTTGGATGCAATGCTCCCTCTAAGCTGTAGAGTCTTGTGAGCAAAAATTCTACTTTGTGAGCTACTGGCGTTAAAGTTGCGAGCGAGCAGTTTGGCTACTGCATACATTAGTTAGCTAGCTCACACTGACTCAGCTTAGAGGGAACTCTGGTTGGATGGGAGACCACTAAGGAAGTCCAGGGTTGTGATGCAGAGGCAGGCAAGGGCAAATCACCTCTGAACATCTCTTGCCTTGAAAGACCTATGGAGTCACTGTGAGTCAGCTGCAACTTGATAACACTTTAAACAAGCAGAGTACCTGGCAGCCAGTGAAGGTCTTTGAAAACTCTCAAAATGTGGCCTGTCAGCCATTCATGCCTGCAAGTGATCTGACTGCTGTCTTTTTGGACCAATGGAAACTTCCAGACAGTCTTCAGAGGCAGCCCCTGGATGTGATTGGTTGGGATCATGCCTCTCTCAAAGTACAATTGAGCATAAGTGAGCTCTTGTGGAACTCAAGGGGATTGGCTTCCAAGGTCACGGGGCAAAGACAGAACGAGGCTAAAAGTCTCCTAAGGGCAGGCTGCTGGTTTGCTCTTCCCTCCTGGCTGTGATATCAGTGTTTGTTCCTGGTTAGAAAAAACCCACAAAGGTATGACATGAGTCAATACATTAACAGGGCAATGGAACCTTTATAGGTTTACATACACAAATGTGAGCTTTCAAATTAAAGGAATGGAAGAGCAGGTAGGAATAAGAGAAGTCAGGCCGATCCCATGGTTGCTAACCAGACAGAAGTGTAAGAACCTGTGGGGTGAGCTGAATATTCAAGGGTGGGTGTTTTTGGTGCATAAAAAGGGAGTTTCAGGGGCCCCAAAATTTTCTTGGACTCCTCCTACCCAAGATTCCCCTTTTCATCCTGGTTCTCTCCTGTTTGCTTCCCTTCTCAGTAAATGCAGGGCTTTTTTCCTGGCGGAGCTCACTGGAACAGAATTCCAGAAGCTCTTTGACAAAATTCTTTTAAAAATGTTTAAAAGTTCGTGAGTTTTCAGTGTACGGATTGAAAACTTCATTTCCTTCTTGAGAGTTCCGGCACCTCTTTTTCCAAAAGAGAAAGAAAAAAGCCCTGAGTAAATGTTTCTGTGCCATTTTATTTAAAGAGATCTGGCCACTCATAGCCAAAATGCTGACATCATGGCAACACATAGCCAATCAGAGATCACAAAGCCGAAGGGAGTAGGGGAAATGTTTTCTCCCATCATTGTGAATGAGGCTCATTCTTTAAAGTTTTGTTGTGTTTCTCAGGTCCCCAACCTATCACCAGAACAGGGAGGGGGGCATTTTGCAAAGAACAAAGCTGTTCATGAAACCTACTTAGATCAGTGAGTTTGTCTGGGACTCCCCTATGCTAGACACCACCTTGCCCTGTGCCAGTCAATGCCCCCCTTCCCAGCTGTGTTCTTAGAAACAGGCCCTACTTCATCCTCTCTCAAAGCCCTTGCTGGAATCCTCACTGCCAAAGCACAGCCTTTGTAGTGGTGGCTCTGAGGCTGTGGAATGATCTTCCCCCTCAAGTATAGTGTCGCACCTCTTTACATACTTGTGCCTTTTACAACAGGGTCCCCCATCCTTTTTGAGGCTACAAGCACTTCTGGAATTTTGAGAGGGGTGGTGGTGAGCGCCACCCCAAAATGGCTACCACACAAGGTGGTGTCAAACCCAAAATGTTTGCCTCCCTCCTCACACCTCCTGGGAAGAAGGAAATCCCGAATGAGGAACAGAACCACACACTGACTAAGGAAAGCCCGGTTGCTTACCAATCCTTTCATTTGAATGAGGTGTTAGCCAATAACAAGCCCTGATTTACAATGGCCTCACCCAACTTTTTGAAAAGCTCACTGGATGCCAAAGTAAGTAAATGGCGGACACTGAGGTGCCCATGGGCACCATGTTGGGAAACCCTGTTTTACAATTGGATGCTCAGTTTGGATGGGGAGGAATTTTGCCAAATGATCTGTAGCTCTTCCTGGTTTTACTGGCTGCTTGGATTTTTATCTAAGATTTTTATCCTGCCAGCCTAGAAGTTCGAAAGCAAGAAATTGCAAGTAGATAAATAGGTACCACTTCAATGGGAAGGTAACAGCGTTCCATGCGCCTTGGTGTTTAGTCATGCCGGCCACATGACCACGGAAACGTCTTTGGACAGGGCTTTGGAGCTGAACCGTTCTGTCTCCAGCTGCCAGGAAGAGCAGGAAAGTCTGTCTTCTTTCCCCGGCTGGCCAGACTGCCTCCGAGGCAAGCGGCTCTCTCCAAGTCTCCGTCAGCCTCCTCTGAACTCGCTGTCAGCAGTTCCGTAAGTCACTCCTGGCCTTCAGCACTCTGACACCTTCCCTCATGCCTGGCATTCTCACACCCACTCCACTGAGAGACGGTTCCCGGCAAAATATTTAAACAGCTCCTTCTCAAAACAGCAGGAAGTGTATATTCAGCACCCCTGGGGTGCAGCCAAGGCAGCTTTCCGGGGACAGGTACATCTAGTACCCCTCGGTGCTAATAAGGTCTGTTCTTCAGGGCCCTGGGAGGGAGGGCTCATCATGTCTGTCTGCTTGAAGACACAAAGGTTTCCACATGTCAGCACTGCTGAGTAACTCTGCTGACGTATTTCTGATAGAAACTCTTCCATCAGTCCAATAAAGACTTCCTTTCTTTTCTTCTAGCGCCTAACCCCTCCCCCCCCCCCCCCCGTTCTTTAAACCACAAACAAACCCAGAAAGCTTTCTGAATGCCTCTTCCTTAAACAAAGTCTCTGGCCTAGCAAGCAGTGCTGAAATAAACTTTGGGAATGGATTTTTGAAGGGATTTCTCTTTGCTCAAATTCACGTGAAAAAAATTCAGATAGATTTCCCTCCCCCTCCTCAGCCTTGCCCGTGTTGGAAGTTGCTGGATTTAGGAAGCTCAGAGAATAATAGGTAGGAAAGGGTTGTGTCCTTCTTGTCGTAGATGTTCCACCCGCAGAAAATATCTTAATGGAATTTATTAGGGCTGAAGTTAGAGTGACACAAACCCAGTATAGAACTGGCCAGTGGTCTCAGCTCAGTGTGCTGACGCATTAATGTGTTGCTAAAATTTGTAACCACCAGACTTGGTTGTTAAGTTTGGCTATATATTAATGAGCAGGAAGCCAGAAAATAACCAGGCATCCTTTCATTGGGGGCCAGATCCAACTCTGGTCAATAGCTCCCATTCCTCTTAGACGTTCTCTACCTTTGGCCACCAAATGAGAAGGGAGCACTCACTGGAGAAGACCCCGATGCTGGGAAAGATTGAAGGTAAAAGAAGATGGGGACGGCCAAGGATGAGATGGTTGGACAGTGTTACCGATGCAACGAACATGAAATTGAGCAAACTCCAGAGCACGACGGAAGACAAGAGGGCCTGGCGTGATGTGGTCCATGGGCTCTCGAAGAGTCGAACTCAACTGTGCGACTGAACAACAACTTAGAATGCTAAACCAAATTTTGTGCGTGCTCCATCAGCATTTGGGAAACCAACTGCACCTTAGAGTCCAACAAGATTTTCCAATGAGCTCTGGAGATTTGATTCTCAAAAGCTCATCCCCTGAAACTCTTGTTGGCCTTGAAGGTGCTACTGGACTCGTAGGTAGCTGCTCGGCTGCAAACCAACATGACGAACCTCTGAAACAGATGCTTGAAGTCACCTTCCTGTATGTGCAACTCCCATTAGTTGCTTTGGACTACTGGCCTAAGCAAGTTGCTGTTTGTTTAGTACCTTCTCCATGTGGGTCCATCCTCTTGATTGTTTCTTGTAAAGATGCTAGGTGGTGGTTGTTAATATTGTGGGGGAGAATGCTGTCAGAACACTAAAGGATATTCCATTTGAAGTAAGACAACGCAGAAAGAAATACAAAGAACTTGTGTTTTTCCTCCAAACAAACTCAATTGGATACAATGGCTGTTTCCAGAAGGAGTAATATTCAAGATCAAGGAGAAGAAGGTCAAGATTGACTCTGTTCTTAAAGCTCAAGAGTTTCTAAAGGAGCAGCTGGGAAGGCCAGAGGACGAGAAAAAAAGAAGAGGACGATAAGTCCAGTGGAGAGCTGGAAACTGGTTCGTCTGGTGAGGACTCTTTGTCTGAGCAGGGGGCATCGGCCCCGAAAAGTTCCTACAAACTGCAGAAGAGAGAGAAGAAGAAGTAAAGGCTGAAGGACTCTGAATTGTGCCTTTGAGAACTTTGGTTCCAGGGGATGATGGGGGGCACTGTTATTGATGGTTAAAAGGGTTAAAAGATTGACACAGTTCATAAGAAGTACAAAGATGAAAAGTCTGAATGAAGTATAAAAAACTAGTTGGTGATCTCCTCTCTTGGGTTTTTAGTTAGTAGTGGGTTCTTTACTTTCTCCCTTAGATGTAGCTTTCCCTTTCCCTTTTTTCTGTTCTAGTTTTTGTAGTGTTTAAAAAATCAATAAAAAATCCCCTCCGGGATCTCTGTTGCCATTCCTGGGCATATTTGTTTTTGGAGAGGATGTGGCAGTTCAGTTTCCATGTGGCTTTTTCCATGGCCGGTGGGTGCAGAGCTGATGAAACCAAATCATGGCTCCCAGAAGTAGACTCAAAAATGTTCATGAGCATGATCACATCCAACTGTGAGTGCTACCATGCTCTCTCTTGGTCTCAGGGAAGGGCCATAGCTCAGTGGTAGGGTTGCGAGTTTTGGTTTGGGAAATTCCTGGAGATTTGGGGGGTGGAGTCTGGGGAGGGTTGGGTTTAGGGAGGGGAGGGACTTCAGCGGGGTAGAATGCCAGAGAGTCCACCCTCCAAAGCAGCCATTTTCTCCAAGGGAACTGATCTTGGTCAGGGTCTCAAAATCGTTTGGCCCTCCCTGGACCGAAGGATGCCAGACTGGCCTCTACCAGGGCCTTCTCAGTAGCGGCTCCATACTGGTGGAATGAGCTCCAAGAATACATCAGTGCCCTGCGGGACCTCTTACAGTTCCGCAGGGCCTGTAAAACGGAGCTCTTCCCTCAGGCCTTTGATTAGGAGCCACTACCAACAACAACTGAACTGTGGCAAGGCCCTCTCTCTCATCACCAACAGCTTGTGATATCCTGGATACTGACTCTGGCCATACTCCCTTGTCACCATCTTACCATGGCCTATTGGGATCACTATGTAATGTTATACTGCCAACAGCACTTTATTTATTGTGTACATGAGGTTTATGAAGTCTATCATCTGTGTTTTAATGTATTTTAACTTTTTAATGTAAGCCGCCCTGAGCCTGCCTGCCTGCCAGAGAGGGCAGGATATAAATTGAATTAAATAAATAAATAAATAAATCTGGAGATCAATTGTAATAGCAGATCTCCAGGTGCCACCTGGGGGTTGGCAACCCCACTCAGTGGTAAAGAACATGGTTTGATCTCTGGCATCTCCAGCAAGAAGATCTCAGGTAGCTCCATCTGAGATTTGGAAGAGTGGCTGCCAGTCAGCATATTAGATGGGCCGATCATCTAATTTGGTATAAGGCTGCTTCCTATATATTTAACAGCATGAACTGGGAGAAAGAACTCAGAAAAAGAGAGAAGCTCCTTTTTTTGAATGCTCACCAAGAAAGCTCAGAGATACTAAGCCAATCCTGAGTTGAGCCAATGGGTATTTGCCTACCGTTACTGAGAAGCAAAAATGACCTCCAAAGAAGCCAGATGCTGTTCTTGTGTGAGAAGAAGAGAAGAGACTGGATTTATACCCCGCCCTCACTACCCGAAGGAGTCTCAGAGCCGCTTACAATCTCCTTTCCCTTCCCCTCCCCACAACGGACAGCCTGTGAGGTAGGTGGGGCCGAGAGAGCTCCACATATCACCCCAGCATAGTGTCGTGGTTAGGATGGTGGACTAGGAACTGGAAGAAACAGGTCCCGATCTCCCACACCATCACGGAAGCTCATTGAGTGACCTTGGGCTGGTCAGTCTCTCACAGCCTAACCTACAGAACAAAGTCTGAGTCCAGTGGCAGCTATAAGACCAACAAATTTAAGTCTGGGACTGGGTTTAAGCTTCCATGTACACACACACTTTGAAGCACACGAAAGCTTATACCCAGAATTGCTGTTCTTAAAGGGGCCACCGGACTCAAACTTTGTTCTGTTGCTTCAGACCAACACGGCTACCCCACCTGAGCCTAACCTACGACGTGGGGCTGCTGTTGTGGGGATAAAATGGAGGAGGAGAGATTATATAGTAAGCTGCTTAGCTCCCCACTAGGGACAGAAGCTGCTCTGAGACTCCACTAGGGACAGGGTATAAATAAACGCTTGCTGAGAGCTCTTGAAAAGCGGTTCTCTCAACACCTGCCTGTTTTGAATGCCTGCAGCAGATCTGCTGCTGGGGTCCTACCGCCCAGTGGGGAGGGGCCTGTGTGTGTGTAAATCTCACCCTGTCTTTCCCTCTTTATTACACCACTTCTAGTTATACTGTCTGTTCCAGATGTTTTTGCTCCCCTGAAAATTCAGGCAGTATGTAACAGGGAGTCAGCCTTGCTATAATTAAGACACCACCCTGTTCCCATTAGAGTCACCAACAGCTGAAGCTGGGACTAAGGTTTCATATTAGATTTTACGACCTCTCCCATTTGTAAAGGGATCCGCTTTAAATACTCCTTGGGCTTGGCTGGCTGGAGTTGGTGGCTCGGGAGGCTTCGCCGCTGTGAAAACCTGCTGACAAGGATGGCGAAGGTGGCGGTTCCCTCGGGAGCCGATCCGCAGGCTTCGCCGGCCAGTGAAGCCGGCATGAGAGACCGGCCTGCCAGCACCTGGAGGGAATTAGTGTCTTGTAAATAATAGACTTCTTCTTCTTTTTTTTTTTTGGTAGCCTGATAAGGGACAACGTGTTAGCAATGTGGCGACTGGTTCAGAAAGGATGAAATCCACCCCTTTCTGTCGTACCAAATCCAGAAGAATGTTCCAGAAAGGAAAGCGTAACGGGAGCAACCGGAGCCAAGTTAGGCAATACGGCACCTGCAACGTTAAGAAATTCTTAGGAATTTTTCCCAGAAGTCTTCGGTTTAAGTTGTCTGATGCTTATAGTGAAGACGTCACAGGGTTTCTTCTTGAGGATATCTACTAGAAGATGCACCTTCCCAATAATCGAGGCCGATTATCAGGGGTCATTTCCTGCAAGAGCGCACACGAGCGGAGCTCCGGCAGTAAAGAGCCCAGGGGGCGGGCACATGCAATAAGCCCCACCTCAGTCAGATTAAGAAGCAGCCAAGTAAGTTGCAGAGCCCCCCCCCAACCCCCCCAGTCCAAAACAGTCCAGTAGCACCTTTAAGACCAAGTTTTATTCAGGTACAAGCTCTCTCTCCTCTGCAAGGACAGATCTGCACGTCCCCCCCAATAGCTAGCAATCCAAAACAGTGGAGCCTGAGCAGTGGGTGTTGCCTTCTGACACACTTCTGGTGATGTCAGGGGGTGTGGCATATGCAAATGAGTTATGCTAATGCGCTCCTGCACCTCTTTTTCTACAAAATGACCCCTGGGTGTATGTATGAAAAAGGCTGCTCCTGGTGGGAAAATACCTGGAGATTTTGAGGGTGGATCCTGGAGTGGGTGGGGTTTGGGGAGGGGAGGGACCTCTGCAGGATATAATGCCATAGAGCCCACCCTCCAAAGTAGACATTTCCTCCAGGTGAACAAATCTCCAGTGTCTGGAGATCAGTCGTAATTCCAGGAGAACTCCAGGTTCCACCTGGAGGCTGGCAACCCTAAAACATCTCTCGTGTACGTTCCTTGCCTTCCCTCCCATTGTTTCCCCTCAGTGTTCAGCTTCAGACTACATAGATCTAAATGCCCTAGAAATGATGGTGCAATAAGAACGACGGTAATATAAAAACTTACATCATGTGCATTATTAAATTATTAAAATGCACAATTCCATTTTGCTCTGCCATGCGCCTATAATTTCCCTCCCTTATATTGAAACAACAATTATAACAACTACAAAAAACAACAAAAATTTCATAATAATTGGTGGGTAAGAACATAAGAGAAGCCAATGTTGGATCAGGCCAATGGCCCATCCAGTCCAGCACTCTGTCACACAGTGGCCAAAAATACCAGGGGCCATCAGGAGGTCCAGCAGTGGGGCCAGGACACTCGAAGCCCTCCCACTGTTGCCCCCCCGCCAAGCACCAAGAATACAGAGCATCCCTTGACCCAGACCGAGAGTCCCTATCTATACCTTGTGGCTAATAGCCACCGATGGACCTCTGCTCCATATGCTTATCTAATTCCCTCTTGAAGCTGTCCATGCTTGTAGTCGCCGCCACCTCCTGTGGCAGTGAATTTCATGTGTTAATCACTCTTTGGGTGAAGAAGTACTTCCTTTTATCCGTTCTAACCCGACTGCTCAGGGATTTCATTGAGTGCCCACGAGTTCTTGTATTGTGTTGTACTGGGTATGTTATAAAGATTAGTTATTATTGTTATTGTTGTTGTTATGTAACATCGGCGGCAGCAGAGCAGCAGCGGTGGTAGAGGTGGAATGGCGATGCAGCGGAGCGATCCCTGGTGGCCAGCAGAACACCATGCGGCTGATGACGGCGGAGGCGGAGACCAGGAGGCGCGCGATGACGTGCAACGCGGGGCGCAGCGGAGCCTTACAGACAGAGCCGAGGCCGAAGCAGACATGGGCCGTGCGCCTAAACGGTCCCGCCAACAAAAAAGTCGTCCTGAAACGCCAGGGACTGCCTGGAAGCCAAGCCAGAAGCAACAACAGGCCCACCACCTGGGTGCCGGTAGGCAGCCCCGCCCCCATCTCATGTGGCCCTAGTTAGGGATTAAGCATTCTTAGAATCCATTACGTGTAAACCACCCAGAGACCCTTCAGGGTTAGGGCAGTATAGCAAGTTGAAAGTATAAATAAAAAAATAAAATAAAAATTGTTATTAACATTACAACTTATTAACTTTACCGATTGTTCAGTTTTTTTCATCAAATACTGAAGATTATTTCCAAAATATAATAGTGAAACAACTATGTACAACAAAAGCAATTCCTTTCACCATAACTGGAAGTCCTGAATTCCGTTTGGTCTGTCTTCTTGTTGAACCAAATATTCTAAAATAGGAAACCAAATTGTTACAAAGTTAGAATGACTTAGATATTGCTCAGATTGTGATAATTTATCAGTCAATTTTACCCAAATATAGTATTCCCGAAATTTTTTATTCCAAAGTATTAAATCAGGAGCTAAAGGAGTTTTTTAACGAAAAGCAATAGCTGATTTTGCAGCCGATAAAAGAACAGAGATTGTCTCTTCTTTATATTTCTGACATCCATCGTTTTTCCAGCCACTTAAGAATAAGTTTTCAACAGTCAGAGCTATAACTACTGATGTAATTTGGGGGAAGGTGGTGTTTGAAGGAGGGTGCGATGCCACCCTCCAAAGCTGCTATTTTTCCATGCGAAACTGATCTCTGGACATCAAATACAATTCTGGGAAAACTCCAAGTTGCACCTTGTGTAATCTACTAGCAACCTCCCCCTTCTTTCCCCCTCCTGGCTGACTTGCAGTGGAAAGTTACACCACGGCTCAGCTGTGGAAAGAAAAAACCCTTTGAAAGGGCTAAAAGGGGAGGGGAAACAGAGCTTAGCTCTGCCCCTCCCTGTATTAACTTCAGATAGAGGAGACAGCAAGAGCTCCTCAGCTCACTCAGCCAGGATTGGGCACTTGCAGCATTTTTAAATCACTTTCAAAATGGCAGCAGCGTCCTCGTGGTGGCCATAAGGACGCTGTCACCTCCAGTTTGGCCCTTAGCTGTTAGTTCAGCAGAAGTCTCCTGTTATGCATTCAGGCTTTGTATAAAGGCCTGTGAGCTTGCGTATCTGTAGGCAGAAGAGAAAGTATCTACGTGTGACAGAGATGTGGGTAAGTGTAGTTTTTAAAAGTGCTTCTCAAGTCTGGAACGCATCTTATTGTCAATGTGCAAAGGCAGATTATAGTCAATGTAGCCTTTTTCATTCAACCCGCAGGGCTCTGGGACACAGGTGTATTATAGCCATCACTTGAAAACTGAGCGTATGTACGAATGCATCACCACAAATCATGCAACATGGCTGGAACTTCTGTTATCACCCCACCTCATCCCAGGGGAATCATTTCATCATACAGAAGTCTGTAAGTCATACAAATTGCACAAACGTACAGCTGAAATCTAGATACTAATCAAACACAGAGCTCATAGGCTAAGTATGGTGCTTGCAGTCATCTAGTGGTCGTATAGTGGTCAGGGTGCTGGTCTAGAACTGAAGAGACCGGGGTTCAAACCACCACTCAGTCATGAAGTTTGCCAGGCGACCATGGGCTCTCTCTTAATCTAAACTATCTCACAGGGTTGTGATGAGGACAAAATGGGGGGGGGGACCATATTTACCACTGAGTTCCTTGTGTATGTAAAGTGCTGTCAAGTCATATGGCACTGTGTGTAGAATACAAAGTTAACCAGGACCCAGCAATTTAGATAACGTACACAAACAACATATTGCTGCACATTGCTTAAAACCAAATGAACTTGTGCAGCAATATGTTGTTTGTGTACTGTGTGTAGAATATTCAGGAGATCCTAAGGTTGTTTGGCAGCCGCAAGTTCTAGCTCTTAGCATTGTGCTAGTGGCAAGCTAGACTTGTTTTTAGGGGCTGAGAGAGCTCTGAAGGAACTGTGACTGACCCAAGGTCACCCAGCTGGCTTCATGTGGAGGAGTGGGGAATCGAACCCAGCTCTCCAGATTAGAGTCCACCGCTCTTAACCACTACATCAAACTGGCTCTCTAGTCACAGCCAATTTACCGCAACTCCAGCAAGGGGCTTTCAAGGTGAGAAGCAGAGGTGGTTGGCGATTGCCTTCCTCTGCAGAGTCTTCCTTGGTGGTCTCCCATCCAAGTACCGACCCAGCTAAGCTTCTGAGATCTGATGAGATAAAGCTATGCCATGCTGCCTTCCCTCCCCCTGAGTTCCTTGGTGCTATAAAGATGTATGCTTTGGGCAGAATTTATAATCAAGGTATAGAAGGTGAGGGCAATGCCATCTGTCACGATCCCTCTCCACGTGTTGATTGATTGTACCTAGTGAGGTACTGAAATAATCCAGTGATGAAAATACACACAGACCCTGCATGTGTGAACAGGCATATCCTGGTGGAAAATAAAAATCTCATGGAAACACCAGTTGTGAAAGCAGAGAGCCCATCTCTCTGCATCCTGTGAAGATGAAGAGTAGCCACAAAGCCTAACTCTGGAGTGAGAATGGAATATGTCATTCCTCAAGCACACAGTCTTACACCATGGTGTATTTTGGCACTCTGTCACTGAGTGCAAGTTAGGCAGATAATAGCAACCTTCTGTGGAAATTGGTAGTCTTTGGACATTGCTGGGTGAATTTTTGGAAAAAGTTTCATCCCATCCAAAACCTGATAATGGGGCAGTTCCGTCCAAATGTTTATAAGGTTGACCTGTAGCACTGTCTTCTTTTGAAAGCCACATGTGCCTTGTCTCTGGTCTATTCCGCAAGCACAGCTTACTGCCGAGAAGCCAAGCAGTCAAGCCTTTAAGCTTGACTTTTGATTCTGTGCCTGCAGTATTTAATTCTTTTTTTCCCCTCTGGTGTATTTATTCTTCAGGGAAGCCCAGCTGGTGTCACTGTGCCACCTCCTGCTGCCCAATTGAAACCGGGTGGAAGGAGAGGGCAGACTAGCTGGGAATAATTTTTTTAACAGTGATCCAAGATTAGTGATAGTCTCATATCGCTAGATTCATGCTGCTTTTTAAAAAAAATTTAAATGCTGGTGGGGGAGTGGCCTATGAGGGGTGGGGACAGGCCAGCGGGAAAATCCAAGGGAATCTGTATGCTTCTGAATTAGTTGGAAGCGAAACAAGGGAAAAACCGGCACAAAAGCACTCTCAGAAAACCCCGAGAAACAGTGAACAGGAAGCAAACTTGGCACTGAAGGGAGGAAAAAACAATGCAGAACGAAAAAGAAAATTTGACGGACAGGCACAGTGAAAGCGAAGCAAAACACCCATGCTTAACAGGTGCTTGTGTGTCTTGCAAGAATAGCTGAGATCATCAGCATACCAATGAAAAATCCTAACTTTAAGTATAGGCTAATGGGGTTTGAACTTGCTGAGATTCAGAGGGGAAAAGATCTTGGGGTTGTAGTGGATAGCTCAATGAAAGTGTCAACCCAGTGTGCTGCAGCGGTGAAAAAGGCAAACTCTGTTAGGGATTATTAGGAGAGGGATTGAGAATGAAACGGACAATATTGTAATGCCCCTGAATAGATCTATGAAGCAGCCTCATTTGGAATACTGTGTACGCTTCTGGTCACCATATCTCCAGAAGGACATTGGATAGCTGTACAGAATAAGGCAACCAAGATGATTAGGGGGTTGGAGCACCTTCCCTATGAGGAAAGGCTGAAGAGTCTGGGACTTTTCAGTTTAGAAAAGAGACAGTTAAGGGGGACATGATAGTGGTTTGTAAAATGGGTGGAGAGAGCTGACAAAGAGACATTTTTCTCCCTCGTCGAAATGACTAGAACTGGACGGCATCCAATGAAACCGATGGGCAGTAGGTTCAGGATGGACAAAAGGAAATACTACTTTACACAGAGAGTGATTAAAATGTGGAATTCACTGCCAGAGGATGTAGTGATGGCCACAGGAACAAACAGCTTTAAAAGGGGATTAGATAGAGTCATGGAGGATAGGTCTATCCATGGCTAGTAGCTATGGCTAGTAGGTGACTGAGGGGAACCTCCACCCTCAGAGGCAGTAAGCCTCTGAATCCCAGAGCCAGGAGGCAGCATCAGGGGAAGGCCTCGGCCTCTGTGCCCTGTTGTTGGCCCTCCAGAGGAATTCGTTGGCCACCGTGGGAGACAGGATGCTGGACTAGATGGACCATTGGTCTGATCCAGCAGGGCTCTTCTTGAGTCCTTATGTTCTTTATTTCACAAATAAAATACAAAACGAGTCCCTTGGTGCCCAGAGGGCTACAGAGGTTAAACACTTAGTTCCAGTACATAAACTTCATATTCACTCAAACAAACAGAAGAAATCCTGTCTTCCTGACCTATGCTCTATTCATGTTCCATGGCCAGACTGGAGAGGGCCAAAACAAAACCAGTCTCATCTTTGAGGTGACATCTCCTTGGTGATTCCAATTCTGTAATCTGAAAGACACCAAGCATGGGGGGTATTTGCACTACATCAACTTTAGCTGAATCAAAACTGGTGAGTTTTCAGACTTGTTCTACTTCAGTTTTCATAGGGGATTGTTATACCTCAAGGGCTCAACAACGTGATTTCTTCCATGTTTATTTTCTCCTTTCTTCTTCTGCACAATTTAAGCTGCCAAGATTACTTCATCAAGGAGGACAATAGCATGGAGAGAGGGAGGGAGTCTTCTAACGCTTTACTGCCCTGCTATTTCTCGCTGAAAAAGCCACACACCCCACTGCTTTTACTCCTGCTAGAGGAACACTTACAGGTACCTGTGTTGTTCTCCAGCAGTGGTAAAGGTAGCTCAGGCTGTAGGGTTACCAGGCCCAGGAACCTGAGGAGGTGGCTGTTGGTGACAGCATAATGTCACTTTTGGGGGAATCCTGGAAGTGGGATCTGTTGGAGTTTGCAAGTTATCTCCCTGAAGTCATGGAAGAACTTATATGTTTGCCTAAGCATGCTGATATTTAGTCAGCGACCCAATGGTAGACCATGCATGTAGTTGCCACCAGAGCAAGGTGTTAAATGAATAATTTGTTAGGTATGGGATTCTCCAATTGGGTAATCAATAGATGTCCCGGGGTGGATGCTTAGAAAGTCTATGGCTCTTTGTTCTAACTCTTGCCTGGGGCTAGCGCATGTGGTTTAGACTTTAGAGAGTTAAGATGTAGGTTAGTACAGTCAGAGAGGACATTAATTCTTTGTTTTGTTTCTAATATTTCCCAGTTGAACCCTCCCTCATTAGTAAAGTTTCTTGTTTAAAAGCTAATACAAGTGTTCCTCTGTGTTTATTAACTCAGCTTTTTACAATGAAATCCCTAACAGTATAACATAAGAACATAAGAGACGCCAATGTTGGATCAGGCCAAAGGCCCATCTAGTCCAACACTCTGTCACACAGTGGCCAAAAATACCAGGTGCCATCAGGAGGTCCACCAGTGGGGCCAGGACATTAGAAGCCCTCCCACTGTTGCCCCCCCCCCAAGCACCAAGAAGACAGAGCATCACTTGCCCCAGAGCCCCTATCTATACCTTGTGGCTAATAGCCACTGATGGACCTCTGCTCCATATGCTTATCTAATTCCCTTTTGAAGCCGTCCATGCTTGTAGCCGCCACCACCTCCTGTGGCAGTGAATTCCATGTGTGAATCACTCTTTGGGTGAAGAAGTACTTCCTTTAATCCGTTCTATCACACCTCTCTAGGAATTGGTGGCTCCTAGAGGGGACTGACATAACTTCTGGGTTTTCCCTGGAAGTGATGTCACGCCATCAGCCCAACAGTCTTTTTAGCAGCAGTGGGAAAGAGGATTGGGACGCTCTAACTTTGGTGCTGGGTCCAGAGTTGCCATGGTAGTTGCTGCTGCTGCTGGCAAGCAGAGGCAGATGGGGAACAGAATGTTAGCCTCTCACCTTTGGAGCGAGGCCTTTACAGATAGCTGGTCCTGCCATGTACACAGGGAGCTCCAGTGCTAGTGTGGCTGGGCTAAGGCCCAAAGATTCAGACAATAGGAGCGAAGGAATTTACTTTTTAAGTGCACAGGGCCCTGATTTAGATCAAGACCATGGTGTAGAGGTAGAACAGGCTTCGTTCAGCCTGTCCCGTCCCCCCACCCCACCCCAGGTGCCATTTTCCTGGCTTGTAATGGCCCCAGGGGCAATATTTACCCTTTGGGGGGCTGCACTCGTATAGCCCATCAGTACAAATTGTACCCGTGGTTGAGGCCTAAGCTTCAACAGAAGAGCCTTGAAGGCCAAGCTGCTACAGCGGCTCCCTGAATAGTTGCAGATTCAGCCTCCACCTTTGGTTGAACTCTTCACATCACGCATGGCGAAGCTGGAGAGCATGAAGTTCTCCTGGATCAGGGAAAGCTTTTGAGAGGGAGGGGGAGACCTTGTCAGAAGCAGCGAAGACATCCCTACTTTCCATTACGAGTTATGGCTTTGAAGCTGACAGTAAGGCAATTATGAGAGCAATCAGCACGGGGACGTTTGCGGGACTTAATTAGGGTTTGCAGAGGGCGTGGATCTTCCGAGCATGAAACTGCTACACAGGTATCATGGGGTTGTTATTACTGCCCGGCAATGATCAAAGGGGCAGAACTGGAAGTTTAGATAAGCAGCCTAGAGCTGTTTCTCTAAGGATCAGCTGAACCTTCTGGGTCTAGACAGTCAGGCGGGGAGTCCCCGGAGAAGAAAACAAGCCACCTTGAGTTATAAAATCTCAGACCCCTCTGGAAGCACTGTTTTGGGTGGTACCAAGCCAAAGAACATTGTTGCCTTACCATTTTAAGGCACGCAGAAGGCCTTGTATTCTGGTGACTCAGGGAAAATGAAGGCCTTGGGCACAGGCTTCCTTGGGAGGTGATGAACTCTCCTTCTTTGGAGGTTTTAAAGCAGAGGCTGGATGACCGTCTGACAGCAATGCTGATTCTGTGAATTTAGGCAGATCGTTGAGATGGAGGGCAGGGAGGGATGAGCCAGTGCTCGGCTCTCGTGGGCCTTTCTTACATGCCCAGGGTAATGTAGGGTTGCCAGCCTCCAGGAGGGGCCTGGAGATCTCCCGCTTTTACCACTGATCCCCAGCTGACAGAGATCAGCTCCCCTGGAGGAAATGGCTGCTTTGAAGGGTGGACTCTATGGCATTGTACTATGCTGAGGCCCCTCCCCTCCCCAAACCACGCCCTCTCCTGGCTCCACCCCCAAAGTCTCCAGGTATTTTCCAATCCAGACTTGGCAACCCTAGGGTAATGCCAATCCCTACTTTGGGGTCAGGAAGGAATTTTCCTCGAGGCCAGATTGACCCAGGGATCCTGGAGGCCTTTTGCCTTTCTCTGGGCATGCAGTCGGGGTCAGTGTGGGGGGGAGATGGGGGGAGAATTTCCTGCATTGTGTCACAGGTTGGACTAGATGACCTTTGAGGTCCCTTCCAGCTCTGTGTTTCTGTTTCTATGTAATGTTTACTGTATAGCCAACATATAACCTGGATAGGTTATGCTAATTGAACAGGTTTGGCAAACAAAGCTTCTTCTGAATAACTTATTTTGCTTCCACTAGCCAACTTCAGAGGACGGCGGAAGACAGGAGGGCCTGGCGAGAGCTGGTCCATAGGGTCGCGAAGAGTCGGACTCGACTGTGCGACTGAACAACAAAGCCATGGTTTGGAGTGAAAGGCACCATCTATGTATATAACCGAGGATCAGAGTGGTCTGGACTGCACCAGGATGGTGTTTGTTTCCCGGACTGCCCTGGTCTCTGTGCTTCCAAATGATTACAATTCCCAGGCGTCTTTGGGGAATGCCTGGACAATTAAAATGGCTTCTCATTGCCCTAATCCTGGTGTCTCTGTATAAAGGGCTATTATGTCACAGCCAATTTATGACAACCCCAGATGGTTTTCAAGACAAGAGACTTGCCAGTATGATGGCAGTTTCCACAAAGTAAGGATTCTCTGTTCCGTATTCACTGCCGCTGCAGATGCAGAGGCATTGACTTGGCAATGAAGTATTCCAATTTTTTTTAAAAAAATATTAAACTGCTTATTGAAGATTACAATAAAATACAATGCAGTACTTAGTAAAGCATGAATGAAAAACAATTACAAAATGATAGTAAAGTTTGTGGTGAATCAAGGATTCCCATTACAAGTTATCTGCCAGTTTTGAGCTTATCATTCAAATAATGAAAAATAAAAATAAATGGAGTGCAATGGGAATATTTTTTACTGGACAAGACCTCAGACTGGATTACCTCTACTAGTATTATGATCAAATGGTCATCATGGCTAGATACTTTTGCTGACGCAGAAGGAACTTTACAGAAAGTATTCCATTTTAAAAACAAAAATAGTTGTTTCTATGGTGCTATAAAAATTGCCATTTGAAAAAAAGACCTCCCAAATGGCTTCCAGTGGCTTGTAATGTAAAACAGTGGTTGCAATGGGCTGATGGACGAAAACTGGTGCCAGTATGGGAATACACACCTTCCCACTGTATTCACGTGCTTGGAGTTTATTCTTTCACAAAAGATCATAGGGCCAATATACAAACCTAAAGTCTCTCCTTCCCTGTCGCAGCACTTCTGATCCAAATGGAGCAACTACAAGTTGGGTCAAGCACCTGTGACCCAACTCAAGTCGCACGTATCATGTCTTTTGGTCCACAGGAGACCCAGTCTGAGAAAGAGCGTGCCAAGGACGGGCAAAGCCTAAAAAGTGGATGGTTAGAGGAGGATGTTGCATGGATGCAGAGAAAAACAGTGCTCCCATTTGGAAGCAAAGACTGAGGGAAAACATCCATCAGATATTTCAAATGGCTTTACAATTTTTGGATGAAAAGCAGACTTTGAAAAGTCTGGAAACCAAAAAGGATAAATCCTTGTTCTGGCATTTTGCTCAGTTCCAGGGAATGAGGAATAAGGTTTCCAGCCTCCAGGTTTCTTATAAAATTCTGTTGTTTGTATACAAATAGGTTATTCCAGGTCAGTTTTCCTTCCTTTGGTTTACCCACCAGTTTCATTAGCAACTTTATTTTTAGAAATGTAAAAATATAAAATAGGATATTATGTACTGATGTAAGTTGTGTCAGAATATTGTGACTCCAGGTTGTCAGTACATACTTAATGGTGAATGTTGTGTGTTAACCACCACCACAATTGTAGAAGCGGAAGGAGAACCTGTCTGTGGAGTGAATGGAAAACTAGTTGAAGGAGAATTGTTTAAACTTTATTTCAGTGAGTATGTATGTGCTAACAACTGGGGATGTAGTAAATATGTTGTAATATAGTGGATGTGACATAGAAGTATATTTTCAGTTTCGCAGCTAAAGAGTACCAGCTATTTGAAG
>NW_015169784.1:1192253-1206039 GCF_001447785.1 Gekko japonicus | reverse complement strand
TTTTCCGTTTCGCAGCTAAAGAGTACCAGCTATTTGAAGAAGCAAAACGTGAACGCGGCAGTGAAGCCAGCCGTGTGTAGCTGCTGCTCATACAAGACGTAGAACCCTTTGCTCTCCTGGAGGTTTTTTTATACAAAGGACTTGCGGACTTCATTTGAGTTTTCCCTTTGTATCAAGTACTTTTTGATACTAGCTCTTTAAGAATAGATAAGGGTTTGTTGAACTTTAACAAAGATTTAAAACTGTTTGAATCCTTCTGTACAGTATAATCTTTCTGCTTTTGTTTGTAATTCATTCACAGAGTGTCTTTATATTGATACAGCCTCCAGGTGGGGGCTGGAGGTTTCCTGGGATTACAACAAAGATCAGCTCATCTGGAGAAAACGGCCACTTTGGAAGGCAGAGTCTATGGCATTATACCCCATTAAAGTCCCTCCCCTCCCCAAACCCCGCCCTCCTCAGGCTCCACCCCCCAAATCTCCAGGTATTTTCCAACCCAGAGCTGGCAACCCTACAGAATTACATTAAGAAGAGTCTCTGTTATGTATTAAGATGGCCTCGACCACGTGCGACATGCCATGCGGTCTACAGGACTCACGGACCTTTGGGTCTAGAACAATAGCCCCCGTGGATCCTAGCGAGAACCAATGGGAGCGCTAGGATCCTGAAGAGAACCTATCGTTAGCCAGGGCTCTGTATATAGAACCTATCACGGGAAGTGGGGGGATTTTGGGTGTGAGTGTGTGCACCAGTATAAGCCGGGCTCGCGCCAGCTAAGTTATCTTTTTCGTTCCAATGTAATTAATAAATGAGAGCTGATTTCACTATGCTAAGCTTGGAACTCCGATACTTTTCAGTCTCTGCTGTAGCTGTTCTGTGCACTGCTTTTATATGCGGAGCTTGTTTCATTTAGCAAGTAGTTACCAGGAAGTCGAGGCAGGAAGCCGCCACTTGGCCCAATGAGCCTGGCCCCTTCAGGGTTATCTGCAACCCACCTCCTCGCTTTGTCCTCGGGCCTCACAAATCTTTCTCCCCTCCTCATAAAAGTGTCGTTCTGTCTCTTTGGGCCGTTCAAGCTATTTGTTTAAGCGGCCTATCTTGGCAAGATTTCTCTCTTAAGCATTTCGACTTAAGCTGGTCTTGTCAAGGCCTCCAGTTTTATCTCCCAGGCGGCTCCCAGTTGTTCCACAAAAAAGGGGCCCTGAGTTGGAAGCACAAGGAACAGGATGATGAATGGTCAGATAAGAAAAGCTTAAAGGAAAGGCTCGAAGGAGGAAAAAAGCAGCCACATTTCCCCCCCTCCCTCCCTCCATTTCAGATTTCCTAATTTCAAATATGAATTTTCAAATATTTCCAATTGATCTTATTTTGATTTTTCTCTATAGTCAGTATTTTCCCCCAGGCCACAACGAAGCCATCCTTTTTGTGCAAGTTTTCAGCGCCAAGAGCATTTTCTTGACAAATATGGGAAAGGATTCAGGTGGCACCTGTAAGACTAACGAAGTTTTATTCTGGGTATAAGCTTTTGTGTGCAAGCCAGTTTGGTGTAGTGATTAAGTTCATGGACTCTAATCTGGGAGAACCAGGTTTGATTCCCCACTCCTCCACTTGCAGCTGCTGGATGACCTTGGGCAAGCCATAGCTCTGTCAGAGCTGTTCTTTCAAGGGCAGTTCTGGAAAGAGCTCTCTCAGCCCCACCTATCTCACACGGTGTCTGTTGTGGGGAGGGGAAGGGAAAGGAGCTTGTAAGCTGCTCTGAGACTCCGAGTGAAGGGTGGGGTATAAATCGAATCTCCTCCTCCTCCTTCTCCTTCATCTTCTGATACAGATATCCAGAATTAAATTTTGTTGGTCTTAAAGGTACCCCTGGGCTCTTAAAGGTACCACTGGGCTCAAACTTAAACTCAGAATTAAACATACATGTGTTAACATTCCTGACCAGGATAGCCTGATCTCACCAAATCTTGGAAGCTAAGCAGGGTCGGCCCTGGCTAGTATTTGGAGGGGACACACCACCAAGGAATACCTGGACTGTTGCGCGGAGCCTGGCAGTGGCTGGCAAACCATCTCGGAAGGTCTCTTGTCTTGAAAATCCCGTGGGGTCAGCGGATCCTATAAGTCAGCTGTGACTTGACAGCAAAAAAAAGTTAACATTCATATTTCAAACATCTCACAAAGGTGGCCTGCTCATTAAATGTGTTTGTTAGCCACTCTGGTGCTGCAGCATTTCTGGGTTCAAGAGAAGACTTGCAGTTCGTCTATTGCTGGAGATGTTGCGCAATGAAGCTTGAGAAGGTTTCTGTGTTAAGAAACACATAATTTGGAATCTGCAGAAGCGAAACCCCATCAGGGAAAGTGTTGTTCATCACTAGCAGAGAACTTGCTTTCTGTACAGAAGGCTGCTGGTTTAATCCCGTTAAAGGGATTCATATTCACATCTGCCTGGGACCTTGGAAAGCAGTTGCTAGTCAGAGTAGGCAACACTGTGAACCTCTGCATAAGTCGGGTTCCCAGGTCTCGGTTGGGAAATACCTGGAGATTTTGGGGATGGAGTCTGCAGAGGACGGGGTTTGGGGAGGGACTTCAGTGGGGTATAATGCCATAGAGCCCACCTTCCAAAGCAGCCAGTTTCTCCAGGGGAACTGGTTTCTGTCACCTGGAGATCAATTGTAATCCCAGGAGATCTCCAGCCACCACCTGGAGGTTGGCAACTCTACAGCAGCTTTGTCTGTCAGCTTTAGCATCCATAAACCAGGCCCTGTTCAATAGTCATAAAGTTATGAGAGGCACAAAACTGGTGAAACGCCAGGTCCACTGGTTCCCGCCAGCAGATGTTGCATTAGGAAAAAGATATGTGCGCTCATTTATTCCTTAGCAACACAAATCTCCTTGTATTTTCCCATCTTTGGAGCTTATGCCCCAGATCAACGTGCAGTGACATTCTGCCAGCATGGATGATTAAGGAATTTGCATCTTTAAAAATTGCTGGATCCCATTTCCCCCTTGAAATGCTGCCGTCTAGAACATAAAAAAAGATAATCCAGTGAGCCCTGGGGACTTCAGTCGCTGATCCCTTGTTATGTAGCCCAGAAGCTGAGCTACAAAAGGCCACAGCTAGATCTATTTTGTCATTGTGTTCTTGGAACAAGTCCGTGGAAGGCGTCCTTCATGCCAACATTGCAAGATATCTTTTTGTAAGAGGGTCAATTCCATTTAGAAACCTGCTTTTATATGTTGGGTGGTCAAGTAGAGACATCACCCTGCCAACAAAAGTATGTACAGTAGTACTGTATGGCTGCGAGAGTTGGACTATAAGGAAGGCTGAGCGCCGAAGAATAGATTCTTTTGAATTATGGTGCTGGAGAAGACTCTGGAGAGTCCCCTGGACTGCAAGGAGATCAAATCAGTCAATCTTAAAAGAAATCAACCCTGACTGTTCCCTGGAAGGCCAGATACTGAAGCTCAAATACTTTGGCCACCAAATGAGAAGGGAGCACTCACTGGAGAAGACCCTGATGCTGGGAAAGATTGAAGGTCAAAGAAGACGGGGACGGCAAAGGATGAGATGGTTAGACAGTGTTATCGACGCAACGAACATGAAATTAAGCAAACTCTGGAGCAGGATGGAAGACAGGAGGGCCTGGCGTGATCTGGTCCATGGGGTCGCGAAGAGTCGGACTCGACTGTGCGACTGAACAACAAGAAGTCAATTTCTGTCCTGACTCAAAGATTTATCAAGCAGAGCTACATTTGAATCAATGTGCAGCCAGCTAGCCACTGTAAAGCATTTGTGGGACATTTTATCCTCTTCATTTTTCCCCAACAACCCCAAAATCAGGCCCATACCTACAGTTGGGCATTTTGAAACCTTATTTTTGAGGAGAGACACCCCCCGCTGCCTAATTTGCATGTCTCCCGAAGGCTCATGGAAATGCTTTTGAAAGACTCACCATGACCCAGGTGGTATACAGCAGGACTGGGTTAGCAGAAAGGGGGATTGTTGGAGATGTATTGAAGGTGCCATTCTTGAGTGCCCTTTTAAGCTTTCTTGCCTTGTGGAAGGGAACTCAGAAGGCATTTAAATGCCTTCTGAAGGCAATTAAATGCCCTCTGAGCTGTTTTTTTCCTAAGAACTGATGCACTTGCTGTCTTGTCCCTTGAAAGGAAGGGCTAGAAACAGTCTCGGGGCCTCCCCATTTAAAGACAGGCATTCAGATTAATTTAATTAACTATAGTTTAACTGCCCCCTTAAACATTTAAATGCCCCCCAAACAAAATTCCTGGCTGTGGGCCTGCCCAAAATGTACATAACACCCCCCCCTTGCACAAAATACAACCAGCTGCATGTTAGAATTAATTCTGCCGCTTGCCTCTCAGTGGGGAAAAATATACAGGTACAGCACCTAATATGTAAAAGATGCCATCTATTGCATTAGACTGTTGGTCCATCTAGCAGAGTCCGTTCTCTGCAGGGGTCCCCCAGAGTCTTGGGCAGGGACCTTTCCCCACACCTGCTACCTGAGATCCTTTTAAGTGGAGATGCTGCGGAGTGAACCTGGGACCTCCTGCATGCAAAGCATGTGCTCTGCGATTGAACTGTGGCCTCAGCCCAAATATCCAGCACAAGCCTACTTGGCTCGACTGTTTGCAAGCTTAGGAAAATATGTCAGGTACCCCGCTCAGCTGGCAGATGGAATTCAGTTACCCCAGCGGGAAACAACTTAACGGAAATATACCTCCCCACCGATCTCTCTGAATCAACAGCGCTCTATTTGCAGTAGTGTGCAATAATATTGACTCAAGATTTGCATGGAAAGGTAATTCCTGTTTCGTACGGCTAGATAATTTCCCAATAGGTCTTTCTTTTTTTATGTCCTCCCGAGGATGCGAATGCACATTGACTTTAATGATAACAAAAATAAGCCTCCCCACAGTCCCTTTGTCCTGTCTTTTCAATCAGATAAATTGCAACTCCTAACAGTTAGGCAGAGAGGACTATCTCCAGTTGACTTTATTTCTTATGATGTAGCATGGAGCAAAAGCCCTGGGGCCAAGATGTTTCAACACTGAGGGAGTTAGCAAGGGTTAAATGAAACGTTTGTCCGAGTGAACGTGTTGGATGCTACAAGGTGAGTATTAGCATGAAACCGCTGCAGGGGGGGAGAAGTCACATACCCCTCTTTCAAAAGAACAAATCTATCAGCGGTAAAACAAAATGGCCGCATGCTGAAAGAGCCCAATCAACCAAAAGCAGCAGTAAAGTGTAGTAAAATACAAGAACGTCCTAACAGAGTAGCAAAATATTGTTAAGGCAGCATTTCCCAAAGCCCTCTGAGATGGACCAGTCCTTAAATTATGACCAAAAGCCAAAACCCACAGGGCCAACTTTGCCTCTGGATGTACAGATATCCACAATTTGGGGATAGAAGTTGAAAAAGCCCCGTCAACCATATTGCCACTGAGTTCTCATCTAATAATGCGAGCTCTCTTAATAGATCTTCAGTCCGAAGCCAGTTCATATGTGTTGAGGTGGTGTGTTGGGTACTGTAGACCCAAGCTTTGAAGTTGCCTCACACTGAGTCAGTCCATTGGTCCACCTGGCTTAGCATTGTCTTCAGTTGCAGTAGCTTTCCAAAGACTCAAACAGAACCCCAGCATCTGCGACTTAACTGGAGATGCTGAGAGTTGGACCTGGGACCTTCTGCACACACAACTGAGCCACAGCCTTTCCCTGAATTTGTAAGAATATATGAAACAGCATTATACAGTCAGGCCACTGGTCCATCTAGAGTCCACAGGAGCACTTCCAGGCCCCGTCAGAGGAATGTCTTTTCTAACACTGGACATAAGAGATACCAAGGATTGAACCAGGGACCTTTGCATGCAAAAGTGTGTATTCTACCACTGAACCATAGCACGTTATGTATCTTAGCCTGGCTACCTGAGATCTTTTAATTGGAAATGCCAGGAACTGAACCCAAGACGGACCTTCTACATGTGCTTTGCCACCAAACTGTACCCAAGGCTACATCAAATTCCCATTGAGGGTCTCAAGAACTGCAACCAAGCTATAATCCCTGGCCCTAAAGATATCCGGCTGTCCTCTACCAGCCTCCAACCTGGTGAAACGCTCTGCCAACTTCCATCAGGGCCCTGCAGGACAGGGCCTGTAAGGCATAGATGTTTCACCAGGCTTTTGGCTGAGGACAGCAACGGTTTTCCATCATGGCTGGCACCCTCTTTTCTTCCATTCTGCCTGCTTCGGCCCCCTCCTTAACCTGCCTACGAGATAGAAGAACAGCCCAGAGTAGGTTTTTGATTAAAATTAAGGACACCATCTGGAGACTATTAAATTAAGGATAATCGATTTGTTGGTTTTAATCTGAAATTTTGTACTGTTTTTAACCTGTTGTAAATTGCCCAGAGCCTTCTGTACTCAGAGACTGGGCGATCCAGAAAATTAAATCATCATCATTATCATCATGATAGCTATATTCAATTCCCACTGAGGGACTCAAGACCTACAACCAAAATATACCTAGATCTACATCAAATTCCTACTGATGCACAAGAACTATTACCAACATATAGCCAGAGCTACACTAAATTCCCACTGAGGGTCTCAAGAACTACAACCAATCTATAACTAAAGCTACGTCATATTCCCACTGAGGGTCTCAAGTACGGATGGGCACAAACCGGAAAATGGAAGTTCGTTCTGGTTCGTGGTTCATGAGACCCAACAAAACACAAACCTTCATGAATCTTCTCATTTACCAAACTGGTTCATTTTGCAGGGTTCGTGATATGGTAGAATGGCCCCCCTGCAAGTTAGCAATGCCAAACTTGCAGCGAGTCTCCAGCTGATTCTCCTTTTCTACCAAAGGGAAATCACCCCCCCTTTTCATTCCGACCCTGTGATCCTAGACTTCTTGGCCTCCTGAGGACTCCCTTTTTGGCCTGGCCTCATCTTCCGGCCTCCCTCTGACCGCCCCACAGCCCAGTTTCCCAAAGTTGCTGCCGCTTCTGTCATCTTCCCCTTTCTCTCCCAAGCCTTGGATCTCCACCTCCTCTTTCTCCTGTGCTGCTGCTGTGCACCCCTCCTCTGCCTCTCCCTCATCTCCTTCAACCCCAGACCCAGGCTCTTTCATGCTTTCCTCCACATCCCTAGATCCCACAAAGGCCACTTTTGTTTGGTGTTTGGAGGGCCATTATTGGTGTTTCCAGGGCTGCAGGAGGGCTGCAGAAGTCCATCCCCCCCATTGCTTTGACGATTAATTGAACGGCACCAGAGTGTTTGCCGCACAAACTGCTGACAGAAACTCTACAAATCTCCAAAAAAAAAAGGAGGTTCATGACGAGGTTCATGCCCATCCCTGGTCTCAAAACTTACAACCAAGCTATAACCGAAACCACACCAAATTCTCATTGAGGGTCTCAAGAACTGCAACCAAGCTGTAACCAAAGCTACACCAAATTCCCACTGAGGGTCTCAAGCAGAGAGAGAAGAGGACCCCAGGCCATGGCTTGTCTGCCGAAGTGCCAGCACTTCCAAGCATCACTTCCCCCACCTTTTGCTGTTGTCTCTCACTCTCTCCGGTACCCAGATCAACAGTTGGAGCACCCAGAGCTTAAGCCATAGTTTGCTTTCCTTCTTATCAGAAACGTTAGACCACAGAAGAGGTAAGTGTTATTAACAATAACATAGTACCAGTGCTCCAGTCAGATAGCAGGGCAAGATAGGGGGCCTTATCTTATCAGCTTGTTTAAATTGGCTCACCAGGTGGCCGCTATAATTTTCTGATAGCAATATAAACACTGTTATTGTCCTGCTTTTCACCAGCCTCTTGATTTAATAAGGTTGCCTTTGCTCTCTTCCGTCAAGTGGATTTTCCATCCCAAGGGCCCTTTTAGATTTTTTGCTTCCCTGTTTCTTTGTCTCCCCTCTTTGACTTGTTTTTACTCTGCAGGTCACAATGCTGTTTGATTAGCAGTGACAGGCCTTTGCCCACGATTTCTGTTTTCCTGTGAGAAGAATTACTCTGTTTTAATGGCTAATGGCTTGGTTGGAGCCCAAACCTCCTAAAACAAACCTTATAACTGGGCCAATGTGAAAGGCAGATAAAGTTTTTAGAAACCATTTTGCTGTGGAGTAAAGCAACAATGCTTTGTAACCGGTCAGACAAGGCTATGTGATTCATTGAAAGTGAGCCACAAAGACCGTGGTGAATGAGGATAAGGTTTGCAGATCAGTCACATGGGAAATCCCATCCAGTCAGGGATCACATAGTGAGCAGTGCTATAACTCCTCACGGATTGCCTTCCTGAGTGGAGTCTCACCCTTCTAAGTCAATTGACTTCAATGTGCTTAGAAGAGTGTAACGCTGCGAGCCTCCTAAAGCAGACCTTAAATGTGGGCCAAAGTTGTAAATGGTGTACACTTTTCTGCACATTTTCAGCAGCGCGGAAAACTGCGCCTTTTATCTGGGAACAAGTGGGGAAAGGTCCGCAGTACGGCCGGGGGGCGGGATGCGGCGGCGCAAGGACGCGCCGCCCAATCCCACGGCCCAGCTTGCGGCGCTGGAAGGGATACAACCACCTAGGTAGGTGGTTCTTTTTTACAGCGCGGTATCGCCGTTTGGGACAGAACAGGGATGGGCAGGCAACGATTCCCAGATGTTGCCGTGGGATCGTGCCCGTTTGCTCCGCCCCCGTTCCGTCCCGCTCCTGGCCCAAAAGGTCTCGTATGGACAGGACCACAGTTTTTAGAAACCATTTTGCTGTGGAGTAAAGCAACAATGCTTTGTAACTGGTCAGACAAGGCTATGTGATTCATTGAAGGTGAGCCACAAAGACCGTTGAGAATGAGGATAAGGTTTGCAGATCAGTCACATGGGAAATCCCATCCAGTCAGGGATCACATAGTGAGCAGTGCTATAACTCCTCACAGATTGCCTTCCTGTGTGGAGTCTCACCCTTCTAAGTCAATTGACTTCAATGTGCTTAGAAGAGTGTAACACTGCGAGCCTCCTAAAGCAGACCTTAAATGTGGGCCAAAGTTGAAAATGGTGTACACTTTTCTGCACATTTTCAGCAGCGCTGAAAAGTGCGCCTTTTAGGTGACTTTAAGAGGAAGGGTAATCTAGGCCCCGGTCACACGGGAGGATTTCCCCCACAAAACGGACGGGTTGACGGCGGATTAAACTGGCGCGATAAGTTGCCAACATCTGGCAAGCGTCGCGCACCCGCCCCCAACCCGTTCCTTCCGGCCGAAAACACGGATTTAAAAGTTACCTGCAAAACACTAGTACCTACTTGGAAATGCGCAGCACGGGCGGGTGTGTGATCGCTGACGCGCCCGTATCCTGTGGTATGCGAGGCCCTGCCACACTGCACATGCGCACAACTGCGCAACTGCCTCGCCTCACCCTTCGTCCCATTGCTTCCCCCTCAGCATGTGATCATGCCGGGGAGCAAATGCGGTGCGGCTCGGGGGATCTGTCTGATCCCAATGCCACACTTCAATTTGCTGCGGCACTTCTGCCGCAGCTCTTCCCGCTAGTGTGACCGGGGCCTCACCTAGCCAGGAACTGGCTTGATGTGTTTTTAGTGACACCATCATGTAGCCAAATCTGATTGGTTATGTAACCTCAAGAGGTCAACCCATTCATTGTGTGATCCCTGACTGACTGGGATTTCCTGTATGACTAGTCCAGAAAGCATCATCCTCATTCTCAACTAGCTTTACTGCTAGCCTTCAGTGTGATCACACAGTCATATATGATTGGCCCCGAAGCACTGTGATGTCATCCCATTCACCACATAATCCCTGATAGGCTGATATCATCCATGTGTTTGTCTCAGGAAGAAGAGGCCTGAGTAATTAGAAGCAAACAAAATGGTGGTGAAGGAGCAATGGGTAGGAGAACGAAAGAGAGTGAAAAGGAATTCCTTTTTTAAAAGTAAACATTGGTGCAGTTTACTTTTTTTGCATGAACATTAAAACCAACTTGGTGCAGCCCTTCTTGAAATGGTGCAAGGTTCCACGCTCACCCTGTGTCAGATTGTGAGCAAACACACCACGCTGCAACCAGCCGGCTCCGTGAATCAGTCATTTAGCAGTCACCGGCTACCAGTGCGAGGGGTTATAATGCTTAAACAAACCTGCCTTATACCCTGGTATCCCCTAATTTCAAGGGGATTACTGTTATTCAGTAGTCAGCAACGACTGCACCCTGCTTTACAGCCACGCCAGCTGTGTGGTAATGCAACAAAGCTGCCAGTCAAAGCCACCCAAAGGGCCCGCTTTAAAAAAACACTGTTCAGATCGGGGCAGTTGTTGGACATGGAGCCCTGGAAAGGGGTTGACTCACGCTGCACAGCAGAAAGATCTGCTTTTGTGACCTCCGTGCCGAATGCCCAGAAAAGTGGGGTCTCGGGGCTTGTCTTCATCCTTGTCTCCTCTTTGATGTGCGTGGCCCATGTCTTCCTCGTACGGCTGCAACCTGGTTGCAGAAATACCTTATCCCCTCAGCTCTGCAATGTTCGAGCATCACCCCCTTCAAATTTCGTTCTAGATCATTTCCTCCCAAGAGGGATAACTTCCAGCCTCTGAGGACCACAAAAAGAAAAACAGCTGGGTAAAGTTTGTTGTGTGTCGGGAGAGGGCAGTCAGTTTCTCCTTCCTGCCCACTCCTGTTGGACTTCAAACCACCCCTCCGTTATGAATTACATTTAACCAGCAACATTAGATGGTCTGCTATTTTGGACAATTCGGTCCACAATGTCATTCAAAATTCCCTTTCAGGACTGCCTATTTTCAGACAATCTCATAATAGGTTTCTTGGGCTGTGTTATTTCCTTATTTTTTTTTTCTCAATACCTAGTCTCAAAAAGATGCTATTGGTGAATGTTTCAGCCAGTTCTGATGATTCAACTACAACAAGTGTACCCAACAGAAATATATTACAGCTGGTTGGCCACTGTGTGGACACAGTGTTAGACTTGCGGGGCAATGCTCCCACTAAGCTGTGGAGTCTTGTGAGCAAAAATTCTACTGTGTGAGCTACTGGCATTAAAGTTGTGAGTGAGCGATTTGGCTGCTGCATAAATTAGTTTGCTCTGGAGCCCTCCTTCCTGAGCAAAGACAAAAATGTGTGAGCCAGAGGCTAAAAAACTGTGAGCTAGCTCACACTGATTCAGCTTAAAGGGAACACTGTTGAGGGGCCCTTGGTCTGATCTATCATGGATCATCTTATGTTCTTTATTATGGTTAGGCTCCATCCAGATGTGATCAGAGGATCTGTGGGGATGTGGACCAGGTTCCCTGGAGAGCCTAGACAAATGAAACAGAAAAGTCTGGTATGATGAAGTCAGGGTTAGAATTTTATGCCTCTCCCCTCTCCTTTCTGTTAAAAATAGTCCTCCATCCATTGCTTGGCACATGAATGGGAGGAAACAGGACTAAATCCAAGTGGGTTCCCTCCACTGCTTGACCCTTCAAACTGCAAGATCTGCCATAGCTGAAATAATCCCATCTTGGAGAGATAAGTTAATATCTAGAGCACCGCACTTTATTTATTGATTGTTTTATACTGTTTTAACTGTTTGTTATGGCATTTGCCGCTGTTGGAAGCCGCCCTGAGCCCATCTGGGAAGGGCGGGATATAAATCTAATAGATAAATAAATAAATCAGGCCGACACGTCATTATAGCAGCGATATAATTTGTTTGTTTGTTTATATTCTTCATAGTCTGCCTTTCACATAAGGACTTAAAGGTGGAGTACACAGAGTGAGTGAAAACAGTCAACAAAATGGGACACTCAATAACCAGTGCATTAGGATATTAGAAGTCTGGAACCCAGGCCCATAGCTACAGTGCGGCCTCCTGGGGCCCGCTCCCCCGACTTCCTCCCAAGGCCCCATGACTTCCTATCCACTCCAGGCCCCCTGACTTGCTGGTGCTGTCAGTGCAAGAAGCCGGCTGATGAGGCGGGGCCGGGGGAACTTTCAGAGTACTACTCTGAGAGTAGAAAGGAAGGGGGGGGCACGGGCTGCGGAGGCAGCAAGAGCTGGGCAATGGGAGGCTAGAGCCAAAAGAAGTATCTGGCCGTTGGGCCCATGCACCATGGCACCGGACCTTTCCCCCCTTCCTTCGTTGGCAGGGGAAGGGGGGAGGGAGCCTGGGGCACTTCTTTCCCCCCTCCCCCTGGAGAAGTACCTGGCCTTTGGGCTGGTGCGCCATGACACTAGCCCTTTCCTTCCTTCCTTCATCAGCAGAGGGAGGGGGGAAGGAGCCTGGGGCACTGCCTTCTCCCTCCTTCCCCCGGAGAAGTACTGGGCCTTCAGGCTGGCACACCACAGTGCAAACTTTCCCAACTCCCTCCCCTGCCCTCCCCTACTAGCAGAGAAGCGAGGGGGGGAGGGAGAATAGTTTAATTTAATTTAATTGCAGGGAAGGGCAGGAGCTTGGGGGGTACAGGGGTGCCCCCCGATTTATTTTAAGGCCCCCCAAATTAAAAAAAATCCTGGCTACGGGCCTGCTGGAACTGCCAGAAAGAACTTGAAGCACAGCATAAGTATTTCACATGACATATTAAGTGGTACAGAAATTACACAGTAGGATCCTGCTTACAATGAGCTATACCCACCTTGTGTTTTAACAGTGTTTTAACAGATGGGGCTTCAAACACAAGGAGTCCCTGCGTGCATTTTTGCTTGCTTGTTTTTAACATCCCCAGTGTAGTCTTTATTTAATCCTCAGCTTCTGTCTACATGCAAAGATGGCGAAATCTTGTAATCACTTAATTATAGGAAGAACAAAGCATGGACTGAGTGACAATGTAGGTAGCGCAGCATCACCCAACAATTACCTTTGCATCCAGTTATTTATACCTTTCAGCTTCTGTGGGATCAGATATCTTTGGAATGGTACAATAAAACAATTTTTCTTCAGATTCAGGCAGATCGTATCAGTAGCAACGTGACTCCGAATCTACTTGCTCTGTTGAAGCAGTGAGTAACGGAAAGGCTACCCAGAACCCTCCCTGCAGAAGCAATGCCAGGGTTATTTTTTTGAAACGTGTGTTTAGTTTCTTAAAAAACCAACTTTTGGATATATATTTTTAGAATCTCCTGCAGCAGGGAGTTGTTAGAGAGTAATCCATAGCTCGCTCCTACATATTTGGTGCAAATGACATCCAGTGCAAATAAAAGAGCCTGCTTTTAAAAGAAAGTAGCCTTGGGGGGGGGGGGTATTTTGAAGGAGAAAAGCAGTGGGGGGAGAGGAAGTGCTTAACCCTTTCACTGGCCAAAGCTTATTCGCTACAACACCCCTAATAGTTTTTCTTCCTGTGAAGGGAAGGTTGAAAAAACAGTTTGGTGTAGTGGTTAAGGGCAGCAGACTCTGATCTGGAGAACCGGTCGTTTTTCTAAACATGCAGAGCCGGAAGCTCCTGATCATCGGGACCACCAGCCGCAAAGACGTCCTGCAAGAGATGGAGATGCTGGATGCCTTCAGCACCACAGTCCACGTCCCCAACATTGCCTCAGGGGACCTTCTCATGGAGGCTCTTGAGGTCAGGGGCCACTGGGGAATCTCAGCCAGTTTGGTGTCGGGGTTAGGAGCGCGGACTCTAATCTGGGAGAACTGGGTTTGATTCCTCACGCCTCCACATGCAGCTGCTGGTGTGACCTTGGGTCAGTCAGAAGTTCTCTCAGAGCTGTTCTCTCATGAGCAGTCCTCGAAAGAGCTCTCCCAGCCCCGCCTACCTCACAGGGTGTCT
>NW_015169784.1:1154376-1192198 GCF_001447785.1 Gekko japonicus | reverse complement strand
AGTTCTCTCAGAGCTGTTCTCTCAAAAGCAGTTTTCTCAGAGCTCTCTCAGCCCCCACCTACCTCACAGGGTGTCTGCTGTGGGGAGAGGAAAGGAAGGAGACTATAAGCTGCTCTGAGACTCCGAGTGAAGGGTGTGGTATAAATCCAGTCTCCTCCTCCTCCTCCTCCTCTTCTTCCTCTTGAAATTTAGGGTCCAAAGAGAGCTCTTCTGGCAAGAGGAGGCAATTTCCAAAAATGTCATTATGCAATTTGCCAGCTGTTAGGACAAAGTTTGCTCCCACATGGCGAGGATTCTCCATGGTTCCCATGGAGGAGGAGGTTGGATTTATACCCTGCCCTTCACTACCTGAAGGAGTCTCAGAGCATCCTCCTTTCCCTTCCCCTCCCCACAACAGACACCCTGTGAGGTAGGTGGGGCTGAGAGAGCTCTTTTGAGAACTGTTTTTGAGAGAACAGCTCTGAAAGAACTTGTAACTGACCCAAGGTCACACCAGCACCTGCATGTGAAGGAGTGGGGAATCAAACCTGGTTCTCCCAGATTAGAGTCCATGCTCCTAACCACTACATCAAAAAGGAGAAGCATGTGTATGTGGCTGGGGCATGTAAAAATGCACATCTTCCTGTTCTCATGGCATCCAGACACACTTTAACTAAAGTCTTTGACTAAGGACTAAGATAAGGGTTGGGGGGAATCAAAGTAAAGCAGGGGATAACCTGGATAGTGGACAATTGGAGGACAATGTCATGTGGACGCTGGGGGGGAAAAACTTGCTCCAGTTTGGATACCAAACCAGAGCAAAACCTCTGTGCAGAAGCAACCAAAGAGACCAGTGTGATTAAAGCCATGCTGTCTCAAACTCACTCGGAGTCAGTATTTATCTCGCTAGCCAAAAGAAAAACAGAGCATGAAGGTCATTCCTATTAAATGATGAGTCCACATGATATATTGTCTCCCCCGCCCTTCCAAAAAAAAGAGGAAGCTGTTTGCAATAAAAGACTTTGAAGGTCAGAAAAATATACTTCACAGATATGGGGGAAATATTCCCAAGTGTACAGAAAGATGACTCTTTCCTTCCACTGCCCCGGGCACCATGTATTTGCACCAGCCATCTTGCACAATACATCTGATAGAGTTCTGGCCCAAAGCTGAGGTTATTGGGTCCCCCTGGCCACCAGCGGGGGATGTGGGGTAGAGTTGCCAGATCCAGGTTGGGAAACTCCTGGAGATTTGCGGATGGAGCCTGTGGAGGACAGGGACCTCAGTGGAGTACAATGCCATAGAGTCCGCCCTCCAAAACATCCATTTACTCCAGGGGAACTGGTCTTTATACTGTGGAGAGGAGCTGTAATTCCAAGAGATCCTTAGGTCCCACCTGGAGTCTGGCATCCCTAGTGAGAACTCGGGGTTTTAAGGGACTGTCTGGGATGATGTTGCTGTGAAGCTAGTATGCCCATGACCTGGCTTCTCCACCCTTGTAATGACTGCTTAGCCAGTACATCTGTAAGGTAAACAGTACATTACGAAGCACCTGAAGTGGCTTGCTCAATGTTCTCCTGAACTTCCCACCTATTATGGAAGGAATGTGAAGCCACAGCAAGGTCTCTATGATGATTCATGACCGTGGCTGCTCCCATTAACATAGTAATTACCAGTCCACAAATCCATATGGAATAGACCCAGCAATAAAAAGCCATGAGGAGGTCACCCAGGGATGGCTCATAATAACAGAGAAAAGCAGAACCTTGAAGAACCTGGCGAGAAGGGAAGAATAGGTGGAGCTAATCCCACTGGGAATGAGCAATTTGACAGGTAGGAAAGGAGCCAGCTGAGAACGGCCCCATCAAGGCATGGAGAAGCAGATGATCTAACCAGCTCTCCCAGGGTGCCTCTTGTGTGAACCCTTCCTGGGTGGTTTGTTTGTACATCCCTGGCAGATAAATCTGAGTCATGAGGAGATGCTGATTTGGCCACATCAAAAAGCCACATTCCACACAGAAGGAGTACCCAAAACCAGAAAAGAGACAACACCTCGCATTATTGCTCCCTGGGGTTTCACCACCTGGGAGATGGGAACAGACCCAGAGGCAAGTCCTAATCCTGGTCTTCCAACTGTGCGAAACTGCTGAACTTTTCACATAGGATCCTCTGAGGCAGCAGGAACCAAGCCGAATTAGCAAAACGAATAAGTAACATTCGTCTTAGGCTCATGCATGCCATCGGGAGTGTGTATGTGTGTGTGTGTTTTACTGTCATCCCCCCTCCCCCCAATCTACAGCTGTTTCACCCAGAGGGCTGTTGACTCTGAATCACTTGTGTTATCTGGTCTTAACAATTGTGCTTGTTTCTCTTTGCAATGTAGAGTTCTGCAGGAACTATTTATTCATTTACTTCGTTCATTCCCCCTTTTTCTCCCTTAAGGGGCTGCAAAGCAGCATACAATACTCCCCCCTTCTCCATTTTATCCTCACAACAATCCAGTAAAACAGGTTACGCCAAGAGTATGTGACTGGCTCAAGGTCAGCCAGCAAGCTTCCATGGTGGAGTGGGGATTCAAACCTGGGTCTCCTTGATCCTAGTTCAACAATCTAACCATTTCACTATGCTGGCTTTGTACCTAGGAATTAGGTCCATGCTCACCTGGGAATTACGGTCTGAGCACAGAACTCGAAGGGAATATCTGGTCAACAGGACTGGGGCAGACACATGGGTAACATGAGGACTTTGTAATGTGTGAATTGGCTCTGTCGGTCATTCTGGGAACATGCAGGGGTCATTTCCTGCGGGAGCGCACAGGAGCGGAGCTCTGGCAGTAAGGAGACCAGGGGGGCGGGCACATGCAACAAGCCCCACCCCCTGCTCCCAGCAGCCCTCAGTCAGAGCAAGAAGCAGCCAGGTAAGTGGCAGAGCCCCCCTCCTGGCCCGCCTTCAGATACAAGCGCTCCCTCCTCTGTGAGGGCAGATCTGCACGTTTCCTCCCCCCCAATAGCTAGCAATCCAAACCAGTCCAGTGGCGCCTGAGTGGGGGGTGTTGCCTTCTGACACACTTCCGGTGCCGTCAGGGGGTGTGGCATATGCAAATAAGTTATGCTAATGAGTCATGCTAATGAGCTCCTGAACCTCTTTTTCTACAAAATGACCCCTGGGAACATGTATTTTTCTGCACCAGCCAATTGCACTTTTGGCCAGGCATTTTGTACCATGGCAGAAGCATTGGAAGAAACCCCCTCCTGTTCTCCCCGGTCCTTCAGCATCATCCAGCCAAGCTTCTTTCTATCCCATTGTTCTTCCTGTGTCAGATTACAAAACCTTACACAAAACATACTGTACACTGCATGTTTTCCAACTGGATGATCTGATGACACAGAACATTTTGTGTGTTGTTAACATTGCAAGGCTTAACCCGGATAGCCCAGGCTGGCCTGATCTTGTCAAATCTCAGAAGCTAAGCAGGGTTGGCCCAGGTCAGTATTTGGATAGGAGACCACCAAGGAATATCAGGGCCGGGAGGCAGAGGCAGGCAATGGCAAACCACTTAGGAACATCACTTGACTTGAAAACTTTATAGAGTCATCATAGGTTGGCTGTGACTTGGCAGCAAAAAAAAAAGAATAAATTGCAAGAATAGGGTGGGGGTACCACAACGGTACATGGAGATCTGTGAAATGTCCTTAAAAGAGTTGGAACCTGTCCACATATCCCATGCCTGGTTTCAGGTGAATGCACATCTCTCGAATACTGGTTTGGAAGGCAAAGAACAAGCCGCTGTTGCCAGTTTGGATATAACGACATCTTACAGTTTGCCACCAAAGCAGAAATGTTTCATTTGTAAGCCATGTGCCAGGTGAGGATGGAGCGCGAGAGAGAAATGCAGGCTTGAGAATAAACTGGGTATGCCCTGACCCGGATAGCCCAGGCAAGCCCGATCTCGTCAGATCTTGGAAGCTAAGCAGAGCTGACCCTGGCAAGTACTGGGAAGGGAAACCTCCAAGGAATACCAGGGTGGGTAATATCAATAATATCAAGCCACCTCTCTGAAACATCCTAGCCCCACTAGGAGTCACCAGACGTCACTATGACTTCCAGATTTGCAAGCATACACACACACACACACACACACAAATACTCCTCAAAAGAGAGAGAGAGAGAATAAACTGAGTACATTCTACTGCAGATTATATCATCCCATTACAAAATGCTGCAAAACTGGCAGCAGGCAATGGATAAAAACAGAGTAGGATGCATCAGCCTATAGTTGTGCTCCTTGAGATATCAGTGTTTATCTACACATTACACTGTTTATGGGTCCTCTCTGGGTCTGCCATGGGTCCTGTTCAACCCAGATGTGTGCTGGGAGTTGTGTGTTGCAACTGAATTCCCAAGTGCAAGATGGATTGATTTGGACTGGATCAACAGTGTGCAAGAAGAGGCTTATGCCTTATTCCCCCCCACCATTATTCGTTTTCCCAATTTGAAACATCCCCAAGAGCCATTATTTGCCCCACTGGGTAAGCGAACATGTACTGAGAAGCTACATGTACATTTCCCCAACAAGGCAAATAATGACTCCCTGGGGCCATTTCTGGTAGGGCAAACAGCATGGATGCAGACCTCATCTGAGTCAGGCTCCCACATGCCTGGGAATTAAGTTTCCACACTGGATTTCCAGCACACATCTGGTTCAACATCTGGTTCAACAGGATCTAGGCCAGTAGGTGGCTGGCACTTAGCAGGAAACCTGGGGGGAACACCACCATGTATAGTTTTACCATAGAGTTGCCACTGAATCCTAGAGTGTCATGACATCACTTCCAGATCCACCCTGGAAATGACATCACATGGTCAATGCAATGACAAGTCTGTCCATCCGTCCGTCCCCCCCCCCCCGGCCTACTGAGTTGCAGAGGAGGTTGTGGGCCTGCTGGCGGGAGATTTCCTGCTATAGTGGGAGACCTGGCAAACCTACCTGTGAACAGGGTAATATGTAGTTAGACCCTTAACATGACATGGGCCCAAAGACCTTGCAGCAGAAGGTTCACACATGACTCTCTCCTTCCTCCTCTCCCTTCTCCCTCCAGGCAGACAGAGTGGAGGGAAATTGCAAGGCTAATGAACAAAAGTTAAGTGCAAACAGGCACAAATGGTGATTCCAGCAGAAATGTGCTCAGCATACCAAATGTGAGGCCGCCATACTAAGCCGATGGCTTGGTGATAAATGAGTTACAGGTGGAGCTGTCTGGTGAAAAAACTCAGGATGGTACCAATAACCCTCCACAATTTTTTATTGTGGCCTAATGTATTCAACAGTGGGTAAAAGATAAAGCTTATGGACAATTTATTTTAAGGCTTAAAATATCAAATTCCTCATTAACAACCAACTTCCTAAAACCAGCCCTGGCAATTATAAGGGTCAAGTCATGAACGATCTTGCACTCGGAGGGAATTAATTTTAACCACCACCTCCAGCCTCCATAAAAAGCGTTCTGCCAGCAAAGACAACTTTATGATCAGATCCCAGGACAACTGGGGCAAAACTCAGATACAATTTCATTGTCCTCAGTAAAAGAGGCACTCAGGACAAGAGGATCTAAGAGAAAGACTCCTTTTTCCAATATACTTCTAGAGAATCAAGAACTCTAGAGGTGTGCGAGAGAGTTATTGGTTGTTTCCCAAGGAACAAATGGGGATATGGAGCCCCAAAGTCTCATTAAGGTAACAGTGTGAGGAATTTTCCAAAAGCTAATTCTTTAGCCACAGACGGGAGAGACTGTTGTTTAAAATTGTTAAACTGAACTACTAAATGATAGCAATCCCCTGATTCTATAATTGTCTGGGATAGAATTAATTGACTTTGGTATGGCATAGAAGACAAAGGAATCCCTTTTCAGCCTCAGCTAAACTAGATGGCCAACAATATCATGCACTGAGGTTGTCAGCCTTCTGTATCTTGCATCCCTCTATAAAAGAACCTGGGTTCCACCATGATAGAAATGTATGTGTTCGTGTGTTAAGTGCTGTCAAAGCACTTCTGATTTATGGCAACTCTATGAATTCGTGGCGGCTGTGGTGGTTAAGATGCTGAGCTGCAGACCAAAAGGTCGGTAGTTCGGCAGTTCGAGACCCGAGTGCCACGTGATGGAGTGAGCTCCTGTCTCTGGCCCCAGCTCCTGCCAAACTAGCAGTTCGAAAGCAAGAAATTGCAAGTAGAAAAATAGGTTCTGCTTTGATGGGAAGCTAACAATGTTCTGTGCGACTTGGCATCTAGTCATGCCGGCCACATGACCACGGAAACATCTTCAGACAGTGCTGGCTCTTCGGCTTGGAAACGGAGATGAGCACCGCACCCTAGAGTCAGATTCGACTGGCTTTTAGGCAAGGGAAACCTTTACTTTACCTTTACCTTTATGAACTCATGACCTCCAAAATGCCCTATCATTGACAACCTTGGACACATGAAGCAGCCTTATACAGATCTGTGGTCCATCAAAGACAATATTGTCTACTCAGACTGGCAGCAGCTCTCCAGGGTCTCAGGCAGAGGTCTTTCACATCATGACTGGAGATGCTGTGGACTGAACCCGGGACCTTCTGCATGCCAAGCAGAAGCTCTGCCACTGACCCATGGCCCCTCCTGTGAGCCTTGTTTAAGTCTTGCAAGCTAATGATAGGAAAATAAGGCCCACTTTTTTTTTACTGGCAGTCTGTTGTTCTGTTTATCCAGGACATAAAAGGATTACTACTAGCATGCTAAATGATCAGAGATGGGTAATTCAGAGCAGGTTCTTGGCTTAGTGATTCAGAGAGAGCAAATCCTTAGTAATTGTTACAAAGACCCCCCCGGTAGTACATATCCCACTGGCTGAGAACCAGAATCCGTCCTGGGCTCTAGCGTTTTAAAAGCTGATGGGCTACTCGACCATGCAAAACCCCTTTTCCTGTAGAAGACTAACTCATCGGGAAGAACCATTTTCACCTTATCCTCTCCCAGGTGTCCTACCGTTATGTGCAGTCGTCTTCAAGTGAGTATCAAAACCCCTGCAATCTACAGTGGTACCATTCCTAGAGGATTCTGCCACAGATATCGAAGACTACATAAATCAGCTCCAAAAGTCTGCCATGGCACTTCTAAATTATCCAAACATTTGGGATTCCCTCCTGGCCATTTGGGGGCTGTGGTGGCTCAAGTGGTTAAGACGCTGAATTGCAGGCTGTGGAAGGTCGGTAGATCAGCAGTTCGAGACCCGAGTGCCGCGTGACGGAGTGAGCTCCCGTCTCTGGTACCAGCTCCTGCCAACCTAGCAGTTCGAAAGCAAGAAATTGCAAGTAGATAAATAGGTACCACTTTGGTGGGAAGGGAGCAGCGTTCCGTGTGCCTCGGCGTTTAGTCATGCCGGCCACATGACCACGGAAATGTCTTCGGACAGCACTGGCTCTTCGGCTTGGAAATGGAGATGAGCACCGCATCCCTAGAGTTGAATTCGACTGGCCTTTGAGCAAGGGAACCCTTTACCTTTACTTTACCTGGCCATTTGGGTAAACAAGGGCCAGTTCACATGTTATTGTGTGCTCCCTCCCATGCGTCCACCCCAATCCTGTTGATCAGACATTCTCTGGGAATTCTTTCTTTGGAACTTTACTTGGTATTTCTAGGCACATGGGGACCCAGGTCAGATCAGGACCACAGTACAGGGGGAAATTGTTTAAATCCCCTCCCTATGCTGTTTTCCCACCCTGAACTTACTCCAGGGAGCTGCCATTTGCCCCATTTAAGAAGCTGGCGTGAAGTGCATTGGCACAACGCCATTGACCTATCTCGATAAATTCCTGCAAAGAGTTGACACCATGAACTCTTGAGCCCATAATTACTTCTTGGGTGGTTTTATTCCCAGGGGTGTGTCTTATCGTTTTCTGGCATCCTTGGACACCCAAGATTATAATGCTTGGAGAAAGATACTGCTCTGATTATTAAACCCCAATGAAATTTTAAAAAAAATTCAGTTAATTGAAGTTAAGAGGGTTTGATTTTGAAACCGAACCAGGTGAGAGGCTTGGTATCTACCGTTTAATCTGGTGCCCGATTAATGAACCTATAAAAGAAAGATAAGATTATTTTGATCTTCTGCTTGCTTATAAGACATCAGGGAGCAGATGTAAGAAGACCCCCTTGATGGATCAGATCAAAACTTCACACAGTCTAGAATCCAGAGTGGTCAACCAGGTGCCTCCAGGAAGCCCTCCAAGCAGGGCAGCCATTATCCATCCCCTGCTGCTGCTCCCCATCAAAATCAGTGAGATACCACTCGCTCTCACAGCCAGTAGCCTAGAAAAGTTGGTGAACTCCTCTAATTCCCTTTGACAGCCCTCCAAACCAGTGGCCTCCACTGCATCACACGGCCAGAAAATTCATAAATTGTGTAATGGGTGGGGGAAATGTGTCTGTCTGTCCTAGATCTGCTTCTGTTGCAATCAATTTTACTGAGCAATCCAAAATTCTAGTGTTAGGGGAGAGGTACAAATTGCAAGTAGATAAATAGGTACCACTTCGGTGGGAAGGTAACAGCATGCCGGCCACATGGCCAAGGAAACGTCTTCGGACAGCGCTGGCTCTTCGGCTTTGAAACGGAGATGAGCACTGCAACCCTAGAGTCGGATTCGACTGGCTTTCGAGCAAGGGAACCTTTGCCTTTACAAAAAAAATCTTTCTGTTGGCTCCACACTGCGTAATTTTATAATCTTCACCACATCCTTCCCTTGTCCCTTGATCATCTCCCCCCCCCTAAATTAAAAAAGCCCCAGATACTTTCACTTTCCCTAGTGCAAAACTGAATCCCCCTCCCCTTGGGGATTTTCAGTCGAGAGGATTTGCTTTGAAAGTCAACTTAGGGGGTAGAGAAATCACACCTTTAGAAAGGCTGGGGACTTTTGCTGTTACCTTTTAGTTGTTTCAGCCTGTTGCATCTTGCTTAAGACTTTTGAGAATGTTGTGTTATTCTGTAAACTGGACATGATCAAGGCCGGAAAAAACCCTGGATGCTTATAGGAAAATGCAGTGCTGATGCTTAGCCATGCAAAATGTGTTTTCAGCCCTGTGCAGGATTGGCACCCCAACGTTTTATGCTGGTTCCTAAAAGAAATATTAAACGAATTCTGTGGCGAATGCACCAGCTGCAAGCTAGTTTCCATTTACAGGTATAATTCAAAATGCCAGTTCTTACCTTTCAAGCTCTGAACAATGTTGTTCATCCATTCCTTAGACAAACCTTCCACCTGCAAGTCCCATACACACAACATGGATGTACACAGGCAATGGTGTGTAGACAGCAGAGTGGATGATCAGGCACATTAGAAGAAACAGCACTTTTAATCACAATTGGAACCTCTGAATGTACCGTTTGGGCCCATGTTGCGGCAAATGTCTGGAGGTAGGTGCTGGGCCCTGATTGGCTGCAGGGCCAGAATGGTAGAGATCCTGCTCTCCCTCTTCCCTCTGCATTATTATTTATTTAGAGAACTTATATGTCACCTCTCCACAGACCAGCCCAGGGTGGCTCACAAAGTAAAAGCAATACAATAAAATCATAAAAACAACAAACAGCAAAAATTAATCAACATCAAAGTAATCAAAACCATAAGAACAGCATAAAATGCCATTTGGCAGCCTAAAACAATGTGCACAGAATGCCCCTTGGGCTGGAAGTAGACCGTAAATATAGCTATTAAAAGATGGGATCCCATCAGTTAAAAACCTGTGTAAAAGAAAGATTCGGCTTAGAATCCAATGGACAGAAAGGTAGGTGCTAGGCAAACTTATATAGAGAGGGCATTCCAAAAACAAAAGTGCTACCACTGAAAAAGCCCTGTCTCTGGGTACCACCTGTCTCCTCTCTGCAGGAAGGGGGATGGAGAGCAGGGCTTGGACAGAAGACCTTAACTGGTGGTTTGGCCACTACAGGAGGAGATGGTCCTCGAAGTACTCTAGACAAAGCTCAAATGTCTATCAGCAGAGGTTCCTAAATTCTGATACCCATTGCTTAGGGAATCACTATTCTTAGAAGACGCAAAAACATCTTTGTAAAATTCTGTCATTACGCACAAACATCTACTAGTCTTTCCCCCCCTGATTTTGGCTTCCTCCCTCCTGTACCTAGAAGTTAAATCTTCAACAGGCTGATGCATTTTGACTAGGGATGAATTGATTTCACTCCCTACTTCATTCCTTTTTATAGTCATACATTTAATTGGTTTCAGTTCTCTACTTTTCCTCTTCTTTTGTGGTGTGTGTGTGTGCGTGCGCACTATAGTGTGAATTTTTATGCATAATGTACCTTCTTTACATGTATAATCTATATGTAATATGCAGTGAACAGAAACATAAGGTTATTTTGCACAGAAGAGAAATAAAATAAAAATGACGATTGTGAGGACCAAACAGCAGAGAGGTCTTCAATTTGGAAAAGAAACATTAGGAAATGTTTGCAATCACAGAACTGCTACACCTCGAACCCAGGACCCCCAGTGACTCCAAGATGGGTGCGACATGGGGGTCCTGGAAGGATCAGGGGGGCATTTAAATGCCTCCCTGTGCCTTCCCCAGCCTGTCCAAGGGCCGGCTTGCCCAGGCTCCCCGCAGCCGCCGGGCACCTGGGCAAGCCAAGGGAAGGCATGGGGGTGTGGCCCAATATGCTAATGTGTTCCTGATGTTGGGTGTGGCCTATTATGCTAATGAGTTCCTGCTGGGCTTTTTCTACAAAAAAAAAGCCCTGCTTAGCAGTAAGTACAACTGAATTTGTATGGGACTTACTCCCATGTAAGTGTGTAGCGAAGAGCAGGATCCAATTTTGTACTGTAATCCTGAAGGAGTATGAATTTGAGCAGCGATGCCTTTTGGTCATTCTGAGCCCCACGGTGGTATTTCTGCTGCCGCCAGACTCATGAGCTTTTTCTGTGGCTGCTCCTGTGTTGTGAAAGCGCCTTCCCTCTCACACTTTTGGAGGGCTCGTAAATAAGAGCTCTTTCGAGAATTACTTGGTGAAAGACAGTTCCAGAGGGTAGCTATGTTGGTCTGCAGTAGAACAGCTAGATTCCAGTCAGTTCTACCTTACAGACCAGCAAGTTTTCAGTATAAGTTTTCGGGAACCAAAGCTCTCTTTGTCAGATACGAGTCAGAATGAAGATCTCTGGGTCCTTATATCCCAGTTAGATGGTGGGAGGGGCGTTGCAAAGAAGCAACTCAGGATGCAGAGGTACCATGTGCATCTGATGAAGGGAGTTTTGATGCTCAGAAGCTTATACCCCCCCAAATCTTGCTGTTCTCTAAGGTGTTACTGACTTGAATCTTGCTGAAAGACAGTATCTTTCTTGAATTTTTAAAAAGTTTTTCTTTTTAAAGCCAGTTTGGCGTAGTAGTTAAGAGCACAGACTCTAATCTGGGAGAGCCAGGTTTGGTTCCCCACTCCTCCATATGCAGCTCTGCTGGTGTGACCTTGGGTCAGTCACAAGTTCTCTCAGAGCTGTTCTCTCAAGAGCAGTTCTCTCAGAGCTCTCTTGGCCCCACCTACATCACAGAGTGTCTGTTGTGGGGAAGGGGAAGGATATTTGTAAGCCACTCTGAGACTCCGAGTGAGGGGTGGGGTATAAATCCCATGTCGTCTTCTTCTTTATTTCTTTATTTTATTTACATTCCACCTTTCTCCCCGGTGGGGACCCCAAGCAGCTTACCGCATTCTCCTCCATTTTATCCTCACTACAACCCCCCATTCTCCTCCAGTTTATCCTCACTACAGAGGGAGGTTAGGCTGAGAGTGTGTGACTGGCCAGAGGTTGCCCAGCAAGTTTCCACAGCACAAGTGGGGATTCGAACCTGGGTTTCCCAGACCCTAGTCCAACACTTTAACCACTACCCCATGCTGGCGCTCTTTTCTGCTGCTTGTTTTAATTCTGTTGGTTTTTAAGAATTATTTTATCTTGTGCTTATTTTATTGTTGTTACTCTGTCCAACTGCAAAGGGTGGTGGCTGACACCAAAGAACAACCTCTCCAACTGAAATTGCTGTTTCGACATTCGATAGATGAAGAGGTTAGTGTGGAACATCGCTTTTCCATCTAGCAACAACTGGCATCAGCATATATGAAACGATGAAATTCGACTTGCCCTTTTAACGGCATACACAGTGCGGGAGTAAGTTAAAAAGATTAGTATCTGTATTTATAATCAGATCTGGAAGCATTCACCATTCCGTTGGCATGACTAATGATATTAATGAGATGCGGGGGGGGGGATTCTCAATTTTAATCAGAGCTATTTTCATGCCTGTCATAGTTCAGAGAAAACCAAAGGGAGTTTTCCCAGCGGTTGAGAATCGCTCTTGATTTCTTCAAATGTCCTAAAGGAGATTCCCTGTACTGAGATGCTGTGATAGTCATTTAATTAGTTAACTGTTTTCAGCCTGGTATTTTTAATATTGTGTCAAATATTGGCTAGAAGCATTTATATCCTGCACTCCTGGTGCAATGCACACCCTGCAACCGCCAGGCCAAAGGTCAGAAAGAGTTCAAAGCCAGTAGTTATGAAGTTCTTTGCAAGCCATTTTTCCCAAAAAACCCACATCATACTGCTCAACCAAGTACAGTAGAGGTGGCAGGTAAATACTCGCACATATCAAATATGGATTACAAGGGAGATGAAGAACCAAGCTGGAGTCCAGTGCCACCTTTAAGCCCAACAGAGCTTTATTCAAGGTATAACATTGGAAAAAAGAAGAAGAAAGAGCTGCTGTGTGAGAGCAGAGTGTACTGGACGGACTAAGTGTTGCAAAACTGCTGCAAAGCAACCATAAAGCATACTGTGGAGTTGTCAATGTGTTGAGAGGGCTCATACAATGTTTGGCCTTCAGCGCTTTGAGTGTTTTCCAAAAGTTTTTCAGACTTTTTTTTGTTTGGCCCTTAAATTCATCTAGTCCAGTGGATTCCTCTGGGTGTTCACAGGCAGGGGTGAGTGATCCAAGGCATCAGGGATGTGGCTATGCCAAGCCATTCTTAGGGACAAAAAAACTGACCCTGGATGGTCTGGTGGACAGACAAGTGGCTGAGCAAGTGGTTACCTGTGCATTGCAATAATCACCAGAAAACAAAAACTGTTAGCTGGGAAGGTCTAGATGATCCATCTTCTTTATTTGAAGGGTATACCACGATAAAACACGGAAGCTCTTTGAGCTAATACCCTGGTTCCCCGAAAATAAGACCTACCCCAAAAATAAGCCCTAGCAGGATTTCTATGCATTTGTGGTATAAGCTCTAGTGTGTCTTCTTGAGAAAAAATAAATATAAGACAGTGTCTTATTTTCGGGAAAACACGGTAGCTGTAACTCCTTATGGATGCATTGTTCTTTTACTGCATTTCCTGAGTAGGTCTCCTCTTAGTTTTGCACTGTCAAGACTGGTCTCCATCTCTGTCCTTCCCTCTTCTGTCCTCCCCCAAGAGCCCACATCTATTAAACTCTGTTTCCTAACCCCTTCGACCCTTCCCTCCCTCTGTGCTCATATCATGCCTCTCAGTTTTCATGGGCCATCTTTGAAATAAGTATAAATGAGTCTGGAATCCAAGAAGCTGGCTTTTCTATTGACATCTGTATGTATTACCATTGGTAGATGTGGCCCCGTAACATCTGGTGCCACCTAATCCTACCTCTTATGAAGCCTTTGATTCAAATTCCACCTGTGAGCAGGTTGTTGGCTGCTCAGGCTATCCCTGGCATCTTTTAAGAGACAACCACGGTCTCTGCTGCTGAGTTCTGATATCTAGCCCTTTTTGTTGTTGTTCAGTCGCACAGTCGAGTCCGACTCTTCGCGACCCCATGGACCAGCTCCCGCCAGGCCCTCCTGTCTTCCGCCGTCCTCTGAAGTTGGCTCAATTTCATGTTCGTTGCATCTATGACACTGTCTAACCATCTCATCCTTTGCTGTCCCCGTCTTCTTTGACCTTCAATCTTTCCCAGCATCAGGGTCGTCTCCAGAGAGTGCTCCCTTCTCATTTGGTGGCCAAAGTATTTGAGCTTCAGTTTCATTTGATTTGATCTTCTTGCAGTCCAAGGGACTCTCAAGAGTCTTCTCCAGCACCATAGTTCAAAAGAATCTATTCTTCGGCGCTCAGCCTTCCTTATAGTCCAACTCTCGCAGCCATATATGACTACTGGGAATACCATTGCTTTGACCATGCGGACTTTTTTGGCAGGGTGATGTCTCTACTTTTTATCATGCTGTTTGTACATATTGCATTTCAGCCCTTCTCCCGTGGTTGCTGACAGAAAGGGCATCCTAAATATGCTCGACAGAAGTTTCTGAATCAATTGATGGTCATACAGGGAGGTTCGTCTCCAGTTTTGTCTCTTGGCCCTTTGTGTGACAGCCATTCTTCAAGAAACTTCCTGAGGATGCCAGCCTCCAGGTGGGACCTGGGGATCTCCCAGAATTACAGTTCACCTCCAGGCTACAGAGATCAGTCCCCCCAGGGAAAATGGATGCTTTGGAGGGTGGACCCTGTGGCATTGTCTCCCACTCAGGCCCCTATCCTCCCTAGGCTCCTCTCGCAAATCTCCAGGAGTTCCCCAACCTGGATCTGGCATCTCTACTCCCCAATCCCCAGCCAGTGGCCAAGGAGGGACCTCGGAACCTGGGAACCCTGACTCTTCCTGCCTTTACAGAGTACTACCTACATCCCATTTTTCCCAGTGGTGAGACATTCCAGGGACAGTGATTACCTGGGCTGGTTCTCTTTGGGGGAGAGGCATTAGGGTCTTATGGAGTTTTTGTAGGTTTTGTTTATTTACATACAGGGAGACTGAACGCATGAAACTGCCTTATACTGACTCAGACCATCGGTCTATCAAGGTCAGTATTGTCTACTCAGACTCTCCGGGGTCTCAGGCTGGGGTCTTTTGCATCATCTATTCCTTATCCTTTTAACCGGAGGTGCCAGGGATTGGTCCTGGGGTCTTCTGCATACCAAGCAGATGCTCCACCACCAAGCTACAGCTCCTCCCCAGAGGAAAAGAGGTGTGCTCCTACAGGGAAGCAGAAATGCCACCCTATATCAGATCCTCAGACAAAGGCCCTTTCCACACTCCCCTTTTAATCCATGTTCATTGTGGTGTCCTCCAAGCAATTCTGCACTAAAATCCAATTCAGCCTTCATTATAATCTGGGGTTGTTGTTTTTTTCGTGTTCTGCACTAAAACCAAATTCAACCTTCTTTTTATTCTAGATTTGTTTTTCTGTTCTGCATTACGTTACCTCGCTTCAGAGGTCAGCCTGGTTTCAGCCTGCTGTAGCCCCAGTTTTTGGGATGCTGTTTTGCCGCAGACTCAAAGCAGCTCGACTTGAACACTGAGAAAATCCAGAGTGTCAGGCAAATGCAGAAAAGACTAGAGAGAGATCATACATCCCCAGCCCCCCCCCCCATTCTTCAACTAATGCTCAGCAGAGTTTCTGTCTCTCTGTCTCCAGACACAATCTAAAATGCTGGGCCTTTTCTTCCACAAAGACCCTTATACCCCTTCAGTTTATTTATTTATTTATTTCATTTGTACCTAGGGTTGCCAGGTTCCCCCTGGCCTTCGGCGGGGGTTGGGGGGGGGGTTGCCAGATCCAGGCTGGGAAACCCCTGGAGATGGAACCTGAGGACAGAGACCAATGCTCCCTCTAAGCTATGGAGTCTTGTGAGCAAAAATTCTACTCGGTGAGCTACTGGCATTAAAGTTGTGAGCAGGGGATTTGGCTGCTGCATAAATTAGTTTGCTCTGGAGTCATCCTTCCTGAGCTAAAACAAAAATCTGTGAGCCGGAGGCTAAAAAACTGTGAGCTAGCTCACACTAACTCAGCTTAGAGGGAACACTGACAGAGACCTCAGTGGGGTACAGTGCCACAGAGTCCACCCTCCACAGTATCAATTTTCTCCAAGGGAACTGATCTCAGTAGTCTGGAGATGAGCTGTAATTCTGGTGGATCCCCAGGTTCCCCCTGGAGGCTGGCATCCCTGTTTGTACCCCACCTTTCTCACCACTAAGAACCCAAGGCAGCTTACATCATTCTTCTCTCCTCCATTTTATCCTCACAACAACTCTGTGAGGTAGGTTAGACTGAGAGAGTGTGACTGGCCCAAGGTCACCCAGTGAGCTTCCATGACATGAGAGGGGATTTGAACCCGGGTCTCTCGGATACTAGTCTGACACTCTTAACCACTACACCACACTCACTGGCTCTTTCCACCAGTGAAGTGGAAAGCCCACTTTCTCCTGCCCGAATGGGCACTTGACCAGAGCCGTTTCCCAACAATTAGGGAACACTGAGACCATTTCCAAAGTAGTGAAATTCCCCGCATTGATGTTTTTAAAACTGTGTGTTATGTGACATTTTCCTCAGTAGATTTTTCCTCACCATGCACAAACCCAAAGTTTTCTCCTTACCCCGTGTTTTTGGAACTTGCTTAAAATTGGGGATTCTGAAAATGCGGAGTAAGAAGGAGAAAACTTCGGGTTTGTGCCTGGTGAGGAAACTCTACTGTGGAAAATTTCACATAACGCGCAGTTTTAAAAATGTCAATGCCAGGAATTTCACTACTGCAGAAATGGTCTGAGGGGTATCCACAGACTCTAAGATGACTGCTTTCCTTTCGCCATGTACAACTGACGGAACCACAATGATCAGAATCCAAGCTGCAATGGTACCTGTATTTCATGACCTCATCGCATGCCTCAGCTACTCCACTTTAGTAACAGAATAACAACACTTATTTATATCTGTCTACCGGGGGTTTTATCCTCCTCTTCCTCTTCCTGAAAGCTCTGAGCAGCTTTCATAGCTCTCCCTTCCCTTATCCTCACAGCAAACTTGCAAGGTAGGTTAGGCTAAAAGAGGAGGGGTTTCCATTCAGCCATCGTGGTCGTTCCATTTAGCCATCACAGCCAACAGTCACTGATAGATCTCTTCCTCCATGAATATGTTTGATACCTTCAGGGCTTTTTTTGTAGAAAAAGTCCAGCAGGAACTCATTAGCATAATAGGTCACACCCAGAAGCAGAAACTCATTAGCATATTAGGCCACACCCCTGACTGCACCGCTCATTAGCATATTAAGCCGTATTCCCATGTTACCAGAAGTGTGGTCATCCAGCCACAACCACCTTTTGCTTCTTACCTTGTTTGTTGTCAAAACCCAGGGCTTTTTTGTAGCAGGAACTCCTTTGCATATTAGGCCACAAACCCCTAATGCAGCCAATTCTAATGTGTTTCTGCTGTTGGGTGTGGCCTATTATGCTAATGAGTTCCTGCTGGGTGTGGCCAACTTGGGAGCCAGCCGGAACTCCGTTCCTGTGCGTTCCTGCCCAAAAATAGCCCTGGGTGCCTTTTTAAAGATAGGGTAATCACCTGATCTCCTGACCGGGAACTGCATTTTATATGAAGACATACTTCCTTTTATCTGTCCTGAATCCACCGCCAATCAACCTCACTGGGTGAACTCAATTCTCATTCATTGTTACCAATATACTACAGTAACAATCACAGAAATCACAAATCATAACTGAGGCTTGAGTTGATACAATAGTTTCAGTGTATAGGAATGAGCACAACCATCGAGGAATAAGACACACACAACACAGTAGCCAGCTTCTAGGTTTTACCATAAACCCTAAATCATCTATAACTTTAGGGGTTTCTTGTTGGGAGGACAAATACTCTAGGATAGGTAGCCAGATAGAGGAGAAGGTAGAATGTAAAGAAGGTTGATCAAAGTATGCCAGATTGCCTGTGAGTTTGGCCACAATATATAAGCTCCATATCTTTTGATGCCATTGTGAGAGGGTCGGTGACTGTGTTGATTTCCAGTTCATAGCAATGGTGTTTAGTGACACAAATCTGCTGCTGCTGCTGCTGCTGCATCTGGTTCAGATCCAAAACATACATGACTCAGCTGCTGACTTCCCCACTCACAGGGCTTAAAGATGTCAAGACAGGTTAAGCCTTTTCCAGCACACAGCAGTGGTTGTCAAATTTTACCATCATGTGGTTGCAATCCCATTTTTCGCATGTTATGGATCTGAAAAAAGTGGGTGAATCAGGAGGTTGCAGTCCTAAAGCATACATTTCTTGCCATGTAAGATGAATATGTTGAAAATGAAATGTGCTCTGCTGAAGCTCCTCCAGTACCACAGAGACTGCAGGACAGATAGTCTCACTTCAGTCGTCATTCCTTCGCACCCTAGACCAGCCTCAATGGATTCTTCATTTGGTGGATAATGACAGCCTCTTGTATACTGAAGGATGAAATGAATGTCTATCACGGGGTCAGGGGAACCTGCTGATCCAATACCTGGCATATACATTAGGTATAAGGGGTGTGTCGGGGAGGGTCTGTGGCTCCATGGCAGAGCATCTGCTTGGCATGCAGAAGGTCCCAGATGTCAATGCCCAGCATCTCCAGTTGAAAGAACCAGGCAGTAGGTGATGTGACAGACCTCTGCCTGAGACCCTGAAGAGCCACTGCCAGTCTCAGGAGACAATATTTTGATGGACCCATGGTCCTGTTCAGTAGAAGGAAACTTCGTGTGTTCCAATTCGTAGGCACAGCAGTGGCTATCCCAAAGCTCCAAAAAAGTCAACACACAAGGCAAATTAATTCTGCAACATTGTGTGAATGGGGTCTTGCATCTGAACCTGATTCGTTGGGCAACATTGTCTTTCGACTGGTTGATACCAAAACGAATATCTCTATCTCTATCATCTCTAGCTCTATCAATCATCTATCATGTATCAATCTATCTATCCTTCCATCCATCATAAGGGTGGCTTAAACTGAGAGGTGATCCTCCTTAGGGGACACAGACAGCTGCCAGGAATTGTGCTGCCTCCTTGTCTTTTGTATCTAGAACTATATGCACATAAGCATAGGTTTGGTATATCGTTTACGTCCTAGAGGCACAGTGCTCACTGCCTAGGGCAACTTTTGATGCTTATCGATAAGCATTGTGTACACTGATGGTGCCAAGAAGGATCATCGGCTATTACTCGTTTGCTTAGGTAGAATAGATATGCTGTATCCAGTATTTCAATATTTGAATTGCGCTAGTCTGTCTGGAATATTTCTCCCAAGCCAATCACATCATCTGAGGGTTGCAAGAAAGAGGAGGAGGCTGAATCCACAGCAGAGAAAATCTTCCTACAAGTACAGCTGTTCCCGTTGCTGCCACACATTAGAATGGGAATTCTTACCAGACATTTCAGTTCCAAATCACAGTTTCCCCATGGGGCACAAGATCCTCTCAGACTTTACAGAGAGAATCCTTGCTAGGCTGTTGCAGGAAAAATAAGCAAGAGTCTTGGGGCACCCAAACAACGAACAAGTGCTTATTCTAGCATAACCTTTTGTGAACCACTTGCTAATCTTTAAGACGCCAGAAGATTCAGACTTTGTAGGTTTTGGAAATGATGTTCTTATCAGCCCTATTTTAGGCCTAATGGCATCTTACAATTTACACGTGATCACCATAGGGACTTGCAGAAGGGTTGCCAGCTCCCCAGTGGAGACGGGGATCCCCCACTGCCAGGCCCCCCACTGCCAATCAGCTGGTCAGTGGAAGGACTTACCAGGAGAGAGAGGAGGGCCTAGGCCACGTCACTAGCAATATGGTGACATCACAGGAAGTGATGGAATCACACAGGCAACATCCGGGTTACACTCTGGTATTTGGGCTAAAACTCTATGGTAGAAGCTGTTTTTACCATACAGTTTTTGCTGAAATATTAAAGCATCGCCACAATATCACAGCTTGATGACATCACTTCCTGTACATGCCAGAAATTATGTCTCCACATCATGGAGCCTTCCTCTCTCTCCCGGTAGGTCCCCCACCATTTGCCAGGAGGGACCTGACCACCCTAACTTATATCCAGGTGATGGCTGTGAATTCCCCATGACAATTTCAGAAGCTCCAGTCAGGGGTCTGTTTTGGATCAAGACTGTGGCATGTGGAGAGGAGGGACTGCCTCCCACACACACCTTTTTCCTAATCTGAAACAACCCAGGGGTATTATTTGCATCATCAAAGGAGCTGTACACGCATTCAATGTTTGTACATGCAGACCTCAACAGGGCAAACATTGACCCTCCGAGAACATTTTGAGTTGGGAAAATAACACAGAGAGAAGGTGGGAGCCCCTCTTCCTCCCAAGCCACTATCTCAACCTTGGCATGTGGAGAGGAGGGACTGCCTCCCCCACACACCTTTTTCCTAATGTGAAACAACCCGGGGGTATTATTTGCACCATCAAAGGAGCTGTACATGCATTCAATGTTTGTTCATGGAGACCTCAACAGGGCAAATATTGACCCTCCCAGAATATTTTGAGTTGGGAAAATAACACAAAAAGGCGGGAGCTCCTCTTCCTCCCACCTGCCGTTCTCCTGAAATCTTCTGCAGGGCTCAGACTATTCCCATGAAGCTCCTTATGCCAAACGATTAGTACATCTGGCCCGGTATTCTCTACTCTAACCCACAGTGCTTAGCTCCAGGGACCGTGCCTGGGACCTTCTGCATTCAAAGCAGCCGCAGCCCCACCCTGACACTGACTCATGCTTAAGTTACAAATCAGTCTGCATGATACCTAGGATCTCAGGCAAGGTAACATCTTGCCCAAGACCTGGGGTCCTTTACCTGGAGGGGACTGAATAGGGTTGCCAAGTATAGCTTACCTCCGCAGCGGGGGACTCCCGGGTGGATACTGGAGCGCGCGCATGCGCCGCACGCACATCACCAGGAAGTGACGTTATGACGCCGGGCACGCTGGGGGCGGGGCCACGACCATGCAAGGGGAAACTCTATGGTTTCCCCTTGAATGGTCGTGGCCCCGCCCCCAGCGTGCCCGGCGTCATAACGTCACTTCCTGGTGATGTGCGTGCGGCGCATGCGCGCGCTCCAGTATCCACCCGGGAGTCCCCCGCTGCGGAGGTAAGCTATACTTGGCAACCCTATTCAGTCCCCTCCAGGTAAAGGACCCCAGGTCTTGGGCAAGATGTTACCTTGCCTGAGATCCTAGGTATCATGCAGACTGATTTGTAACTTAAGCATGAGTCAGTGTCAGGGTGGGGCTGCGGCTGCTTTGAATGCAGAAGGTCCCAGGCACGGTCCCTGGAGCTAAGCACTGTGGGTTAGAGTAGAGAATACCGGGCCAGATGTACTAATCGTTTGGCATAAGGAGCTTCATGGGAATAGTCTGAGCCCTGCAGAAGATTTCAGGAGAACGGCAGGATGGGATGAACAGCAATGTGAGGTTTCTGTTCAGCCTCCCTTTGTGAATTCTGGCACACGGCTTAGGGAACCAACAAATGGCATCCCAATAGGATTCAGCATGCTTCCTTTAATCCGACATTCAAGAAAGAAAACAACGCGCGCCCCCCCCAACCCCTGGATCCCCCTGTTTTTATAAGCGGGGAGTTGGCACAACATTTTCCTCTGCTAAATGCATTCAAATCTAGCAACAGGTGTGACCCCCTTCTCTATTTCACTTTGTCTGAAAACTGACTGATCCTTGACATGCAATATTTTTTTTGGTCGTGGGGGTGGTATCTCACAAGACTCTGATCTTCGTTTGTTTGATGTGTCTGCTTCCGACTGTCTGCGGTCCAAATACCACAATTAATCTATGCAAGAGTCAAGCCAGAAGTCCTCAGTGCTACAGAGGCATTCCATGGAGAACCCTGCATGATGTCAGCAATCGTGTGGCTTTGTCCTTTTATCCTGGTAGCTCTTCACATGCCACATTCAGATAAATGACAGCACCCAGCATTCAGATGGGTTACCTCTATACTTTTACATGCTATCGATGTACAGGAGGACATTCCCCACAAGAAGGATTACAATCCATGAATGAAAATCCGCTCCAAAGATCTCATAGTCCTTTTCTTATGTCTGGTAGGGTCCACACATTGTTGGAGTTTGCAGGAAAATCCAGGATGTGAATTATTACAATATCAAAATCTCGCCTGATACGTGGGCCCAGTACGGTCGCCAGCTCTGGGCTGGGAAATACCTGGAGAATTTGAGGGGGGTGGACCCCGGAGAAGGTGGGGTTTGCGGAGGACAGGGGCCTCATCAGGGTATAATACCATAGCGTCCACCCTCCAAAGCTGCCATTTTCTCCAGGGGAACTGATTTCTGTTGTCTGGAGGTCAGGTGTAATTCTGGGAGATCTCCAGCCACCTCCTAGAAGTTGGCAACCCTAGGGCTCAGCCTTGGACAGGGGCACCCCGAAGTAGTGCAGAGAGGACAACGTTCTGCTAACACTTGGGCTACGTCCGCACACCATTGGATATTGCACTATCATGGCACAAGACTAACTGTTTGCAGCTGGAGTGTCGTGTCCATATGGGAAGATCCAGTTGCCAAGCGTTGCTCTTTAGGGTTGCTAACCTCCAAGTGGGGGGGTTGGAAATCTCCCGGAATTATGGCTGATCTCCAGATTCAGATTGCTTGCTTGTTTATTTAAAACATTTACTCCACTTCTTCTGGAGAAAATGACAGCTCTGGAAGGTGGCCCGAATGGCATTATATCCTACTGAGATCCCTCCCTTCCCTAAGCCCCACCCTCAAATCTCCAGGTATTTATGAACCCTAAGTTGGTAACCCTAGGTGAACTTCCTGTGGACCAATGCCCCTCTTGAGCAGGGGAATGTTGGCTTTGTTGGCTGGACACCCAACGTGTTTCTTTTGACCCTCCAAAGCAACTGCCAGGAGAAAACATTCACTCTTCCCTCCCCCGTGCTGTTTTCCTGACCAAAACTAGTCCCCACCCAGCCTGTAGTTCACCCTGCGTTTGCCCACCCTGTCTATGTCCTGGGTTAATTGTAGCTTCAGGGAGGGCACAGGTGCAAGGAGAGTCAGCCGCTGCTTGCCCAGCACCATGGCCTCAGCTTGAATCACACACCCACACCCTTCCCACAGCTGCTTTCGGGGTCAAAATAAATCCCAGGAGATCCAATCTTGGCTCTCCGATGTAATGTTTACTTTGGCCCCAAGACCATTCAACGGCCACAGAAAACAGTACTGTTCTGACCTGACGCAAGAAAGCCATCAATGTCAGTGCCAATCAAATATTTAACCCACCATTTCATGCATTTGTGAGAATTAGGCCTGGTTTATTTTTATTTATTATTTTTATTATTTATTTCACACTTATATCCCGCCCTCCCCGGTGGGCGCAGGGCGGCTAACAGAGGCCAGATCATTAGTCTAGCCATAAGTAAAAACATATAAAAATATAATAAAACATCAAAACTAAGACTAAAGTGCTCTATCCACTTACTAGTGTCCTAGATCCAAGATGGTATCCCCACGACTCGAGCTGGTATTCTCAGCGTATATATCCAATGGCGACGGCGTTTCTCATGTAATTCCAAGTTCTTCCTGGGGCCCCGTCAATGCATCCATTCAGATGTCTTGACGGTGGTGGTATAGTAGGGCGGCGGCTCCTATTCAAAAGGCTGGCGGAAGAGCTCCGTTTTGCAGGCCCTGCGGAACTGCTCAAGGTCCCGCATGCCCCGGATCTCCCCCGGGAGCTCATTCCACCAGGTAGGAGCCGCCACCTAAAAAGCCCTAGCCCTGGTCCCGGCCAGTTTGACATCCTTGGGGCCCGGTATAACCAATAGATTTTGGGCCTTTGACCAAAGTGCTCTTGGGGGAACATGTGAGGTAAGGCGGTCCCTCAGGTAGGCTGGACCCTGACTATATGGATTATATGCTAGCATTCACGGTTCTCGCTTCCTTGATTTCCTACTCAGGCAATAGAGTTGCACTGTAGTAAATGATTCGCAGAGTTACTGGGGAAAATATTAGGGACTGTGGTCTGTACTGCTGTGTGTAGCTTGCTGAAACTAGGATACTGCTATGGAATTTTGCATCCTTTAATGTGTTGTGTTAATACCTACGCTTTGCTTCAGTTCTGTTTTTAGACTTCTGGTTGGTTGTACAACCCTAATCCTATTGCATCATTTATTTATGCATCATCCTGTCTGTTGTATTGACTCACTCTGTATAATCTGCCTTGAGCCGAAGTGAAAAAGGCGGACTATAAAATAAATAAATAAATCCCTACAACAACCCTGTGAGGAAGACTAGGCTGAGAGTGACTAGCCCAATGAGCTTCATGACTTAGTATGGATTTGAACCCAGGTTTCCCTGGCCCTGATCACCGTAGCCTATGCAATTTTAGAAATTTTAGAGCCCAGTCAATCAAGACTAACAACATTTGTGGCGGGGGGGAACTTTTGTGAGTCACTGCTCACATCTTTGGATACACACGAAAGCTCCTACCCTGCCACTAATTTTGTTAGTCTTTAAGTGGTTAAGACGCTGAACTGCAGGCTGTGGAAGGTCGGTAGTTCAGCAGTTCGAGACCCGGGTGCCGCATGATGGAGTGAGGTCCCATCTCTAGTTCCAGCTCCTGCCAACATAGCAGTTCGAAAGCAAGACATTGCAAGTAGATAAATAGGTACCACTTCGGTGGGAAGGTAACAGCGTTCCGTGCACCTTGGTGTTTAGTCGTGCCAGCCACATGACCACCGGAATGTCTTCGGACAGCACTGGCTCTTTGGCTTTGAAACGGAGATGAGCACCACAACCCTAGAGTCGGATTTGACTGGCTTTCGAGCAAGGGAACCTTTACCTTTAAGGTGCTACTGGACTCCTGCTCTTTTCTGCTGAGGGGCTGTGGACGATGAAAAGACAAGGCTAGATCAACAGTGGAGGAAAATCCGGGGCAAATCCAGTAAGACATGTGTGAAAGCTTGTTTTAAAGCATCCTGTGTGCCAATGATGGCAGCAAAGAAACACTTGCCCACCTCCATTGCATCTGGACAGTGCAGGCCAGCATAGCTGTTCAGGGAGACCTGAGGCCTGTTGGAATCTGACCTGCACTGCTCGGGGGCCTGCTGTGACTGTTTTGCTCAATAATTTGCAAGTAAAATCTATTGCATCTCTACCAACGTGGACTCTGCAGTGACGGGTCAGATGGTGCCAAGGTGCCAGCTCAGGGCCAGTGTTAGCACACCCCCAGGTGGAGCAGTTGTCGGGGCCCAGGGCTTGTGGTGGGGCCCACTGCAGCTGACCCCCCCCAACATACCCTTTCCCTGCCTGCTTACTTCTGAATGTCCTCTCTTCCATGCTCCAAGCTGCACACAGTGCCCAGTGCCCTCAGGGAAAGTGCTGCCAGCCAGCAGTGCAGATGGCTTGTGGACATGGGCAGTGGGAAGGCTTGTGAGCAGGGCACAGGAAGGATGCACAGACAGGTAGCAAGACACAGGGGTGAGTGGGCATGAAGGGGGCCCCTGCAATGTCTCTGCTCAGGGGCCCCCCAAAATGTGGAACCAGCCCTGTGCCAACGGTTTGGGATACTTTTCAGTTTATTCAGTTTGAGGATGTGGAAAGGATCCTTTGAGGCCTCCTGCCTGCCTGTATGACCCTTGCCCTTGACTGTGATTGGGGTAGGGGCCTGGCTGACTGGGGAACCTTCACAGGCTGAGGCACTAAGCCTCTGAATCCCAGAGCCAGGAGGCAACATCAGGGGAAGGCTTCAGCCTCTATGCCCTGTTGTTGGCTGTCCAGAGGAACTGGTTGGCCACTGTGTGAAACAGGAGGCTGGACTACATGGATTGTTGGCCTGATCCAGCAGGGCTCTTCTTATGTTGTCATGAGGGGAAGGCTTCAGCCTTTATGCCCTGTTGTTGGCCCTCCAGAGGAACTAGTTGGCCACTGTGTGAGACAGGATGCTGGAGTAGATGGACCGTTGGCCTGCTCCAGCAGGGCTCTTCTTATGTTCTCATGAGGGGAAGGCCTTGGCCTTTATGTCTTGCTGTTGGCCCTCCAGAGGAACTGGTTGGCCACTGTGTGAGACAGGGTGCTGGACTAGATGGACCAATGGTCTGATCCAGCAGGGCTTTTCTTATGTTCTTATGTCTGAGAGGTATCTAATGCCTGCCTGAGAGAAGGAGCGGTCACCCCAACTTTGGAGCAGACCGTGTTTTATCCACTCCTGAAGAAGCCCACTCTGGACTCAGGAGATTTCTGTAACTATCAACCAGTCTCAAATGTTCCATTCTTGAGCAAGGAGACTGAACAGGTAGTGGCTGGACAACTTCAAGCATACCTGGACGAAGTGGATTGTTTGGATCCCTTCCAGTCTTCCATCTTTCCCCAAATCAACCGTGAAATATTTCCCAATCCTTTCCTAACAGAGGAATTGCTAATCAAAATGACCTTTTTTCCCATGCGATAAAATCTTCCAACTGCTTAGCCTTTTGGTGCATCTGGCTCAGCTGCCCGATGATCCTTGGAGATTACAGCTTAGACTGCTCAAAGCAAAGAGTAATCAAGATCCCAGAATGGATTAAGCTGTTAAAGATGCCCAGCAACTAATGGCAGAACGGCATTAGGTATGCAGTTCTCCAATTCTGATGTCTTTAAAATGTATGCAACGCAGCCTCTAGGGTTGCGATTTACAGGGAAATCCCAAGCATTGGGGATGAGGCACTGGAGGGCAGGGGAAAGGCGGAGAAGGACTACTTAATCCTTCCCTTTCATTCTACATTCCTGTTTAAGATTGCCATTATCATTATTATTTTTTGCCCTATCGGGAAACCTATATGCATGCTGCTTTTTCCAACAGAGGTTTATTGCATGTGTGGTAAGTACCATCAAGTTGCTTTGGACTTAGGGAGACCCTATGAATTAATCACCTCCAAAACGTCCTATCACTGATAGCCTTGCTCAGGTCTTGCAAACTGAGCCCCCTGGATTCCTTGACTGAGTCATTCCACCTCACGTTGGGTCTTCCTCTTTTCCTGCTGCTTTCAACTTTTCTTAGCATTATTGTCTTTTCCAGCATCTTTTCATAATGTGACCACAGTGTAGTAGCCTCAGTTTGGTCATCTTAGGCCCCGGTCACACGAGAGGATTTGGGCCGGGAGAGGGATGGATTGGGGGCAGAGCAAACGGGTGCGATCCCACCGCAACATCTGGGAAGCGTTGTGCGCCTGTCCCCGATCCGGCCCTTCCGACGATAACCCGCAGCAAAAAAGAACCACCTACTAAGGTGGTTCTTTCCGAAAGGCCGCATCAAAGCCGGCCGTGGGATCGACGCTGGGATCATGTTCTTCCGCCGGCGCATCCCCGGCTCCTGGCCGAACTGCGCATGCTCAGACATGCATAGTTCGGCAGCCTCCCGTGACTTTCTCCCCGGTCTCCCCAGCATCTGATCGTGCCGGGGAGCAATTGCACGGTGGCTCACAGGATCTGTATGATCCCGCCACCACGTGCCTATTTTGCCCGTTCTTTTTTTCCCTCGTGTGGCAGGGACCTTAGTTTCTAGGGAGAGGTCAGGTTTGATTTGATCCAGAACCCAGTCTCAGTCTCCTTCTGATTTCTTGGTTTCAGTCTCCCTTTTGGTTGATGACTGAGCCAAGGAATAGAAAATCTTTAATCATTTCAGTTTCTTCATCATCATCATCATCAGATCTCGGAAGCTAAGCAGGGTCGGCCCTGGCTAGTATTTGGATGGGCGACCTCCAAGGAATACCAGGACTGCAATACAGAGGCAGGCAATGGCAAATCACCTCTGAAACATCCCTTGCCTTAAAAACAAGTCTAGCCCTCCACCTAGTGGTGCCTAAAAGAGTCTAGCTCTCCACCTAAAAGAGCTAGAACTTCTCACTGCCAAACAATCTTAGGATTTCCTGGCTATACTACGCACATTGCCATACGATTATTATTCTATAGCTAAACACAGACTGGTTTGTGTATGGAGGTTGTTAGCAAAACCATGGAAAAATTAGCCTTGCTTGGATCCCAACTGTACAAAATAAAATCTTCTCAACTATATATGGGTTATCGAAATGCAAGAAATATCTAACTGTCCATATGACAGAATAGCAATCTGTATGTTCCAATGGTCCTTATTTTATGGTACTCATCCCTGGGAAATTCCATCCTGGTTTTGACCCTATTCTGGCCTTTCAGGGATTCGTGTGTGTGTGTGTTGCAAGAATCATTCTTCAGGGTTCAGTACCAGAGTGTAGACGTTAAGTACGGAGTTGATGCATCTCATCTGGAATTCACTTGTGCATAAACAACAATGCATGGACACTAAGGTACTATCCAGTGTATAGCCTGCCTTTGTACACAGCTGCAGCTATTATCTGCTGCAATATGTTTTGAAGTGTTGATAACAGTGTAGGACAGTTTTCCAGGACATCTGTAACCAAAAGGAACAAAATACATGCTCAGCTTTTAAATCACTAGAGGCCAGGTGTTTGCAGACAAAAGAAACAGAACACACAATAATCAATACACTAGTAATAGTGAGGGAGAAGGGGTTTGGGGAATGAGTCTTAGTATAAAAATTGGGGTGTTACAATCCCTCTTTCTACCTGTGAAATGTTCAGAGGTGGCACAGCACTTGGGCACCTACACTTCCGTACACCTACAACTTTCGTAACGCATCCAATAAATCTTTTAAATCTGAACTTCAAGGACAGGGTGTACATCTAACACGTTCCAACATGTCCCCCAGGGCTGCTCAGTCGCATGCACTGGAAAAGAAAATTGAGGGAGGGGGAGAGAGAGAGAGAGAGAGAGAGAGAGAGAGAAATTCTTCTTGATTTCATAGCCTCAGCAAGCATTTGGGGCAGCTCACCAGCTCAGCTTGTTCAGGTTTTTTTCATCAATGTTTAATAAAGACTTAATACCTTAATTAGGGCACGGAGGACTTAATTATGGACTTAGCCAATATTTAATACTTTAATGGAAACAGAATGCTTAAAAGAATTATTTAAGTCAAAACGTATACACATGTATACACAGACAGTCAATTACAAAAGAATTTGGAGGTATCGAATTCTAAACTGAAGGTGCAATGAGCAACAGCCGCGGGATGGGCTTTCCTGCTTTGCTTCTCCACCTCTCTAGTGTCAGGCTTAAACACCTAACGGGCCACTTTCTCTTCTTCATCGTAAACAGAATATGGTAACTGAATTTGGAAACCTGAACCTTTTTCGCTCCAGCAAAAAAACAAACAAACCCTTCCCCTTACGTCTTTAAAGTTGGTTTGCTCAAGTCGAATGAGCAATCGCAGAAACTTGAACAAACATGGAGCCGCCTTATACTGAATTAGGCCATTGGTCCATCCAGGTCAGTATTGTCTATTCAGATTGGCAAGGTCTCCGGCAGAGGTAGTTCACATCACCGTGGCCTAGGTGAACAGAGCTTCCACACCCTGAAAACCCAACCCCCTCACCTAATTCACCGTCACCTGATCTGCTTTGGGAACCCAAACCTTAACCCTGTCCCTTGATCGGCTGCGGCTTTAAAACAAAACAAAAAAGCCCCTTGCTCAACCACACTGTCATTAACAAATGAGGCTGCGGGATTGATTAATTCCGCAGGTTTCTTCCATTAGAAGCCACTACATCATTGTTGCCTGAGAGCTTTCCTCTCTTCCCCTCAGAGCTGACCTCCTTCCCCACCAGTTGGCCGTTTCCCTCGGCTGTGGAAGTTATTATAGGCTAGTTATTTGAAAGACCTGGAAACCGGGGCAGCCTCTGCTTCCTTTCATCTTGAGCTCTGCTGCTCCTCACTCCTTGGCAGTTTGGAAAGATGGTGGAAGTAATTAATGGCCGGGGAGGGGAGGAGGCAGTTCTCCCAAGAGTCAAAAATTCCTCTTGATAATGACCACATGTCTGAGGGTCGGCTACTAGTTCACCTGATAACTAATAAGGGCCTAATGGCGATTCGTCACCACAACACACAAACTTCCTGCGTTTTTAAAGAGTCTCTCTTCCTTCCTCCTCTTAAAATCACAGCATTGGCTGTTCTCTGCTCATGTGGCGATTCGTTTTAGGACTTCTGAGTAGGTCCTTTAGGCTTTCCTCACAACCACCATTTTACCTCAGCCTAGTGAGTATTGTAGAGGCAGAAACTACCAGAGATTGCCTTCACTATGAACCAAGGCTTACATTTGGGTTTCCAACACCTTCAGGTGGTGCCTGGAGATCTCCCAGAATTACAACCAGGGCTATTTTTGGGCAGGAACGCACAGGAACGGAGTTCCGGATGGCTTCAGAGTTGGCCACACCCACTACAGCCAAAACCTCTGTGTGCATGGCTACGGAGGAAAGGCCTGGAGAGCGACCCGCCCTGGCAATTCCGAGGCGGGTGGGCCGGGGAAGCCCTGGAAGGATCGGGGAGGCATTTAAGCCAAGGGAAGGCATGGGGGTATGGCCTAATAAGCTAATGAGCTGTGCTGTCAGGGTGTGGCCTAATATGCTAATGAGAGTCTGCTGTTGGGTGTGGCCTATTATGCTAATGAGTTCCTGCTGGGCTTTTTCTACAAAAAAAAAGCCCTGATTACAACTGATCTCTAGACTACTGAGATCTTGAATTCGTTTGGAGCTATCCTATATCCCTGATTGAAGATTGGGACTCTCCTTCAGCTATCCTATATCCCTATTGCAGCTATCCTATATCCGTGATTGAAGATTGGGACTCTCCTTCTATCCGGCATGGTGTGCAGCTTCAGGAGGGACTACAGTTGCCAGGCAACCAGTGGGAGCTTTGGGGGTGGGGGTATGGGGGGGGTTGTTGTGCGTGCCACATGACTTCCAGGGAAAACCCAGAAGTAACATTGGGCAACTCTAGGAATCGCCAGAAACTCTATGGTAAAGCCATTTCCTCCAGAAAGTGACATCATGGCAAATACAATGACAATGTGTTTTTAAATTTTTCTCCCATCACCGCTCTGAGAGAAGTGGGTAATGAGAGCTGCCTAGCAGGAGGCCAGGCAGTCCTAGGAAGGATTTACATGGAGCAATGGGGCAGGAAGGGAACATCTGCCTAGCCAGCCAGATCAGCCAAATCAACCTAGGCACAACGGGTGACAGATGTCACAACCACATCACCCTCGCATCCAGACTACTGATATCAATTCAGAAAATTGCTTCTTTGGAGATTGAGGTCTATGGAATTGTATCCCACTGAGCTCGGTCCCCTTTCCCGACTCCAACCTCTTCAGGCACCACTCATCTCTATCCATTTCCCAAGCCAGAGTGTTTTCTTCTTTCCTGCTGCAGGTATTTATAGCCTGGGTGTGGCTGGAAGGGTGCAAGGCCAAGGGCAAGAACCTGAGGACCTCCTTGGCTCTCAGCCCATGGATCACAACCCGTGGCCTTGGCCAGATGGGTTAACCCAGAGGACACCAGCCCAGGATCTCTTGTCTACTTTTTGTCTGGTGCTTTTCCATACAGTGTTTTATGTAAATTTGTTTAAAAGTGTATCTTTGTAAGCCACTTTGGGACCCCATCAGGACATAAAAGCAGGATAAAAATACACTAAAGAATTAAAGGGGGGATATTAAAGAAGCAGTGCAAGTCCAAGAGGCAATGGCCACCACCTCCCACATTGCCCATGGGCAGGCGCGAGGGGAACACACATGAAGCTGCCTTAGGGGCCACTGGTCCATCAAGGTCAGTCTTCTTGTCTGCTCAGACTGGCAGCGGCTCTCCAGGGTCTCAGGGCAGAGGTCTTTCACATCACCTGCTGCCTGGTCGTCTCAACTGGAGATGCCAGGGATTGAACCTGGGACCTTCTGAATGCCAAGCAGACATTCTGCCACTGAGCCACGGCCCCTCCCTTATTGCAGGTGAGACTCTGCAATGCATCAGCACCCTCATCATAGCACCACGGCCAACAATTGCATGGGTGACTTGGCCAGACAACTGGTCCTAGCTTTTATCCATGCACACCATCACATGGGTAATATCTAGCGGAGCGAAAAGATGAACATGAAACGAAGAAGGCAAAACTGCATCACATTATACAATACATGGAAAATAACCAAGGGAATATGCTTATCCCCATTTAAAAAAAATAATAACCTCGAGTTTTCCCTGGCCATAACACAGCTCTGTTTTTCTTTCCAAAAGGTAGGGTTGGGGTACTGTATCTTCAGGGAAATGAGGACAGATCTGACTGACAGTTAGTGGCCATGCAGAAGTTAAACCAGATGAGCTGTGTCAGCTGGTGGAAGGCAAATGCTTGGTAGCTCTTCAGAAAGCCTCTGTCACCCCCCCACACTTGTCACTGACTGAATTGTTATCTGCAAAGAGGGCAGAATGTAATCAGAAACACATTTTTAAGTGAAGGACTGACCTTTGAGGAATTGGGAAGAATCTGTTGAGGCCGGCCAGCTGTGGAACTGCTGGGCTGTCTCCGTCTAGCTATATGGAGCGGCACCCTTTTGGATGGCCTTGTTCTAAATGCCCAGCAAATACTGCCATCCAAGCATCTTTGCTTGCAACTCGATAATGCTTCATTTGTCTTTGCTCTCCCCTCATGCTAGTACCCCAAGAGCAAGATATTAACTGCATAAACTCTGGACTATCTGCATTGGAAATGGAGCATCCACATGGAAGTTTTCAGCGCACTTTACTCTTCCAACCACCATTTTCCCTCAGTTTTCCTCCTTGCTCTGCCCCTGGAGGGCTTTTTGGGTTGTTGTTTTTTTAATTGTTAGCTTTATAGCACTAAAACAAATTAAAGGAACACAGTATATAAATCAAAACAACAATAAGGAAGAAAATTGTGCAACAATGGACTAAATAAAGAACAAATAATACAAAAGTGTGCTGAATTCTTATTGAGTTTGAGTTACAAAATTACATGTATGAATTATACAAAGCAAAATATATTGTTATATCAGGACTATCCTGCGAAGAGTCTAGATAAATACTTCGTTTCAGAGTATCTTCTTCAGAAATGGACAGGTATCTATCCATGTGAAACTGCAATACCTATTTTTTTCCAAAACTTGGATATTATTTGGTAAGTCCCAATCAGGTTCAAAACAGAAGAAAAAGTTTCAACGTCGGGCCACCAATCATTTTCACACGACACACATTTTCACACTAAGACTGAGCAAAGCTGATATACCCGTGAGGTTCATCTGTATGGAACCTGATGTAGCTGAACCATAAAATGTAGATGTTTTGTTCAATCTGTTCTGTGATGTCAAGAATGCATAAGCCATTCAGTAATTTTAATCTATATATCTAATAGCCAAGGGTCCCCTGTGCATGTAGATACTTATTTCCACAAATCTGGGGCACATGGAGGGTAAAGAGGTTTTTCTGCACATTTGGGGCAATCCCCAGGTGTGCAGAAAAATCTAAAATGTTTTTTTTAATGTACGAGGGATACTTAAATCCCCCCAAAAGTAAAACTGCGTTCTGTGTGTATGCGTGCTTACTGAGCCGTGGGAAAAACAGCTGTCTCTGTTGCTGCCCACGCCACTGCTAGGACCACTGGGAAAAGCTGTTGGAGCCACAAGGTAACCCATCATGGCAATACCCATCCCAGCTCTCGGCTGCCGCAGCAAGACCCATCCATGTCACCGCAGAGACCACTGCCGCAGGAACTACTGCACTGCCAGTAAACAGGAGGATAGTAGGGGGACTCCCGGGACCGCCGTTCTTCTCCTCCCCCGCAGCTGGAGTCCTGCACCCCGTCAGTGGCCACCGCGGACTATTCAAAGGGGCAGCAGTGCTGGTGAAGTGGCTAAGTTCATTGGGCATGCAAACAGAGCACTGACAGCCGCTCAGTGGGCTGCCCCACCAGCTTTTTGCCTCGCATGCTTTTTTCCCCTTTTTGTTTTAAGCCGCAACATTGTTAGGTGAGGGAGAGGAGGAAGCATTACTGGCAGCAGGAGCAGCGGCACACAGGAGGAGCGAGCCAAGCCAGCCAGCCAGCCACCAACTTCCCCCACCTGCATCAACCATGTCAGATAGGGCTCGGACTCCAGCAACATTTTGTTGCAGGTCCCCTCTTGTATTTTATATTTCCTAAAATTTATAAGACTCACGTACATAGCTGTAACTGATCTTGTGCTGGTCAGAATATTGTTTGGCCAAAGACCCATCCAGAGGGGTGGATGTTTGTGTGCATAAATTCAGAGCTTCGCTTGGGAGATCAGCCACCACTCCACGCAAAGTTGGCAGCTCAGCAGAACGAGGTGAGGAGGGGGCTTTCATGGAGCTTCTCCCCCAAGGAAAGGGCACAGGCACTGGAGCAGGCTCATCCCGGAAGCGTTCCCCCTCCACAGAATTGTAACATAACCAGGTTTAAGTTTCCTTAGATTGTGTTTTATTCTGTAAATGTTGTTTCTTATGTAAGCTGTAAAACTGGTTATATGTTTGGTCAAATGACTGTAACAATAAAGAACTGAGCCCCTCTTATATGTTTGGTACTCAAGTGTAAACCCCACTGAGTTCATCAGGAGTAAGCCCACTTGAGCCCTGACCTGGACATTTCTGTCATATAAAGGAGGGTAGTGTTAAGAAATGATCCACTCCAGGTGTCAGATACGCTAGGTACACCACCAGAACTGTGTACCTGATGCAAGTCAGGTAAAGGAATTCAAAAACATTTGGGGGGGGAGCCGATCAGAGAGGCTGCTCAAACACAGGACAAGACGCAACCAATAAGGGGATGAGTCATGTACACCAGGAATGACCCTCAGTTGAAGTGTGATGGGCGGGGACTGTACTTTAATAGGGAATGTGCAACCCCCTTGAGGATGCTTAAGCACTGCAACACTTCAGCACATGCACAACCCACCTCCAAAAGAAAAGCAGAAAATCAATCCTCAATGTGAACAGATAAAACTTTGGTGGAGGGAAGACTGGGAGGAAAGTGTGACCTGATCATACCGATAGTGCGATCATTGGAACCGCCACAACACCGACGAAAACCTGAAAGGCAGCTGCAGTCTGGAAAATGCCTTTCTGTTAGAAACAGTCCAGTTCCCATCTATTCCCCGCATGCTCATCAGCGCTATCTTGCCTCATATCCTGTGTGTCTACACACAAACATATGTGTGAAAAAACACAGAATTATGCCTCCAAGCATCCCATAAAGAAATTCCTGGTAACAATAAACCAGACACAGAAACAATTGTTGCCAACTATAGGACTATACATTATTAGGCCCTAAGTAATGAAATATTTCTCTGGCTTATCATGTCTACACAAGAGCGGGAGCTGGATTCTTCCCTAGTAATCTTCAGTTCTAAGACCCTTCCCTGCAGGTTCAGATTTCTTACAGAGGTGTCGGCACAGTCTTTACAAAGCGCCCCCCCCCAAGTTACAGCTGCATAGCTAAACTGCCCTATCTAGCGACCACAACTGGGGCCATTTTTCAAAGCTCTCTGGGATGGATATTCCTTGTCGCACACTTGACAGACAAACAGAAGCTGTGGCTTTCTGCATTCTCGTGGGGGTTAATTGAGTTTATTAGCAGGCAATCAATTCCTTTACTTACCTGCCAAGTTTGGGTGTTTCTCAGGGCTCGGTTTTTAAGACAAATCCCCCAAAGAGGGGGGGGAATCCTCTCAAGAACATGGAAAAATAAAGAATGATGTGCAACATGACAGGAACTTAACAGCCCTATTTAATACATGAGGAAAATAATACGCATAAAATACCAAGAAAGATCATCCAATAGAAAAGGGATAGATTTTAACCCCACTGCTGAGGGATCGGTGGTTGTATTTAAGCACTGAGGCCCTGGGTTGTTTAACAAATTCCATGTGAGGGTTCCCCCATTTTAGTGACTTTTATCCAGCTTTCATTTAACTTTCTACCTACCCATGTAGGTGCAGCAGCTAGTACTGCCAACCTCCTAGTGGGCCCTGAAGATCTCCCAAAATTACAACTGATCTCCAGAGTACAGAGATCAGTTCCCCTGCAGAAAATACCTGCTTTGAAGGGCAAACTCTATACCTTGCTGGACAAAGTCCGAGTCCAGTGGCACCTTTAAGACCAACAAAGTTTTATTCAAGATATTTTTTAAATTATTTTTTATTTTCAATATATAAAAGTTAAAAACATAATACAGCAACAACATAACCGCATGACACACCCTGGTAAAGTGACGCTCCTGTGTTTATAGCTTTATTTAAGCACTCTGCTAACTAATGGTGACTGGACTAACCACACCAATTAACCTCAATAAGTTTCTGGGTAGAGCCTGGAGAGAGCAGGATTTGGGGAGGGGAGGGACTTCAGCAGCATATAATGCCATAGATGCTTTGCAGATACAAGAAGCACTGCGTCTGAATGATAAACACAAAATGTAATGTAAATAAACTGTAAACAAATGTTTAAATAAATTATTTTCACACCTGTTTCATGCTGTTTGTATATTTTTTGTAATATTTTACTATAGAATGTTAATTTGATTAATCTTGTACACGGTGTTCCTTTATATCTGCAATGCCGTAGAGACCAACTTCCAAAGCAGCCATCTTCTCCAGGGGAACTGATCTCTGTCGGCTGGAGGCTAGTTATGATTCCAGGACATCTCCTGCCACCACTTGGAAGTTGGCGGTCCTACTTGGGGATCACCGCTCTAAATCAACAGTGTGTAACGAAGGAGGAGATGGAGCTTGCAAAGTGATCCTTGGTGTTGGCACTCAGATGTTTCAAGCACTGATGCCTTCATCTGTGAAATTCTAGCAAGTCTATGATAACTGCAAAAATGTCCTGTCACATGCCAGGGTAGATCTCAGGTCGAACGGCCTTAAATCAACTGATAGCATAGGCTGGGGCACTCCACAACAGAGGGGTGAGAGAAAGTTTGCAAAAAAGACATAACCTGCCCGCGCAGAATCAATGTACTTCATTCTATTTTCATAAACACGCACTCCACATTCCTGGCAACCAGCTATATAAACCCTGGAATCCAATTAAGTCATAGTACATGGAGTTAAAATTCCAAACCTTCCCCACCCTTCTTTGAGGAGCACAAAATCACAGGCTATTTAATCTGATCGTGTTGGCAATTTACTCGCTGTTTGTACAGCACTTTGAACGTGCAACGCTACAAGGCTTAAGCGCTCTGTTGTTTTAACAACAAATCCTTCGTTGGGCAAGGAGAATAATTAATCATAGTAATCTCATTCAGAAAGGGCTCCACCTCCCCAAACCCACCCAAGCACCGAAGGCATCGGAGCAGGCCCTTAATAATGCGGGAAGGCTTTACAAGACAAATTGGCCCAAGTTGAAGCACTCCTCTCTGAACTTCCCCAAAGAGTTCAGGGCAGTTGGGTGTTTTTTTTTAAACTGCCGAGTCAGAGTCATCTAGAGGGATCTGTTCAAAGACACCTTTCGGTGCCCTGTTGTTTTGTTTGCTCTTGGTCTCTGCTTGCAACTCCCTCCGGTCTACATTCCATGGGGAAATCTAGCAGAGGGGAGGGAGGTGGAATGTGGGGAGCGTTTTTTTTTAGAGGTGTGCTTCCTTGGAGCTCACGTGCCACATTCAGCAACATCTCACTGATGAAAGCAGTGGGGGGGGGGAGGTGTTATAAAATGATTCATGTGGGGATAGAAAGAACTTGTCTTCCCTCTCCTGTAATACCATAACTCCAGGGCTGCGGTCACACACACTAAATAATCCACTTTCAATGCACTTTCCAACTGGATTTTACTGTGTGAACTGACAAAGTCCATCTGGGCCCCGTTCATATGAGGCAGTTTGGGCCGGGAGCGGGCCGGATTGGAAGCGCATCAAACGGGCGCGATCCCACGCCAACATCTGGCTGGCGTTGTGCTCCCGCCTCCAAACCGGCCCTTCCCCCGATGAAGCGCATCAAAGATGAACCACCTACCTTCGGTGGTTCATCCGGTTGGTCCGCTTCATCCTGGCCGTGGATCGGCGGCGCGTCTTGCCGCCGTC
>NW_015169784.1:1119763-1154241 GCF_001447785.1 Gekko japonicus | reverse complement strand
CTCCTTAGGGTTGCCAGCCTCCAGGTGGGGCCTGGGGATCTCCCACTTTTACAACTGATCTCCCGCTGACAGAGATCAGCTAACCAGGAGAAAATGGCTGTTTTGAAGGGTGGACTCTCTGGCATTCTACCATGCTGAGGCCCCTCCCATCCCCAAACCCCGCCCTCTCCTGGCTCCACCCCCAAAGTCTCCAGGTATTTTCCAACCCAGACCTGGCAACCCTAGACCTCCTGGCCACTGGCCGGGGATGGGGGGTGGGGTTGCCAGATGGAGGCTGAAAAACTTCTGGAAATTTGGGGATGGAGCATGGAGAGGACAGGGCCTCAGCAGGGTACAATGACAGAGTCCCCCCTCCAAAGCAGGCATTTTCTCCAGGGAAACTAATCTCTGTAGTCTGGAGATGAGCTGCAATTCCAGGGGATCCCCAGGTCCCACCTGGAGGCTGGCATCCCTAGGCGTATGTTCAGTACGGGCAAAATATGAAATTAGTGTGTGAAACTCATTGCCACAGTAATGGCTGCTAACTTAGATGGTCTCAAAAGGGGATTAGACAAAATCACCGAGGCCACCAACGTTTACTGAGCGTGCGCGTTGTGTGCCATCAAGCCGCTTCTGATTTATGGCCATCCTATGAATTAATAACCTCCAAAACACACCCATCATTAACAGCCTTGGTCAGGTCTTGCAAAGTGAAGGCCACGGCTTCCTTGATTAGATTCATCCATCTCACGTTGGGCCTTCCTCTTTTCCTACTACCTTCAACTTTTTCTAGCATTATGGTCTTTTTCACCCTGACCGATTTCCCACAGCCGCTGCTCTGCGCTCGCTCCTCTCTTTGCCCCGATGGTGCGTGTCAATTTCCCACGATGTGCTGCACAGCGGCATTTTGCCCCGCAGCTTCGCCCGATTTTCCCCGCATCTACTCAATCCTGTTTTTTGAGGACCACGTCTGAACATCTCTTGCCTTGAAAACCCTACGGGGTCACCATCAGATGGCTGCAACTTAACGGTGCTTTCTACCACCATTGACTTTTCCAGTGAGTCTTGAAACATGATGACATATTCAAAGGCAGTAACTCTCTGAATACCAGTGCTGGCTGAGGCAACGAGAGCGGGAGCCCTCTATACCCTATCTCCTGCATAGAAGAAGAAGAGATGGGATTTATACCCCGCCCTTCACTACCCAAAGGAGTCTCAGAGCGGTTTACAAACTCCTTTCCCTTCCCCTCCCCACAACAGACACCCTGTGAGGTAGGTGGGGCTGAGAGAGCTCTGACAGAAACTGCTTTTTTTCAAGAACAGCTGTGCCAGAACTATGGCTTGCCCAAGGTCATCCAGCCAGGTGCAAGTGGAGGAGTGGGGAATTAACCCCGGTTCTCCCAGATTAGAGTCCGGACACTTAACCACTACACCAAACTGGCTCTGGTTGGCCACACCATAGGGATCTGGTTGGCCACTCTGAGAAACAGGATGCTGGACCACTGGTCCAATCCAGGACAATTGTTATTCAGGACCCAGGACAATCTGCCCCAATCATGCCGCAAATTCAAAGGGAGTTGAGTAACACCCACATATTCCATATAATGGCCAGATCTGTTTGTGAGGATGTGATGCAATGGAGGGGAAGGGAAACCACTTACGGTCTCTGTGATGCACGGCAAATTGAGCTGGCTGAGGCAGAGAAGTCAGATTACGACCAGATGCCAAGCAGTGATGCACTTTCCATTGACTATGTACTTGGGAATGGGCGATGGCATTTTGACAGAGACAGAAGGACTGTGACTTACCTGGGATGGGGACTAGAACATAGGGACTGTCATTGGTCAATAAAGATAGATATGGCCCTGACCTGGATAGCCCGGGCACGCCTGATCTTGTCAGATCTCGGCCACTAAGCAGGGCCAACTCTGGCAAGTACTTGGATATGGGAGACCTCCAAGGAATACCAGGGCCAGGATGCAGAGGCGGGCAATAGCAAGCCATCTCTCTGAAACGTCCAAGCCCCACTAGGAGTCACCAGAAGTCAACCATGACTTCCAGGCGCACACACACACAAACATACACACAAATTAGTTGTTGTAGATTTTCTGGGCTGTATGGCTGTGGTCTTGGCATTGTAGGACCTGACATTTCTCCAGCAGCTGTGACTGGCATCCTCAGATGTATAACACAGAAAGATGGAGTACTCTCTGTGTCAAGGTGAGATGAAAAATGGTAGGCAGGTGGGGTATGGCTGAGTTATTATCTTGTATGAGTTCCCCAAGCTGTGACATGCTAATGGAGGAGTTTTACTGAGGAGGGTCTTTTGCATATGGATTGGCTGTTGAAATTCTAATCTTATCTGTAGTGCTATGGCAAGATGTAGAGCATTTTGTGTTTTTCAGGACAGGAAACCCTGCCCTTTTAAACTCTCTTCTTGAAATTGTGTTTATGTTTATGAATTTCAATGGATCCCCTGTGTAATCTGACATGTAATCTACTACATGGCCACGCAGAAAACCTTTCGACAAAGAAAATTTAATAAAAACGTTATATCAGTGGCACCTATTTCCTATGTAAACTAACTTGTTTACTACACGGCCAAATGTCTGATAAATTTGGGAAATGGAATGCTTTCCTGTCTAGAATGAGAAATTAATTTCAAGCTTGTATAATTGGTGTTTTATCACAGCTTCGTAGTTTGTATTTCAGGAATTTGTCTGTATTAGTTTTATTTCCATATTTTTATCTATTATCAAATAGTTTATCAAATTATTTTAAAAAGAGAGAGAAAGGTGGACTGTAAATAACATCAATAAATTAAAAAATCATTTTAAAAAATTATGCTCATCACAGTCCTAAGGCTAGAAGCAGATTATGAAAACAAAAAGATCAACCCCTTAGTCAAACACCCGGGTTTGACGTTCCAAAGAATTGTCTTGCTTTGAGCCAATAAACGAAAGACTTGATGGTATTAACCAGCAGATGACTGCATCCAACCAAAGTCTAGCAAAGCAACAGCAGCAGATTGCCGAGCTGGTCAAAAAGTCGATCCAAACAGACGAAAAACTTAAAGAAACGGTGCACGACACCAAAAAAGTTAAAAAGAAGGTTGGTCTGCTAGAACAGAGACAGGATCTACAAGAATGCAGATTACTGAACCTACAGATGGAAAAAGCAAACAAGACACTCAGATTCCAGGGGATAGCTGAATCGCAAGGAGAAAACTTGAAAAAGATGATGGCAGAGCTCATTGCACCGGCGATAGGCTGCTCAATGGCAGAAGCGGAAGCAGAAATCGAGGTGGTCTATCGATCATACTCAAAATACATAAAACGGAATAACCTGCCGGGTGAAATTGTCGTTAAGTTTCTCCGAAGACAGACGAGGGATGATATCCTGAAAGCAACAGCAGCTAATCCCCTGCAGCTGGGAACTACAACTATCAGAGTTTTAAAAGACATTCCGTTCAAGGTTCGTGAGAAAAGAAAAGCCTATAAAGAGCTGATTTCAACATTGCAGATCAACCAAATTCTGTATTCCTGGAATTTCCCGGAAGGTGTCGTGTTCAAATATAGAGACAAAAGGGAAACAATTGACTCGGTTTTTAAAACAGAAGAATGGTTGAAGCGGTTTTTCGGATCGACGGAGGAAGAACAGCAAGAAGGAGGGGGCGGAGCAGATATCATAGAAGACAGGGACGGTGACCAGGGAGCAACAGGTGGCGAGGCCAAAGAGACATACGATTTGCGGCTTAGAAGACCAAAGAAATTTGAAATTTGCAAACAGGGATGAAGATGAAAGAACTCTTTGCATACACAGAAGACGACAGAGAAAACACTAACATGGATTTACTAATTTCCGATTACATTGACTTAAACGAAAAACTTTTTAATTTTGAATACTAACAGAATACTAACTGTTAACAACCCTCCCTCTTGGGATTTTAGTCATAGTGTGGGTTTTTTATTTGCTGTCCTTTATCCTGGGGTAACTTTCCCTTCCCTTTTTTCTTTTCTGTAGTGTTTAGGTGTAACAAAAAAATAATAAAGCTACCCTGCTCGCAGGGGATTTAAAAAAAAAAAAGAATTGTCTTGCTTTGAATAAAAATCTATGCAGCTCACAACGTTTGACTGCACCCCAAATCAAGTGTCATTTTCCTCCAGTGTTCTTTTCTGGCCCAGAACATTATCTGAGAATCTGCACATGCTCAGTCAGCAAACCCGGCACTCCAAGCTAACTGTAGTAGAATACACATGCACATTATCTCATAACAACTTTTCACATACAATGAGACATTCACGATGGATTGCTGAAGACTTCCTCATTGGACCTCATCTGTCCAAGCTAAGGTTACCAGCTGTGGGTTGGAAAATTCTTGGAGATTGGGGGTGGAGCTGTTGTCTGGCAAGTGGTTGGGTTAATTCTCTTAACTGTTTCTCAAGATAGTCCAAAATAACCCCACACACACTCACAACTAGCCGTTATTCATAGATGTGTGTTTGGAAGCGGAAGCGGTTGAATTTCCAAGGGGCTCTCTGCTCTGGCTGTTGCAGGACAGCTTCAGGGCAGAACAAACCAACTACAGTTCCCAGGAGGCATTATGGCAACACGCCTATACACACAAGTATCGGTGTACGTGCACCATAATTTTGAGCATGGAGAGAACTCTTCGAAAATAACCATACTTTTCCCCAAAAACATTTGCCAAGAAAGCTCACAAACATTGACCCAACTCCAAACTCAGCTGAGTGGGTGTGTTTTTCAGGACAGGAAACCCTGCCCTTTTAAACTCTCTTCTTGAAATTGTGTTTATGTTTATGAATTTCAATGAATCCCCTGTGTAATCTGACATGTAATCTACTACATGGCCAAATGTCCGATAAAGCTGGGAAATGGAATGCTTTCCTGTCTAGAATGAGAAATTAATTTCAAGCTTGTATAATTGGTGTTTTATCACAGCTTCGTAGTTTGTATTTCAGGAATTTGTCTGTATTAGTTTTATTTCCATATTTTTATCTATTATCAAATAGTTTATCAAACTATTTTAAAAAGAGAGAGAAAGGTGGACTGTAAATAACATCAATAAATTAAAAAATCATTTTAAAAAATTATGCTCATCACAGTCCTAAGGCTAGAAGCAGATTATGAAAACAAAAAGATCAACCCCTTAGTCAAACACCCGGGTTTGACGTTCCAAAGAATTGTCTTGCTTTGAGCCAATAAACGAAAGACTCGATGGTATTAACCAGCAGATGAACACATCCAACCAAAGTCTAGCAAAGCACCAGCAGCAGATTGCCGAGCTGGTCAAAAAATCGATCCAAACAGACGAAAAACTTAAAGAAACGGTGCACGACACCAAAAAAGTTAAAAAGAAGGTTGGTCTGCTAGAACAGAGACAGGATCTACAAGAATGCAGATTACTGAACCTACAGATGGAAAAAGCAAACAAGACACTCAGATTCCAGGGGATAGCTGAATCGCAAGGAGAAAACTTGAAAAAGATGATGGCAGAGCTCATCGCACCGGCGATAGGCTGCTCAATGGCAGAAGCGGAAGCAGAAATCGAGGTGGTCTATCGATCATACTCAAAATACATAAAACGGAATAACCTGCCGGGTGAAATTGTCGTTAAGTTTCTCCGAAGACAGACGAGGGATGATATCCTGAAAGCAACAGCAGCTAATCCCCTGCAGCTGGGAACTACAACTATCAGAGTTTTAAAAGACATTCCGTTCGAGGTTCGTGAGAAAAGAAAAGCCTATAAAGAGCTGATTTCAACATTGCAAATCAACCAAATTCCGTATTCCTGGAATTTCCCGGAAGGTGTCGTGTTCAAATATAGAGACAAAAGGGAAAAAATTGACTCGGTTTTTAAAGCAGAAGAATGGTTGAAGCGGTTTTTCGGATCGACGGAGGAAGAACAGCAAGAAGGAGGGGGCGGAGCAGATATCATAGAAGACAGGGACGGTGACCAGGGAGCAACAGGTGGCGAGGCCAAAGAGACATACGATTTGCGGCTTAGAAGACCAAAGTAACTCTTTGGAGACTTGAAATTTGCAAACAGGGATGAAGATGAAAGAACTCTTTGCATACACAGAAGACGACAGAGAAAACACTAACATGGATTTACTAATTTCCGATTACATTGACTTAAACGAAAAACTTTTTAATTTTGAATACTAACAGAATACTAACTGTTAACAACCCTCCCTCTTGGGATTTTAGTCATAGTGTGGGTTTTTTATAACTTTTCACATACAATGAGACATTCACGATGGATTGCTGAAGACTTCCTCATTGGACCTCATCTGTCCAAGCTAAGGTTACCAGCTGTGGGTTGGAAAATTCTTGGAGATTGGGGGTGGAGCTGTTGTCTGGCAAGTGGTTGGGTTAATTCTCTCAACTGTTTCTCAAGATAGTCCAAAATAACCCCACACACACTCACAACTAGCCGTTATTCATAGATGTGTGTTTGGAAGCGGAAGCGGTTGAATTTCCAAGGGGCTCTCTGCTCTGGCTGTTGCAGGACAGTTTCAGGGCAGAACAAACCAACTACAGTTCCCAGGAGGCATTATGGCAACAAGCCTATACGCACAACTATCGGTGTACATGCACCATAATTTTGAGCATGGAGAGAACTCTTAGAAAATAACCAAACTTTCCCCCCAAAAAAACATTTGCCGAGAAAGCTCACAAACACTGACCCAACTCCAAACTCAGCTGAGTGGGGCTCAGCCAGAATTCCCTAAAAGTGGGGCTTAACATATCTAGTCTAGCCTAAAGGCCCCCCAGAGAAGGAACCACCTTTAGATGTTTGGCTAAAGAATTAATGGTTACACCACCTTACTAATTCCAGAAAAGAAAACTGGATAATGTTCATTGTCTCCTTTCCTGATGAAATGGTAAGAGAGTGTAAGTTGTTGCAGGGGGGCAGATGGATGACCTTTCTGAGACCACAAGCATTGTGTTAGAAACCAAATTATAAGCCTACCTGCTCTTTCCATCAATTCCTGTAAAGGAGGGAAAAAAGCAAATTGTTTTTGAGAGTCAAGAAATGTGAGAGATTTAGAACAATAGTCCTAGTACTTAGTGGAATAGTTTTCTGACATCCAGATGGTTTTATATAATCCTCCATCCCTATGTATCACCAAGGTAGAGGAGAAGCAAAGAAAATAAAGATGGAACTCTCTAGTTTGACAGGTTAAATCCTACTGAGACATTAAACAAATACGTTAGAAGCAAGACGTTGTAACAGTAGCTGCTGCAATCGGTGCACGCACTGACCTTTGCCGTGCACTGACAGTACAACCCTTTGCACAGGTGAGATCAGTTACTCAAGACTAATTTTCATTGAAGGGGTAAACCTGTGTCTGGACTGGAGATGTAGTCTCATATGCTCTTCCACGAGAAGACAAATTCCCCACCACAAAGCAAACTAGCAGCTTAGTGGGAAGCTTAGGCCAGAATCCTTTCTGATATGCTGATTTTCTTTCTTCATGGAAATCTCTGCCACAGAAGAACATTTAACCACGGAGTTAGGGCCAAAGTAGAGATGACAGCATCCACTGGCCCTGACCGATGGACACCGTCACCATTTTAAAGTGCCCCATTTTAAAGTGCCCTCTCCGCTTTGGCAGAGAAACTCAGGGAAGTGGGGGGGATTTAAATGCCTTTCTTTCCCTTCCCCAGATAGGGAAGATCAGGCAGGGAACCCAGGCATGCCTGCATGACTGCCCTTTGTAAGGGGGTGTGGCATATGCAAATGAGCTATGCAAATGAGCTCCTGCACCTCTTTTTCTACAAAATGACCCCTGAATATTAAAATCATCATTTGGATACTTCTATCGTAAACCTCACCATTACCAAAGATGTGTCAGAAATCTATCTACTTGGCTCTGACCTGGATAGCCCAGGCAAGTCCGATCTTGTCAGATCTCGGAAGCTAAGCAAGGCCGACCCTGGCAAGTACCTGGAGTGGAGGCCTCCAAGGAATACCAGGGCCGGCATGCAGAGGCAGGCAATATTAAGCCACCTCTCTGAAACATCCAAGCCCCACGAGGGGTCACCAGAAGTCACCATGACTTCCAGGCTTGCAAGCACACACACACACACCACACATGCGCACAAACACACACACACAAAATACCAAAAAAAGAGGAAATCTACCTAGAAGAGGCTGTTCTCACTTCCAGCAGACATCCAAAACAACTCAACCACACCACCAACTATGGATTTGTGTATTGCGGATCATGGAAGAACTGGGGAACTGAAGCCAGCCATGAAAGTGATGTGGTTGGGGAAAGTAAAGCAAACACCAGTCCAGAATGTAACACAATCTTCTTTGATGTCCATCTCAGTTCAAGCGGCTCCCCCCCTTAATGGTAAAACATATGCTGTTCATCCGATAGGCCTTGGAATTCTCCCCAAGACTTGGCAAGTTTAAATTTCAATCCGCTCATTTTTTCCATTCACCTGGCTCTGTAACTTTTCGATTCCGCTGCACGCTCTTATTCAGCCGGGCTGCCAGTCTAGAAATTGTTCCTCATCAAAAAACATCAGAATTAGAGGCTCCTTTCAGATGGCCTTTGTAATCTGTTTTAGTAGCAGGTTGCTAATAGGTTTTTGTGTGTGTGTCAGTTCAGCTGCTAACGGATTTTATTTACCTGTTCATACAAAGCCACTTGCTTCCTGTTGGCAAAGCAGGGCTGAGCCGTTTTTGAGGGAAACTGCTTTCTTTTATTTTTACCTCTTCATTGCACATTTGAGTCACTGTGGCACACACACTGTTTAAAATGTCCACAGCCCTTCCTACAGTGCTGCTTCCCCCCACCCCTTTTTTGCCACACTATCTTCCTCACCCCCTTTTTAGAACGTTCTAAGTTGGTTATAGTGCTGAACCAATATAGCACTTCAGTGTTACAATGGCACCATTGATATGCCTTGACTCCACTGAGAGACTATACTGGCTTAGTGCTATAGCGCTCACTCAACGTTTGGGGGGAAGGGTGAGGAAGATTGTGTGCAGGGAAAGGGTGGGGGGAAAGCGGCGCAGTTTGAAACGGGCATAGCGCTACAGAGATGGCTCATTAACGGGATGAAGTTTGCTGTATGAAACCCCTGTCCCTGTATCACTTTACTTGGAACTAGTTCAACAACGGATAATGTAATGTATTGAAATGATTACATAGATAACATCTGGTTTAGAACAGTAATGTGAAAGGGGCTATACACTCACCGGCAATGTGAATTGTTAGAGAAAACTGGAAGCAGGAGGCTTTCTCCATTAAAATCTGTATTTTCCCTTGCCCTTGGAACAAGATGACTGCAAACTTCTGTATCTTTAAACAGATGTACCGCGGCTCCTCATACTTGCTTGACCATGTGATCACAGGTCCTGTGTTAGGGCCGCTGAATATCTCGTGTTTAAAACCAGGCCATTCCTTCCAAACTATCACAGCTTTTTATTTGAGAATCACAAAACTCTACAGGTGCACGCACAAATGCAGAACACATAGGGTTGCCAGACACTGGCTTGGGAAATCCCTGGAGACTTGGGGATGATGCCTGGGGAGGCCAGTTTCTCCTAGACTCTATGGTTTTCTATAGAGTCTACCCTCAGAAGCTACCACTTTCTCCCTGTATTCTGAAGATCAGTTGTAATACCAGGAGATCTCCAGGCTGTGCCTGGAGGTTGGCAAGCCAAAGGGCATGGCCCCCAACCAGTTGCCTGTTGTGTTAGCACAGAGGTCATGAAGCTCAAATGGAATCATGGGGAGGCCAGAATGGATGCAATGCTGCCCCTCAAAGGGCCCTGGAAGTCTAGAAGAGGCTGAGGAAGGGCTGGGAAGGTCTGGAACAGACTGGGGCAGGGCCAGCTGGGGTTGCCAACTCAGGGGTGGGAAATTCCTGGAGATTTGGGGGTGAAGCCTGGAGAGGATGGGGTTTGGGAAGAGAAGGGAGCTCAGTGGGGTAGAATGGCATACAGTACACCTTCCAAGATGACTATTTTCTCCAGGGGAACTGGAGGCAACCCCGGGCCCATGGCATGGCAAGACCAGGCAAGCTCGTTTCCCTTCCTCTGCACCTTCTAAAGTGCCAAAACACCCCCTCCCCGGGCTATTTTAGGCCAAAGCATCTGGGGGACACAACTTTCTTCCAGCTCTTCTAGAAATACTATATGGTAGCGAAAATATCCGCCAACAACCCTATCCCTTTGAAATCTCCAATGGAAATATGCTAAGACTGGCTGCCTTGCCAGTAATCAGAGGGAGGGAAAGGGGAAAACCAAACATAAATTCACACCATCAGTCACAAAGGGAGGAGAGGAGAAAATTTAAACTGTCTTCATGATTTAGGAGTCCCCCTGAGCAATGGCGTATTGAAAGAAAAAAGGAAGCCACACACACACAAGCTTGGGGCTGCCGGGAACGCTCCTGTTTGCTAGCTGCTTCTACCAGAATATGCAACTGGACATATTTTGTGTAGTGGGGGTGGGGGGTGGGGAATGTGCAGTGGGAACTAAGCTCTTGTGCAGTCGGGCATGGGATATTTAATAAGTGTGCACTTTCCCCCCAACTTTATTTAACTTGCTTAAGATTACACAGTAAATTAACAGAGGTATAGTAAATTAACCGGAATATCTGAGATAACTTTCCGCTGCGATCTCTGTACTCCACTCGATCACATCAGTTGAGCAACTCTTGTAAAAAGAGTTAGCCAAACTATATTCAGTTGAGATACACCCTTCCCTTAACAAGACGACCTCAGAAGAATAGGGAAAATCCATATCTAATCCACATTTCATAAAGTCTACAACGGAAAAAGTAGAATAAATGTGCGCTTCTATTTAACTAGTACATTTTTTAAAATTCCCGCCATTCCTCTAAGGAGCTCAGGGTGGAACACACCATTCTCTCTTCCTCGTTTTACCCTCACAACAACCCTGTGAAGTAGGTTGACTGGCTCATGGTCACCCAGCAATATTAGGGTTGCCAACTCCAGATTGGGAAATACCTGGAGACTGGGAAGGGCAGGGCATGGGGAAGGAGGGACGTCAGCACAGTATAATGTCATAGAGACCACACTCCAGTGCATCCACTTCCTCCAGGGAAACGGATCTCTGTAGATTGGGAAATATCTGGAGTTAAGAAATATCTGGAGATTTGGGGGGTGGAGCCTCTGGAGGGCAGGGTTTGGGGCATAATGCCACAGAGTCCAACTTCCAAGGTGGCCATTTTGTCCTAGGGCTGCCAAGTCCTCCCGGGGGGCGGATTTCCCCCTGCTTTGGAGGCCTGATTTTCGCCGCTGCGGAATCGGACCCCGGGGTAAACCCCACCCCGGCGTGCACGTCAGCCGGAGGTGACATGATGACGTGCGCGCACCCACCATTCGGCCTCCCCACTTTCCCCAGGGCCCCCTCACAAGGAAGAGGTTAGCTACGGCCCTGGTGTCTGCATAGTATTTGGCTGTTTCAATGCTTTTTTACTCTTACAAAAAGCCACCTCATGAGTATCCTCACTGACAGAAGCAGGATCTAAATAAAGACTTTAAAAGAATGCAGAGACAAACAGAAGGCCGACAAACGGCCAAACGTTTCGGAGAAAGTGGTGTTTCCAATTTAAATATATGCGTCCAAGTATATGGTGTTAAAATGGAAAGGAGGACATGGTTTTGTTCCATAGCTCTAAAGCACGGATAATGCCATAAAATGAATCCTGTGGATCCATTCTGCTACTGGTGGCACTTCCCTATCCCCCACTCTGCCTTGACCTGGATAGGGCAGGCTAGCCCGATCTCGTCACATCTTGGAAGCTAAGCAGGGTCGGCCCTGGATAGTATTTGGATGGGAGACCTCCAAGGAATAGCCAGGCAATGGCAAACCACCTCTGAAACATCTCTTGCCTTTAAAACAAGTCTAGCTTGACACCTAGTGTTGCATAACACTAAAGAGCTAGAACTTCTGGCTGCCAGACAATATTAGGATCTCCTGGCTATAGTACACACACTACCATATGATAATTGTTCATTATTACCCCCCCACTCCAGCACCAGAAGCCTTCCCCTGTCACAAGAGCCTCTCACACTTGGAGAAGGCACCACCTTTAGTGGAATGGATTGACAGGACCCAGCCTGAGCATGGTAGCATTGCATAAGAGGTAGGGTTTTAGACTAGGATCTGGAAAATCCAGGTTCAGAACCCCACCCTGGGCCAAACTGAACATGATGTTCAGTTTGTTTTTACTGGGACTGGCAGCCATAGTGTAGCTGTGAGTATAGGGTTGCCAGCCTCCAGGTGTGGCCAGGATATCTCGCAGAATTACAGCTAATATCAAATGGCCCAAGGTGGGGACCCCGCCACAGTCCCAACCAGAATCGAGCCCCTGCTGCACTCTGAAACAGGGTGCCCACAGGGAACTTGCAGTTTGCATATGGCTGCAAGTCCCTGTGGCATCCCATCTCATTTGGCTGTAGGATTGCCAGCTCCAGGTGGAGGAATTCCTGGAGATTTGGGGGTGAAGCCTGCTAAGGGCAAAGTTTCGGGAGGGCGGAATACCCTCCAAAGTTGGCATTTTTGGATATTTGTCTTCTGTTGTTCCCTACGGGCAACTATGACCTCCATTTTAACCAATGGACAAGTATGTGCATCCTTGTTCCCTATTGTTCCTCGGTTCCAGCCCCAAATTTCCACGAATTTCCCAACCAGGAGGTGGCAATCCTAGCCCACATTCATGCTTTTCAGAAGTTGATTCCTAGCCTGATGCTTCAGAGTGTCACTAACATAAAGGAACTGAGATTTGTCTTCTGAGGATCAGTCGTAATTCCAGGAGATCTCCAGACCTCACCTGGAGCGAGTCAAAATGCAGCCCCGCAGCTTTGGGTGTGAAATTGACCAATAGTATCGGGGCAAACGGCGGCGCAACATCGAGGCAGCTCTAGTGCGGAATCAGCCAGAGTGAGTACCAGACTTGGAGACTAGGGAATTCTCTCCTCACAGAAATTTGCTTGTTCTCGCAGGTCTTCTATTTATTTGGGGGAAGGGGTTGATTTACTGATGGGATGGGGGGGGGTCCATTCAGTGCTGCATACAGTACCCAACCATTAATTCCTCTTTGCTGTTTAGATGCTAGTTATTTTATTGGTAGGGGGGGTGTCTGCATAATATTTGGCTGTTTCAATGCTTTTTTACTCGCCATTTTGTCCTAGGGCTGCCAAGTCCTCCCGGGGGGCGGATTTCCCCCTGCTTTGGAGGCCTGATTTTCGCCGCTGCGGAATCGGACCCCGGGGTAAACCCCACCCCGGCGTGCACGTCAGCCGGAGGTGACATGATGACGTGCGCGCACCCACCATTCGGCCTCCCCACTTTCCCCAGGGCCCCCTCACAAGGAAGAGGTTAGCTACGGCCCTGGTGTCTGCATAGTATTTGGCTGTTTCAATGCTTTTTTACTCTTACAAAAAGCCACCTCATGAGTATCCTCACTGACAGAAGCAGGATCTAAATAAAGACTTTAAAAGAATGCAGAGACAAACAGAAGGCCGACAAACGGCCAAACGTTTCGGAGAAAGTGGTGTTTCCAATTTAAATATATGCGTCCAAGTATATGGTGTTAAAATGGAAAGGAGGACATGGTTTTGTTCCATAGCTCTAAAGCACGGATAATGCCATAAAATGAATCCTGTGGATCCATTCTGCTACTGGTGGCACTTCCCTATCCCCCACTCTGCCTTGACCTGGATAGGGCAGGCTAGCCCGATCTCGTCACATCTTGGAAGCTAAGCAGGGTCGGCCCTGGATAGTATTTGGATGGGAGACCTCCAAGGAATAGCCAGGCAATGGCAAACCACCTCTGAAACATCTCTTGCCTTTAAAACAAGTCTAGCTTGACACCTAGTGTTGCATAACACTAAAGAGCTAGAACTTCTGGCTGCCAGACAATATTAGGATCTCCTGGCTATAGTACACACACTACCATATGATAATTGTTCATTATTACCCCCCCACTCCAGCACCAGAAGCCTTCCCCTGTCACAAGAGCCTCTCACACTTGGAGAAGGCACCACCTTTAGTGGAATGGATTGACAGGACCCAGCCTGAGCATGGTAGCATTGCATAAGAGGTAGGGTTTTAGACTAGGATCTGGAAAATCCAGGTTCAGAACCCCACCCTGGGCCAAACTGAACATGATGTTCAGTTTGTTTTTACTGGGACTGGCAGCCATAGTGTAGCTGTGAGTATAGGGTTGCCAGCCTCCAGGTGTGGCCAGGATATCTCGCAGAATTACAGCTAATATCAAATGGCCCAAGGTGGGGACCCCGCCACAGTCCCAACCAGAATCGAGCCCCTGCTGCACTCTGAAACAGGGTGCCCACAGGGAACTTGCAGTTTGCATATGGCTGCAAGTCCCTGTGGCATCCCATCTCATTTGGCTGTAGGAAGAGAAGCTCAAGGGAGGATTGGGAGTCCCCCACCCCACCCCCGCTGGCAGCCAGGCAGGACCTGGCAACCCCATCCAGGAGAGTGCAGCTCTACCCAGCAAACGTCACGGCACAGCAGGGATCTGAACCCACATCACCCTGACTGTTGTCCAGCATTCTAACCCCTACAATACACCAATGCCCTTAACGACACATCACACTATTTCTGGGCCCGTTCAGGTACCACCTGCTCTCATATTAACTTGTCTATCTGTTTAGATCAGTTTCAGAGCCCCATCACCACACCTTTGGAAACTGACCTCGATGTTGCGCCGCCGTTTGCCCCGCTAAGGGCAAAGTTTCGGGAGGGCGGAATACCCTCCAAAGTTGGCATTTTTGGATATTTGTCTTCTGTTGTTCCCTACGGGCAACTATGACCTCCATTTTAACCAATGGACAAGTATGTACATCCTTGTTCCCTATTGTTCCTCGGTTCCAGCCCCAAATTTCCACGAATTTCCCAACCAGGAGGTGGCAATCCTAGCCCACATTCATGCTTTTCAGAAGTTGATTCCTAGCCTGATGCTTCAGAGTGTCACTAACATAAAGGAACTGAGATTTGTCTTCTGAGGATCAGTCGTAATTCCAGGAGATCTCCAGACCTCACCTGGAGCCTGGCAAACCTTAGGCTTGCCAAGTCCCCCCGGGGGACGGGGAAAACCCCGCCCCAGAGGCCCGTTCCCCGCCACCGCAGGATCGGGCCCCGGGGGGAGCTCCACCCCGACGTGCATGTCACCAGGAAGTGACGCGATCACGCGGGGCACGCTGGGGGCGGGGCCATGACCATCTGAGGGAAAACTCTATGGTTTTCCCTCAGATGGTCATGGCCCCGCCCCCAGCGTGCCCCGCGTGATCGCGTCACTTCCTGGTGATGTGGATGCGGTGCGCGCGCTCCGGGAGCGACCCGGGAATCCCCCGCTCCGGATCGAGGTAATACTTGGCAACCCTAGCAACCCTACTTGGCCCTCTGCCAGGGAAACTCACTAGGTGACCTTTAAATATTAGAGATCAAGATAGTCTTAACAGGTGTTTTATATGTGCTAGTAAAGATTGAATTTTTCTATTATATGTTATTGTATAAACTGAGAGAGTTTCAATATTGTGAAGGGCTATGGCGACATACAATAAAACGATTCTATTCTTATTCTTCCCTAGGTGACGTTGGGCCAGTCTTGGCCTAACCTTCCTCACAGGGTGATGGTTGTGAGGGCAAAATGGAGTGGGGGGGGAGAAGTGTGTCGCAAGCTGCTTTGGGTCCCCTTTGGTCAGAAAGTGAGGGTATAAATATCTAAATAAATAAAGGGCGTAAAAGGAAGGGGGGGAAACCTGAAAATTTGTCCAAAAAAAACCTTGGTGGTCTGAAAATGGGCTTCCCAACCATGCCATGAAAATTAAAAGAACCCAGGGGAGTGGGGATACATCTTTAAGTGTTGTCGATGGGAAAGCCCATTGCTGTGAGAAATCTCTCTCTATCGTGATCTGTATGTGAAACAAAGTTTGAGTCCAGGGGCACCTTTAAGACTAATAAAATTTTATTCGAGGTATAAGTTTTCGTGTGCCTGCACACTTCTTTGCCGTTAAGGTGTTTAGGACAGTGCGCAAATGAAAGTTTATACCTTCAATAAAACTTTGTTGGTCTTAAAGGTGCCACTGGACTCAAACTTTGTTCTGCTGCTTCAGACTGACACGGCTACCCGCATGATATATGTTTGCGTGTGTGTGTGTGTGTGAGAGAGAGAGAGAGAGAGACAGACAGACAGACAGACAGACAGACAGACAGACAGGCTTCACCAGCCCGTGGAAGGCTTTTGCTTTTTCTGTAACAGATACCGTATCACACAATATTTCTTCAGTCGGAATGGTGTGGGGGGGACGACAGGGGGCAGTGGGGGGAGTTTAAGAATAATGCAAGGGCCTAGTAGCTGAGAGATGATGTATTGGGACCTTTCCATAACACCTGTTCTAGAGCTCAAATGAGCACGGGGGTGGGGAAGGAGCGCCAACCTCACGCCAAGGAGATCTCATGCGTTCAAAATCCTCCATTCCTTTTTACCTCCCAGAGGTTTCTTCTCCCCCTTTTTCTTTTTTTTTTGTGCAGCACTCTGAGCACAATTACATGCTAAATATCTGTCTGTCAATAGGCTGGATCCCCTCAATTTGTATGACACGCTTTAACGCAGGCCCAGCCAAGCCTAATGGAATGACAGCTATGCCCCTAAACCATAGACCCGAGGGCTCCTGGGATACTTCTCACCGGACTGCTTTGGAAGGGGGAAGACGAGGGAGGGAGGGAGAGATAAGGAAGAAAAACAAATAGAAGAGGAAGAGATTGGATTTATACCCCGCCCTTCACTACCCAAAGGTGTCTCAGAGCGGCTTACAAACTCCTTTCCCTTCCCCTCCCCACAACAGACACCCTGTGAGGTAGGCGGGTCTGAGAGAGCTCTTTCCAGAACTGTCCTTGACCAGTGTGTGTGTGGGGGGGACACCGCTCTAGATGGCAAGAGAGAAAGGAGGACACTGGATCTTTCCTCTCATAAATACATTTTTTTAAAAACACTCCTGCAAACTGCTGAAACATTGCCTGGTTCAAATAAGAATATGTGCCTAGGGTTGCCAATGTCCAGGTGTCAGCTAAGCTGCCGTGAGTAGGGAGAGACTTTCTAATTGTTTTGCATTCCTTTCCATGCGCTTAATTGCTTACCAGCTGCAACGCTTATCTGTAAAGAGGTACTGCAGGAGTGTGGTGTCTACCTTCCGTGGGATCGTTCTGGTTCCCAGCTTTTGCTACTGTTAGAAACTTTCCTGAATCCCGCGCGCGGGAGCCCATCTAATTGGGTATTGCTGGGGGGAGGCCCCGCATACGAATGCCCTATATTCTATTATGCGCATAGGTAGCCCGCCATTCCTAACAGTGTTCATGTTACTGCATCTATGGCTTTTCAATAAAAGTAAAACCTTCTTGGAAGCGTGTACTTCGTTGTTTTGCTGTGGGTCCTGACACCAGGTGGCAACCCTAGACGACAAAGATCAGTTCCTCTGGATAAAATGGCAGCTTTGGAGGGTGGGCTCTATGGCATGGTACCTCGCTGAGGTCCCTCCCCTCCCCTTCCCAAACCCTCCCCTTCCTCAGCTCCACCCCCAAATCTCCAGGAATTTCCCAACCACTATACCACACTGCTCAGTCTGTCCAACAGATGCTCAGAGAGGCTTCCACCGGGATCCAGCCGATGGTTTCCTTCCCTCTTGTGCAAAATTGTGGAATGCTGGAAACAGATTTGGACACACCCTTTAAAAAAGAAACAAACCCTCACATGCATACACCCTTCTTGTTGAATTTTATGGCAATACTGTTAAACCTCAGCATGCCACATTCAGTCCTTTTCCTTTATCTTCGGGATTCCCAGACAGCAGCCAATGTTGAGAAAGCTGGAAGAAAACGGACTAAAAGATTCACAGGAAATTGCTGGAGAGTCCCTCTCCTCTCTTGGATTTCTTTCAGCCCTAATCAGAGACCATCTGCAGGTCTGAGGGCCTCTTGGCAGAAGACCAAGAAGACCACTCTGGAGGGCAGGGCAAGCAATGGGTGGAGGCTAGTAGAGCCAGTTTGGTGTTGTGGTTAGGTGCGCGGACTCTAATCTCGGAGAAACGGGTTTGATTCCCCACTCCTCCACTTGCACTTGGCTGGATGACCTTGGGCAAGCCATAGTTCTGGCACAGCTGTTCTTGAAAAAGAGCAGTTTCTGTCAGAGCTCTCTCAGCCCCACCTACCTCCCAGGGTGTCTGTTGTGGGGAGGGGAAGGGAAAGGAGTTCGTAAGCCGCTCTGAGACTCCCTTGGGTAGTGAAGGGTGGGGTATAAATCCAATCTCTTCTTCTTCTTCTTCTTTTAGAAGTCTTCATGGCCATCTGGCCTGTCAGGACAAGCACAGAGTAGCAGCGGCAATACAGTTGCCATCCTTCAGGTAGAGCTTGCAGATCTCTCAGAATTACATCTGGTCTCCAGATCAGTCCACCAGGAGAAAAGGAAAGCTTTGGAGGGTGGATTCTATGGTGTAATGCCCTGCTGAAGTTCCTTCCCACCCCCAAACACTCCCCCAGACTCCGCCCTCTTGGGATATGTACAAGTTGCTTACACTGTTCAGTCATTATAGAGTTAACTGTTGTTGTTAGTAAACATGAAATGATGCCGCTAACCTTGTAACCAATTAAAGGTAGACTTAAGTAGCGGGGGGGGGATTATAGGTGGTACTAGTAAAATGAAGTGGTCTGTAACGTTTCTATTGGTCAATCGATAGGTTGCTTGAGGGAATGCTTTGATGTTCTATGCAGTTGTTTACATGTTTCATGACCCTTTGTCTGAGACCAAGAAGAAGAAGCCATTAAGCCTTTCACCACTCATCTGTAAAGATGGCGCTCAGAATAGCTAAGACTGTTTAATTTCTTCCAAATGTAAGTACCCTCCCTTTTGTTTTCTAGTAAAGTAAAGTTTTTCTTTTTAAAGCCCAAACTACACTGGGTGTGCCCTGTTTATTTACTTCACTAATTTTGCAACTTTTAAAGGCAAAAATGTTGAGGAGCTGGCTGCAGAATCAGGAAGACCCCGGCAAGGCCGCCCCTCTCCCTCCCTGAGAGAGCTGGGCATATTCGTGGGGGGCATTGCCCTCATCAGCCCCCTGGGGCTACGGACCTGGACTCCTCCCTTTATCCTCTCACTCACTCAGCATGGCCTTCCATGGAGACATATGTCTCTGCAGGTCTCTCCTGTAGGCACAACGCCCTCATACTCCCACACACATGATGCCGGACAAGCTGGCCGTTTGTGAGAGGGAGAGCACTCTTGAGATTAGGCTTCTTTCTCTTATTTTGACTGCAGCCTGAATGTGAACTGGATCTACCTGAATAAACGTAAGTTTACCTTTTTTGCACTTCTTGGGAGATTTATTTACTGCACTCAGTATTCGCTTCTATGACTGGGCAAGCTCTACTATGGCCTCGGCCACACAGGCAGGAAAATGCAGGGGGGGGCGTGGCTGTTTTCCCCGGAGCAAAATAATGCGCGACTGCGCAATCAGGCATTGGGCTGAGGTCCCGTCGAGCTCCCGTGGTTAGGGGGGAGGTGCGGATCACACGACGCGGCAAAGGAGCGGGGCGGCAAACGGGGTTGTGGTTGTTTTTTTAAACTGAAATGTGCACATGCTCCGTTGGGTGCTTGTGCGCATCCCATGGAGACTTGGGGAGGAAAAAACCTTTTTGAGGGGACATGGGCGGGTGCCAGATGCCACCGGAAACGTGATCAGAAGCCCGCCCTTGCCCCGCGGTTTCCAGAAACTAGTACCTCGGAGGTATTAGTTTTTTACCCCGCATCTTCAGCGGGAAGCCCCGTGTGAGCCACGGGAGCTCTACGCTTCCCAGATGTGGCGCTGTGATCGCGCCCAGAAAATCCGCCTATCTTCCGTCTCTCTAGCGTGGCTAATGCTCCATGTGACCGGGGCCTATATTAACCAAATATCTCAATATCTCTAACTGGGGGGGGGGGAGCTAAAATCACAAGTGTTGCATGGTGATGTGCCCTCTCAGGGCTGTGGGAATGTCGCAGTTACTCAGCAGTCCTTATCTCCGATGCCGATCTTGGTTCTAATTCTTACGGTTTCCATTACTTTAATGACAGTTTGATACAATTGGACCTGTGTAATCAATGCAGGAACAGGGAGAAAAAAGTACCCATTACACGAAAGGATCTGCATTTCCTACGGGAGGGGCTGTGGCTCAGTGGCAGAGCATCTGCTTGGCATGCAGGAGGCCCCAGGTTCAATCCCCTGGTATCTCCAGTTAAAAGATCGGGCAGTAGGTGATGTGAAAGACCTCAGCCTTGGGACCTTAGAGAGCTGCTGCCAGACTGAGTAGATAATACTGACCTTGATGGACCAAGCATAAAGCAGTTTCTTTTTTTAAAATCTTTACAAAAATTATTGTGTGTGTGTGTGTGTGTGTGTGTGAGAGAGAGAGAGAGAGAGAGAGAGAGAGAGAGAGAGAGAGAGAGTCATTGTTGACTTCTGGCAACCCCTAGGGGGGCTTGGACATTTCAGAGAGGTGGCTTGCTATTGCCTGCCTCTTCGTCCCGGCCCTGATATTCCTTGGAGGTCTCCCTTCCAAGTACTTGCCAGGGTCACCTCTGCTTAGCTTCTGAGATGTGACGAGATCGGGTTTGCCTGGGCTATTCAAGTCAGGGCCAAGACAAGGCAGTTTCATGTGTTCATGTATCCCTTGTTCAGCATCCATATTCTCAGTTATGTCTCTCAAGTTCATTTTATCTTCAGGTTGGAAACAGATGGGATTTTTTTTTCAAACATCAAAATGTAACATTGCCAGTGGTTTTTTAAAAAGAAAAAAGGAAGAGAGGACTGCTTGGTAAGCAGAGAGGACTCCATTTATTTCTAAAGGGGGTTTGGGTGGAGAAACCAGGGGGTGGAAGAGTAAAATATTCCAACTGCTCATTGTCATAAAGAGAACAAAACCCAAGCGGGATGGAACATTAAATGCAATGATTTCTCAGCCAACAGCCAGACAGCCGTCTAATCCCACGTGAATAAAGACCTCAAGATGAATAGCCCCCGTCACTGTGGTCCCTCGTCAGAATCCCAGCTGGACAAGACCTCAGACAAGCTGGTAAACATATTCAAGCAAATCCTTTTGTTTCAACTGTGTCTTTTTCTAAAGGGGGCATTGATTTCTTCTCCGCTCCAGCCCCAGTTGACTGATAGTTGACTCCCTTGAAATCCAAAATCCCATTAAAAAAACTTATGAAAATAGCTTTACATTTAAAAAAAGTATCCATCAATAAACTGTCATTGCTCTCCAAACTAACCATATTCACCAGGTCCCCAATCCTGGGAAATCACTGTCACAAGTTTTGCCCCTGGGGAATTCCTTGTTAAAACCTTATTAATATCCACAGCCAGGGCTATTTTGGGGCAGGAACGCACAGGAACGGAGTTCCACCTGGCTCCTGAGTTGGCCACGCCCAGCAGGAACTCATTAGCATAACAGGCCACGCCCAACAGCAGAAACTCATTAGGATTGGCTACATGCGGGGTGTGTGGTCTAACATGCAAAGGGTTCCTGCTACAAAAAAGCCCTGGGTTTTGACAACAAACAAGGTAAACAGAATAAGAAGCAAAAGGTGGGTGTGGCTGGATGACCACACTTCTGGTGGCATGCGGGTGTGGTCTAATATGCTAATGTGCTGTGCTGTCAGGGATGTGGCCTACTATGCTAATGAGTTTCTGCTGCTGGGTGTGGCCTGTTATGCTAATGAGTTCCTGCTGGGCTTTTTCTACAAAAAGAGCCCTGTTTAAATAAGCTAACACAGTAATTCTTCAGGATTCTGACTCATCTTTAGAAGTTAATTCCCTATACGGAAGGAGTTCAAGCACATGAGGATAAGTCTATCAATGGCTACTCGCTATGGTGGCTGAGGGGAACCTCCAAATCCAGAGGCACTAAGCCTCTGAATCCCAGAGCAAGGAGGCAACTTCAGGGGAAGGCCTCAGCCTCTATGCCCTGTTGTTGGCCATCAAGAGGAACTGGATGGCCCCTGTGTGAGAAAGGATGCTGGACTGGATGGACCACTGGTCTGATCAAGCAAGGCTCTTCCTACGTTCTTATGTTATGTGGAAAGCAGTAGAGAAAAGCTATTGCCTTCATGCCCTACTTGGGGGTTTCCCAGAGACATCTGGTTGTCCATTGTGGGGAAAAGGAAGTTGGAGTAGATGGGCCTTTGGTCTGAGCCAGTACGGCTGTATTTAGGAGTCAGCACACTAAAGCGGCCAACCTCGGGGGGGGGGTGCCTGGAGATCTTCCACAATTACAAATGATCTCAGGATGACAGAGATCACTTCCCCTGGAGGAAGTGATAGCTTTGGAAGGTGGAATCCACAGCTATATACCCAACTGAGATCCCTCCCCTTCCCAAACCCAGCCTTCCCCAAGCTCCACCCCCAAATCTCCAGGAATTTCCCAACCCATAGTTGGGAACCCAAGTACACTTCCTGGCTGACCATGATTCTATTGTATTACCATCAAGTCTCTTAAAACAGCTGTCTCAACAATGCTGTCCGTCTCAGTTTTGTAGGTATGGTAGCTTGAGAGTGATGCCTGAAGAAAGCGCTTGCGTCTTGAAGAGTGTGAGCAGTTACACCGTGCTGCCACACTGACCCAGTATTAATGACAGAGACGATAGTGCAGTTCTGCGCAGAGTTACTCCAGTCTACACCCATTGATTTCAGTAGATTTAGACTGGAATAACACTGCATTGGATTGCACTGTAAATCAGCAGAAGCAGATGTTTCTAATTTTTTTAAATAAAAAAGTCGATATAGAATAACCAGACACAGCAGGCTTCTTTCCAACAGCTTTTGGAAATCAGTAGTTTTAAAACAACATGCTTCCTTCAAAAGTGTCAGCTAATGAAATCCTCAGCAAAGTATCTGGAAGCCTTTTACGGGGGGGTTTTAAGCAGTTACACCCTTTTAAGTCACTTGAAGTCAACAGAATTAGAAGGGTGCAACTCTGTTTAGGATTGCACTGTCAGTGGCTTAGATGGGATAAAACTAAAGCACACACACTACTTTAAATATAGAAATATACACATCCCACTTTTAAGATCCTCAAGGAAACTTTAAAATTAAGAAGTGTTGGGTTTTATGCTCACTTTTCTCTACCCTAGAGAGTCTCAAAACAGCTTGCAATCGCCATTCCTCAGTTTGGTGTAGTGGTTAAGTGCGCGGACTCTAATCTGGGAGGACCAGGTTTGATTCCCCACTCCTCCACTTGCACCTGGCTGGATGACCTTGGGCAAGCCGTAGTTCTGATAAAAGCTGTCTTGAAAAAAGGGCAGTTTCTGTCAGAGCTCTCTCAGTTCCACCTCCCTCACAGGGTGTCTGTTGTGGGGAGGGGAAGGGAAAGGAGTTTGTAAGCCGCTCTGAGACACCTTTGGGTAGTGAAGGGCAGGGTATAAATCCAGTCTCTTCTTCTTCTTCTCTCCCCACCATAGGCACCTAGCGAGGCAGGTGGGGCTGAGAGAGCTCTGCCCTTTTGGCAGGGCATTTTGAGGTGGCACCTCCCCTTTGGAATGCCCTCCCCTGGTGACTATTTTACAGTCTCTTAGATGCCAGGCCAACACATACCATTTGTATCCAGGCTTTTGATTAGGGGTTTTATCTTTCCAGCTTTCTTCTGGTCTGTTTTATGGATAGAGAGCCAGCTTGGTGTAGTGGTTAGGAGTGCAGATTCTCATCTGGGAGAACTGGGTTTGATTCCCCGCTCATCCACATGCAGCTACTGGCGTGACCTTGGGTCAGTCACAAGTTCTTTCAGAGCTGTTCTCTCAGGAGCAGTCCTCGAAAGAGCTCTCTCAGACCCACCTGCCTCGCAGGGTGTCTGTCATGGGGGGTGGAAGGGAAAGGAGATTGTAAACCACTCTGAGATTCCTTCGGGTAGTGAAGGGTGGGGTATAAATCCAATCTCTTCTCTTCTTCTTCTTCCTTCGGGTAGTGAAAGGCGGGGTATAAATCCAATCTCTTCTTCTCTTCTAGTTTTATGACAGTTTTGTGCTGTTTATGTTCCTTGGCTTAATCGTTTCTTTTTCTGATACTTCTAATTTATTATTTTAATTGTAAGGCACCTTGGGAAAGATTGAAGGTCAAAGAAGACAGGGACGGCAAAGGATGAGATGGTTAGACAGTGTCATCGATGCAACGAACATGAAATTGAGCCAACTTCAGAGGACGGCGGAAGACAGGAGGGCCTGGCGGGAGATGGTCCATGGGGTCGCGAAGAGTCGGACTCGACTGCGACTGAACAACAACAAGGCACTTTGAGCAGGACCCTGAAGAGGCAGCATAGAAAACATCTAGGTAGACAGCTAAATAAGTAAAATAAATAAATTCAAGTATCTGACGCAGGGAGCTGTGACTCTTGAAAGCTTGTACCCTGAACATCTTGCTGGTCTCTAAGGTGCTCCTGGACTCGAATCTAACAAATAAATGTGTCTGGAATTCGGTTTTCTCTCAGAGCAAAGTTAGTAGACCTCATCGTTCTTCCAGAGATCAAAGTTCCAAAAAAACATTTTAAAAATCCTCTTACAACTGGCCAGAGTTTGTCTTGTTAGAGCCAGTTTGGTGTAGTGGTTAAGTGTGCGGACTCTAATCTGGGAGAACCGGGTTTGATTCCCCACTCCTCTACTTCCACCTGCTGGATGACCTTGGGCAAGCCATAGTTCTGACAAGAGCTGTCCTTGAAAAAGAGCAGTTTCTGTCAAGGGTCACAGGGTGTCTGTTGCGGGGAGGGGAAGGGAAAGGAGTTTGTAAGCCGCTCTGAGACTCCTTTGGGTAGTGAAGGGCGGGGTATAAATCCAATCTCTTCTTCTTCTTCTTCTTCTTCTTCTTCTTCTTCTTCTTCTTGTTTGGGTCTTGTCAGTGTTGCATCCTCTTTTATCAGAAGAATTCTGACAACGGCACCAAATGATGCTGGCAGTGAGCCTGCTTATCGTACTGGCTCCAATATACTGCATACAAGGGCTCCATTATAGATCTTGAATTCGGGACAAGCGAATGCCCCCTAGGTTAGTTCTTTTTTTATATTTATTTACATATTTTAGCAACTGTTTTCTGGCTTTTTGCTGTTTATTTTGGTGACCTGTTTGTGCCTAGTGTACCGTTTTTATGCACAATTTAGGATCAGATTTTGATCTTGCGTGGTATTTTATGACTATTGCACTGTTTTAATTTTGTTGTTTTAAATTGTTTTTCCTATTGTAAATTGTATTAATATTGATGGGACCCGCGCTGAGTCTGCTTGCAGGGAGGGCAGGATACAAATTGAATAAAATAAAAATAATAAATAAATAAAAAGATAGATCCCTCACCTATTAATCTGTCCCCTTTTGTCACTTTCTTCCACCAGCAGGTGAAGACTTTTTTTTTGTTTTGTCTAGCATCCCCCCAATGATTCCAATTATTTTCCTGCCCTATATTTTAATTTGCTCTCTTTTATGGTTTTACCTATTTACACTAGTTTCTGTTTTCACTGGTTTTATTATGTATTTTCATTACATTTTTTAAAAAATTTGCACCCCTGCTGTGGCCCTATTGGGCAGAAAAGTAAGATATAAATATTGTCAATAATTAAATAGATGGATATACGACACATGTCTTTCATACATGATATATGTATAGCAGATTGATTTACTGATATGCAAATAATATTGAAAAATGCATACATTTGATTAGTATAATCAGTGCAACGGGAAAAAAATGGTGCAACAATAAAGAATCACATGTCCAATTCACACAAGGGAGGAGGAAAGAAAATCCAAATGGGTTATGTTAGTTTAAACAACAGGGATAAGAAATTCAAAATCACACCTGGATAAAGTTTGGCTAACCCTGTGGAGCAATGAGGGGGTGGAGACTTCAAAAACCAGCATTGTACAATGCCCTGATGCCATCTTAATCTTAATTTTAATTTGTTAACCTTCCAATTAACTTATCAGCATCACTGTTACTAGCACCTTTTAATGTTGAAATTGTTTAAATGGTTTTAAGACTACTTAAATAATTTATTGTTGTCTTTTACTTGTTCTGTAAACCACCCTGAGCCGGCCTTGGCGGGGAGGGCGGGGTATAAATGTGAAAATAAATAAATAAATTCCCAGTTTTGGACTCAGAAGTGACATCACGGCATCAACAATGCTCTAGGAATTCCCCAAATCTCTATGTTTTTGCAACAGAGATTTGGAAAATTCCTAGAACATCACACCATGCTGGTTTTCTCCTAGGGTTGCCAAATCGACTTACCTCGCCGGCGGGGGAGTCTGGGGTGGCTCCCGGAGCGCGCGCCGCATGCACGTCACAGGCAAGTGATGTCATGACGCGGGGCATGCTGGGGGCGAGGCCACAGCCATTTGAGGGGAAAACTCTATGTTTTCCCCTCAAATGGCTGTGGCTCCGCCCCCAGCGTATCAGGCATCATGACGTCACTTGCCTGTGACATGCACGAGGGGGTGGGGTTTCCCCCGGGGCCCGATTCCGCGGGGGCGGAAATCGGGCCTCCAAAGCGGGGGGAAATCCACCCCCCGGGGGGAATTGGCAGCCCTATTTTCTCCCCCATTTTGTTCCATAACCCGCAACCAGGCAGCCCTAATTTCAGATACTGCAAGGAAGCCTCTAGTCCCCCAGGCCAGCCCCATCCCCTGGAACACAGCCTCCATTTTGTAAACTTCTTCTCCCTCTCGGATGCAATAAAATAGGAAAGCTTGTTTCTAGTGTTCTATCGCTTTCCTCCCTGTTGGTCATTCAACCAACCAGCAACCCTCCATTTATTTTTTCTTCTTTTCCTCTAAGCCGAAACAAGGAGGCAGAAGAAGGAGAAGATGGGGGAGAAATGAGAAATGATAACAACCCAATGAAAACAAAAACCCCATGACGTTATTTCAAATAAATGTTGCCAGTGTGAAACATTTCCACTAAAGGGAGGCAAAACTTGGAAGACTCCCCATCTTTTCGCTTGGTTGAATGACCGTGAATCGCGGCGCATTCCAGATCTCCAGCACTGCAGCTACAGGCTTTACATAAATTACTTTGTGCTGCTATCCTCAGAACCAAGTTTGCAGAGCCAGCCTTTTGCACACTGCAGACATTGGGAAGGGCTGAAGTCTCTCACCCTCAACCCTCCCCCCAGTCTCTCTCCACTGAAAACCATTTGTTTTTCTATCTTCATTTCATCGCAAAGAATGGAGACACGGGAGTATTTTTGAAAGTATGCTGATATATGATAAAGCCGCCACAAATTGGCTTCTTCTTTTTTTGCATAATGAATTGCACAAATGGCTACATGCGAAAGGTAAGGAAGCCTACAAAGTGCTTGTTATTTGAATTGCTCCCGTGCTTTTGGACTTCTGAATGACCTGATCCTGTTTGCAAAATACAAGAGGAGGAGGAGGAGGAGGAGGAGAAGAAGAAGAAGAAGAAGAAGAAGAAGAAGAAGAAGAAGAAGAAGAAGAAGAAGAAGAAGAAGAAGAAGAAGAAGTTTTTATATCCCATTTTCCTCTACCTTAAGGTACTTACAATTGCCTTTCCCTTCTTCTCCCCACAACAGGCACCTTGGGAGGTAGGTGGGGATGAGAGAGTTCGGAGAGAACTGAGACTGGCCCAAGGTCACCCAGCAGGCTTCCCATGGAGGAGAAGTGGGGAATCAGACCTGGTTCTCCAGATTAGAGTCTGCCGCTCCTAACCCTAACCATCCTCCACTGTTTAATTTTTTTTTTTAATCACAGAATAAAACACTACCCACACATGGCTGTTACAGCTTTTCAATTGCTTCCTATCTTTTTCATCCTCTGCACTAACAGTGCAGATGTTTGCACTGACAAAGCAGGGCAAAAACAAAATCAATGCATGTGTAGTTCCTTCTTTTTTTAGTGTATTTTACCTATGTGCAGGAGCGCACATACACATCAGCAAAATATCACACGGACACTGCAAAAAGGAAAGCCTGACTGCTTCCACAGGAGGGTGATTTTCCCCGCTAATTTGGTTGCTGATGGGATCCCTTGTGATATTGCCCCTGCAACAAAAATTCCGTACACACCAGGGTAATCCTTTTTCTCTCCATTTAGTTTCCCATTCACAGGGTGATTCTGCATCTGGCATACGCTCCACATTTTCTCAACACTGAGGAAAAGATGCAGCTCAAGACCACATTCAAATACCCCGGGGCAATGCCATACAGACTGCGAAGTCACCCCTGAATGGCTATAAATCTATGCAGAAGGTACCATAAAACCTGATGATCAAAGAAAGTGACAGCGGCATGCAGTCCAGAGGGGAATTTCCGTTCCAGTGTGGGTTTGGGAAAACAATGGAGGGAAAAGCCAATGCAGAATTGCCCACACTTGATGGCCATGCAGTCACATGAGCCCCAGTATTCTCCATCCAACCTGCGTTGTTGTTTTTCAGGAGCATGGACATAGTGCTGCATGGAAATAGTGCAATGCCTTTTTTAAAAAAAAAAGATTGCCACATATCTGCAGATACCTTTGACAATACCCTCTCCCCTCCCTAAAAGGCAGATTGAGCTATCTGTGATTCTCTTCTGTTTTTTTTAAAAAAGATCATGAATAACATTGTATACGAATAACACAATACCTTTAACAAACTTTTCTAAAAGTTCTTCGTATCAGTTTGGTATAGTGGTTAAGTGAGCTGACTCTAATCTGGGAGAACCGGGTTTGATTCCCCACTCCTCCACACACAGCTGCTGGATGACCTTGGGTAAGCCATAGTTCTGTCAGAACTGATCCTGAAAGAGCAGTTTCCCTCAGTACTCTCTCAGCCCCACCTACCTCTCAGGGTGTCCGTTGTGGGGAGGGGAAGGGAAAGGAGTTTAGAAGCCTCTCTGAGACTATGAGTGAAGGGTGGGGTATAAATCCAATCTCCTCCTCCTCCTCCTCCTCTTCTTCTTCCTCTATTCCCTTCCCTCTATCTAAAAGGCAGGCAATTGTCTTCTGTTATGCTAACCCACCTTACGTCATCACTTGATTCACCCTCTTTTGGCTTCTGTAAGGATTGTTGATAATTAGTTTAACTTTTTGCTTTCTGATAAATCCCCTGAAATCACCGCATCTGTAGCTGAGTTCCTCTCACTTGTATGAAAGCTAAGGGCAAGAGTTTTTAACATTTAGTTTTTGATGGCCCCAGTCACACGGAGCATTAGCCATGCTAGAGAGACGGAAGATAGGCAGATATTCCGGGCGCGATCTCACCGCCACATCTGGGAAGCGTAGAGCTCCCATGGCTCAACCGAGGCTTCCCGCGGAAGATGCACGGCAAAAAACTAGTACCTCAGAGGTACTAGTTTCCGGAAACCGCGGGGCAACGGCGGGCGTCTGATCGTGTTTCCGGTGGCATCCGGCGCCTACCCATGCCCCATTGCGAAAAGGGTTGGGTTTTTTCAAGTTCTCCAGGGATGCGCACAAGCACCCAACGGGGCATGCACATACTTCAGGTTTTTTTAAAAAAAAAAAAACCGTTTGCCGTGCCGCACCACTTCTTTGGCGCATCGTGCGATCGGCACCTCCCCCCTAACCATGGGACCTCGCCGGGACCGCGAGGGGACGCCTGATCGCGCAGTCGCACATTATTTCACTGCGGGGCAAACAGCCACGCCTCCCCTCCACGATATCCGGCCCGTGTGATAGTATAGTTTTATATTGGAATATGACATTCTAAACTATTTGTTTATGACCTTTTTTACCTCTGATACTGTGGTATAAAGCCCTCTGTTTTATCTTGTTTTTATTTTTTTGTAACACCATGCTATGCCAATAAAGGTCGATGATGATGATGACATGCTAACCCGTTGCCAGGAGCCGGCCCCTTACTGTCAGCAACAAATGAGTACAAAGTAATGGACTAGTTCTTCAAGGCCTGAAAAAAGTAATTGAAAAGTCATTGACTCTTTCTTCCCAGAAGTTCTGCCATCACACTTGTTCCCCTTCAGACATAAGGCACTGCTCCTGCCGACTGTGACCTGTCCAGGAAATACTTTTTTTCTACAGGTTTAAAATAAAGTGGGGGGGGGTTGTATGAAAAGAACAGGCTGTGCATGTGCACGTGGAAACATGGAAAAAGCCCTGCACCAGTCGGGCGGCTAAAACATGAGAAATCTTTGGTGTGGAAGCTGCCCTTGATGCGAATGAATGTACAGTTATATCAAGATCTGGTATGCATTGTACAAACGTGGAGGAGGGCATGTGTTCATCAGTGGAAATATCTCACCAAACCTCCACACCATTTCTTTCACGGCTAGCTCAGGGACCCAGCACAGCAGTTTCAAAGTAAATTCCCACCAGCATGAATTCAATATTTCCCCCCAAGTTTTCTTTAGGAGAAAGCTCAGCCTCCCCAAACAGCTTTTGAAATCTGGAAGAGTTTAAGCACCAAGTTGGGGGCAGCTGCCAAACGGAAATCTCACTGAAAAAATGTGGGTGCGCACTCCGTTTTCCTTTTATTTTTTTGTTTTATTTGCACACACACACACACCTGTCTGGAGCACAGCCATGATATAAAATGCAAGCTGTTTCCATTAGTGGACCCCCTACGGTTCATTGGTCCCTAAGAATTGTTAATTGACTCTAGCCAAATCACACACACTTTCAGTTGTGTCATCTGGACTGGATCCGCATGATGGTTTTGCTCATAAAGTGTTTTTTCAGGGCCCAGAAGCAGACCTTTTGGCAGTCGCTTCAGTCTAGCTCCACCTCATTTCCACCGGTAAAAGTCATAATTCATTAGCAGGAAAAAGTGGACACCTGTCTGCCTCACAAAATACAGGCTCCCAGTGCAGGAAGACGAGGGTTCTCCTCAGACGGCAAACAAACAAACTGCAATGTGTTGCTGACAGGCGCAAGCCCAGTTTATTGTCTGGCTGGTGCTCCCCCCTCCGCCCCTCACAGGCAGAGAGCGACTGAAGGGGAAAAAAGCTTCCTGCTTTCAGAACTCCAGTTGATCACAACATCTGAATAATGGCATTTTAAACGGAAGTTTCTTTTCCAAGTAAAGGATTCGTAACTAGGGTTTCATTGTGGTGAAGAGTCCAGGTTATGGGGGGGGGAGGACTTGGACTAGGATCTGGGAAACCCAGGTCTGAATCCCCATTTCTGCCATGGAAGTTTATTGAGTGTCCTTGGGCCAGTCACGCACTTTCAGCCTAACCTACCTCGCAGGGTTGCTGTGAGGATAAAATGAAGGAGAGGAAAACAACGTGAGCCACTTTGGGTCTCCCTTGAGGAGAACGGTATAAATAAAGCAAATAAATAAATAAATGTGAAAGTACAAATCTGAACTGGAATTAGATTGAGAACATTCATTTTCAATTTGGGCACAGTGTAGGGCTGCCGACTCCAGGAAGGGCAGATCCTGGAGACTGGGGAAGGTGGCGTTTGGGATGGGAAGGCACTTCTACAGGGTATAATGCCATTGAGTCTACCCCCCAAAGCAGCCATTTTCTCCAGGGGAACGGATCTCGGTAGTACGGAGATCACTTGTGATTTCAGACAATCTCCAGGCTCCGCCTGGAGGTTGGCAACCTTAGTGCAGCAGGAGGGCAGGAGGAAGGCACCCTGTAAACCCAACATTAAACTATTGTTGATCACAATGCGTTGGTCACAAAGGACAACTGGATGTTGCCTCAACTTAGGGCAATATTGTGTCATGGGATGGAAGAAGGGGGGAAACCCGTATCAACCCCACCCTTGGGAACGATATCAGGAGTGCTCCGCAAAGTTCCCACACTGAGCTCGCTGCCCGTTCACCCACCTGCACGGCGGAGCCTCTCTTTCCCATGCCACTTTCCCCCCTCACCACCCGCGCAGACCATAGGAAGCGCTGTTTATAGTAAACACAAGTGGCAAGTAACAGGGTGGCCCCTTTGAAGCAAAAGTCTCCTCTGCTGGTAATGAAGGGCCTGTTTGGTGCAGAGAAGCCTGCTTGCCTATTGATCTCAAGTGTTCAAACATAATTGCAGAGGGGTTCTAGGATTTCTGGCCTGGAGACCCTCCTCGAGCAAAGGACAGAGGAGGAAAAACTATCCGGCCAGAGCAGGGATGGAGCTGAAAGAGGAGAAGGAGCTCGGGCTTGGTAAAAATTCCTCCGTGCCACCTGGCGAGACAAATGGGAGTGGGGCTTCACTCCGAGGACGGCGAGCGATGACGGAAGAGCCCTTGAACACGCCAGCCAAACAGAATCAATGCTGGGGCCTCCCACAGAGTTACCCAGGGTTTTTGCCCCCCAACCTTCAGAAGAAGGGGTGGCAGTGAAAATCCACGCATGGGCCTTGGAACATCACGACTGGACCCAGCAAAAATGGATAAGCAGTGTTGCCTAGTGAGCGGGGGGTGCGTCCTTTTATTTTATTTTATTTTATTTGTTTAAATACATCCCACCCTCCCCGCCATGGCAGGCCCAGGGCGGCTTACAACATATAAATATATATTGAATCAACAAGATATGTTAAAACACAGGATTTGAATTAAAATCACAACATATACAATCATAGATATTATTAAACACAGGGTTTTTTTGTAGGAAAAATGTCCAGCAATAACTCATTAGCATAATAGGCCACACCCAGCAGCAGAAACTCATTAGCATATTAGGCCACACCCCCTGACTGCACTGCTCATTAGCATATTAGGCCGTGTTCCCATGTTACCAGAAGTGTGGCCATCCAGCCACACCCACCTTTTGCTTCTTATTCTGTTTACCTTGCTTGTTGTCAAAACCCAGGGCCTTTTTTGGTAGCAGGAACTCCTTTGCATGTCAGGCCACACACCCCTAATGTAGCCAATTCTAATGAGTTCCTGCTGTTTGGTGTGGCCTATTATGCTAATGAGTTCCTGCTGGTTGTGGCCAACTTGGGAGCCAGCTGGAACTCCGTTCCTGTGCGTTCCTGCCCAAAAATACCCCTGATTAAACATAAGTATTAATAAAAGATGGCGGCGTTCTCTCACATCCAGATGGTCAATACCACCATAATCCGGGTTCTTGCCAGGCTGTTGGTTCTTAAATTGGTGCTGATGCTGATGTTGATGTTGGGCCCTGATATTGAAAGGCGGCACCCTAATCGAAAGCCTGGTGGAAGAGCTCCGTCTTGCAGGCCCTGCGGAACTGTAAAAGGTCCCACAGGGCCCTGATGTCATCTGGGAGCTCATTCCACCAGTAAGGGGCTGCCACAGAGAAGGCCCTGGCCCTTGTTGCAGCCAGCCTGGCTTCCTTAGGGTCTGGGAAGGCCAGGCGATTCATTTACAGATTCATTTATTTCCTCTATGTGTGCTGTGAACAATCTTTTTTCTTTTCTTTTTTTGCCGTCAAGTCACAGCTGACTTATGGCAACCCTGGATTGTTTTCAGAGGTGGTTGGCCATTGCCTGCCTCTCTGGGGCGGGGGTTTCCCCTCCCCCCCGGGGGGACTTGGGATCCCTATGTACAGGTCAGGGGGAAAACAAACATACAACACTCTCAGCCCTTTAAAAAAATTCCATATTTGTTTCTCGCTGCAGGATAAGAGGCTTAAAGGACAATGGATTCATTCCCAATGTATGTATAAAGAATGCATTCTATAATTTATTTTTTAAAATATATGCGTCATCTCTCCAGAGAACCTGCTTGAGATATAGAAGGGTTGCCTGCCATTGGCTGACAACCATGGGAGAGGGAGGAGTCAGGGATGGGGGTTACAACAGAGTTGGGGGGGGGAATCCTACAGTAATAATAATTGTTGTTGTTATTATTACATTTATAGACCGCCCATCCCCGAAGGGCTCAGGGCAGTGAACAACAGGTTAAAATATACAATAAAGGAATTACAAATTACCAATAAAATCAGTAACATTAATAGATGGCATAAAGTGCAGTTTGCTCTCTCTCCGTGTGGATCAGGGACTGATCATGGAGGAGGCGATTGCAAGAGCCATAATGTAGGCCATTGCTGTCCTCAACTAAAGGTCTGGCAGAACATCTCTGTTTTGCTGTCCTCAACTAAAGGTCTGGCAGAACATCTCTGTTTTGCTGTCCTTAACTATAGGTCTGGCAGAACATCTCTGTTTTATGTGCCCTGCAGAACTGAGATAGGTGCAGAGGTCACCAGGTGGAGAGTTCCACCAGGCCTGAGCCAAGGCCAAAAAGGCCCTGGCTCTAGTTGAGGACAGCCAGACATCTTTTGGGCCAAGGACCACCAGCAAATTTTGATCTTCTGAATGCAAGGCTCTTCAGGGGACAAAACAGGAGAGGTGGTCCTTCAGGTACACTGGTCCAAGACCGTTAAGGGCCTTAAAGGTCAAAGCCAAAATGTTGAAGCGGATCTGGTCTTCAACCTGGAGTCAAGGCAGCTGGTGAAGCACAGGTTGTATGTGTGCATATCTCTCTCTCTCTCTCTCTCTCTCTCTCTCTCTATATATATATATA
>NW_015169784.1:1117244-1119418 GCF_001447785.1 Gekko japonicus | reverse complement strand
AGATGGCGGGAGGTGACCCGCCACAGCAGGAGACATAGTAAGCCTATTGAGGTGGTTCGCAAAGTAAGATAGAATGAAATCATAACACAGCATTAAAATAATTAACATTAACAAATTGTTAAGCGCTTATATTTGAGTCCAGTAGCACTCTGGGGACCAACGAGATTTTGGGGGTAGGAGATTTCGGGAGTCAAAGCTCCCTTCATCAGATGACGAAAGAGCTCTGACTCTCAGAAGCTCATACTCCGAAAATCCCGTTGGTCTCTGTGAGGTACCACTAGACTTTTATCTAGCTTTTCTACTGCAAACCAGCATGGCTACCCTCCGAAACTATTAAAAACGTGATCATCAAAAAACCAGCCACTGTTCCAGCCAGTGTAGTATGTGGTGGTTAAGCGTGCTGGACTAGTATCTGGGAAACTGGGTTTCGAATCCCCACTTGTGCCATGGAAGCTTGCTGGGTGACCTTGGGCCAGTTACACACTCTCAGCCCAACCTACCTCACAGGGGTACTGAGAAGATAAAATGGAGGAAAACTATGAAAACTATGCTCCAGGTCCCTATGGGGGAGAAAAGCAGGGTACAAATGAATTAAATAAATAAATAATAAACGTTGCACGGGGGCTTTAAGAACCCAATTAAGTCATCGCTTTTAGAAACAAACTCCAATGATTCCAAGAGCCCCCATACCTTACTCACTTTTCTCTCCAATTCAAAAGGGGTATGAATAATAACAACAAAACAAAAATAGAAATAATAGAAACAACAACAACAATAATAACTACTACTACTACTACTACTACTACTACTACTACTACTACCTCCTTATGTGAACAGTTATATTGAACAAAGTGTCCACTGTAGGGTTGTCAGGTCCCTCCTGCCCACCAGCAGGGGGTGGGGGGTGGGGTTGCCAGCTCCAGGAGATTTGGGGGTGGAGCCTGGGGAGGACAGGGGCCTTGGTGGGGTACCATGCCACAAAGTCCACCCTCCAAAGCATCCATTTTCTCCAGGGGAACCCATCTCTGTGGTCTGAAGATCAACAGTAATTCTGGGGGGTCCTAGTACCCTGGCATCCCCAGTACAGTGTCTTGTTAAATATGAGCTTTCACTCCGCCAGGGGTCACATTTCTCTTTATTTACTTATTTACAAAATGTACAGGCCACCTCTCCAGATCTGCTCAAGGCAGCTTACATCTGATTTTTTTCCCCTAAATGGTCAAGACAACAGAAACAATAAAAAATAAAGCATGATAATTAAGAGGTCAACATCACAAACCAGGTGGATGGAAATAGAATGCAAATAATAAAGTCAGGCCATCAAACGACACAAAACAAACACAGCAAATACTATTGGTAAAACAGTCCTTCGGCTAGGAGCAGACAACAGAACGGCTGAAAAAGATGGAACACCTTAGTTATAAACTTGAGTACAGAGAAACATCTTGACCCAGAAGGTAATTAAGGTAGACGTCGGGTGAGCATAGACTGTAGATGTGCAGCATTTAGCCCATTCGCTCTAACTGGGCCGATACTCCCCTCCCCTCCAAAAAGCATGCCATGTTAGGGAAATCTTCAAATTAAAGATACGCAATAGTCCCGTTCAAAAGTTACAATCTCCGCATGTTCAGTCTTTGTACCATGTGCACGTGGTTGTTCTTTACATGTGTGCTGAGGGATTCTCATGTTAGTCAAGGCACGTACAGCTGAACATGTGATACAAACTTCCCATTTATCCAGATACCAGCCCCTGGTTTCCTTCACTAAGTGAACATTTGTTGGCTTTTTCTTACAAAGAGATGTACACACATACAGGCGGGATGTACGTGTGTTCACTAGAGCATGTCAACAGGGCTAATGAGAAGAGGGACTGAAACGCCAAAGATCAACCCACGCCCCTCTTTGGCATATGTCAGTTTGCCATCCTCCAGGGGGCCTGGCGGTTTCCTGGAATTACAGTCGATCGCCAGACCAGAGTGATCAATTCCCCTGGAGAAAACAGCTGCTTTGGGGGACGTAAAGGTAAAGGTTTCCCTTGCTCGAAAGCCAGTCGAATCCGACTCTAGGGTTGCGGTGCTCATCTCCGTTTCAAAGCCGAAGAGCCAGCGCTGTCCGAAGACGTTTCTGTGGTCATGTGGCCGGCATGACTAAACACCAAGGCGCACGGAACGCTG
>NW_015169784.1:1113545-1117017 GCF_001447785.1 Gekko japonicus | reverse complement strand
TTACCTTCCCACCGAAGTGGTACCTATTTATCTACTTGCAGTTTCTTGCTTTCGAACTGCTAGGTTGGCAGGAGCTGGAACTAGAGACGGGAGCTCACTCCGTCATGCGGCACCCGGGTCTCGAACTGCTGAACTACTGACCTTCCACAGCCTGCAGTTCAGCGTCTTAACCACTTGAGCCACCGCAGCTGCTGTAGCACCTTAATGACTAACAAAATGTGTAGCAGGGGAGGAGCTTTTGTGACTTCTTCAGATGCAGCTAGGAACTGGTCTCCAGGTTATGGATATCAGTTCCCCTGGAGGAAATGGCTGCTTCAGAGGGTGGACTCTGTGTCATGATACCCCACTGAGGTCTCTCCCCTCCCCAAACCCTGCCCCCCCCCAAATCTCCAGGAATTTCCCAACCCAGACCTGGCACCCCTGCAACAATTAGGGGGATTTGTAAACATATGTTTCAAATTTAATTTATTTTAAGCATTTATATCCTGCACTGCCACCCAAAAGCTCACCAGGCAGCTTCTATCATTTCGCAATTTACACACCAGTAGCCTTTTAATACCCTCGGAGGTCGCGTCATGATCTCCTAATGCCCAGGAAGACGTGACAATCTCTGCCTTGACCGTCGGCTGCTGCCCTGTCCCCTCTGGCCACGTTACACACCCACCCTCGCTGCAAATAATGATCACTGCCTTCCAAAGAGCCCTCGCGTGTGCCTCTTTGATTCATGACCAAGAAACCAGCTGTTGCAGGAAGCTAGATTACAAGTATCTGTGCCTCCCGAACCCACACACAAGTCATTGAGAACGCTCATAATGGTGGGAAAGGAGGGATGGGTGGTGGGCAAGGTCGAGGGCTCCACACACCACAATGCCCGAGGCAGGGAGGGGCCTGGAAATGCATTAGTGGGGAGGCGTGATGTGAAAACCTCCCCTCTCCTGGCCATCTTGCGTGTTGAGACTTCATCGCTACCCCAAAGCCCTCTTGGCCCTATAAAACACCGAACGGCAGAGAACCTGGTTGAGACTTACAGAGCAAAGCCCTTTCCATATACTGGTTTCCTGTTCACTGGATAAACAGACGAGTGGCATTTTGGCCTGTTAATCTGTCATTCTTTCTCTGGGACTCAATTAGTTTTCAAACACAATAAATTCCAAGAAGTGTACATAAGGGATGATAAATGCCTCCCCGACTCTTGTGATAAATCAGATAATACCACCCAAGTGTCTGTGTGAACCGAGAAGGGGGAGAAAGTGCCACACTCTCACTTGTAGGCCATAGCCTCTGTGCTGCATAGGGTTGCCAACCTCCAGGTAGCACCTGGAGATCTCTGGCTACTTGAATTTATCTCTGGACAAGCACGATCAGTTCCCCCGGACAAAATGGTAGTTTCGGAGGGCGGCAGACTATATGGAGTCATATCCCCTCGGAGCTCCTCTCCTGTTCCCAGGGTCCACCCCCAATCTCCCAAGCCAGAGCTGCCAACCCTACTCCTGACCCGCCCCTCCCACCTGGGCCAAACAAGGGGCAACATTTGCCCCATGCGGGGTGGGGTGGGAGTTGTCACTGGAAGCTGGCTACCTGAGCCCCAGATGGAGTGGGTACAAGCACCTGCTGCCAAGCCGGCTCCCCAAACCGCAGATGGGTGGGCACAAGTGGTGGGCACTGCAAGCAGGAAGCCTGAGCCCCGGGCAGGATAGGGACATGCAGTGGTGGCAGAAGCCTGCTCGTTTTCTTCTTTTCCCACCTCCATTGGCAATTGGAGGGGCTGGGGTGACTGTCCCATTGCCCGTTGGCTAAGACCACCCCTTAGGGATGCCAGCCTCCAGGTGAGACCTGGGAATCCCCCGGAATTTCAGGCCATCTTCAGACTACAGAGAGCAGTTCCCCTGGAGAAAACGGATGCTTTGGAGGGTGGACTCGATGGGATTGTATCCCCACTGAAGTCCCTGTCCTCTCCAGGCTCCGCCCCAAATCACCAGGAGTTTCCCAACCTGGATCTGGCAACCCTACCCCCATTTCTTGCTGGTGGCCAGGGGGGACATGGCAACCCTACCGCCCCTTTGAACAATCCTCTGCTCATCCCCTGTTGCATCCAGGCTGCCAGATCGCAACCTGGAGAATGTCTGTTCCAGGCCAGTAGCTACAGTGAGGCATTTGGGGGCCCAGCCCCCCGACTTCCTACCAAGGCCCCATGACTTCCTTTCGACCCAGACCTCCGGACTCTCTGGTAAGGTGCAGTGGCCACCATGAACTCCCCCACTCTGCCATGGCTGCTGTTTCTCCTTGCCTGCCCCCTGTGCCACACCTTTCTCCCCTGCAACACACCAATCAAGTTAATTAAATGACATTTAATTGAATTAGCCAGTGCCCCAGTGCCCCCCAAGGAATTTAAATGCCCCCCAACTTAGAAATTCCTGGCTACGGGCATGGTCTGTTCCAAAGCTCTTTCCCAGACTGCTGTGAATATGCGCCTGTGGGGGTTCTGCCCAGGTCCCCAAGATTTCTGGGGAATAGAAATTAAGCAGTCGAGAGGCATACATATTCCCTAGGTCCTAAAAATAATTTTGCAAGAATACGTCAAGGAAAAAGACAGACGTATGATATCGGAAACTTTGACAGTATATAAAGTAGTGATTGTGAAAGACTAGGGTAAATGTAGGAACCAAACTGTCAAATCTTGGACAAAGAAAATTTGGCAGGTAGCTGAATTATCCAGCTAAGAAGTTGAAAGATGGAAGACAGTCAAAAACTTCTCTTCGCTAGGAGCTGGAAACCTGTTACTAATTTGGGGAAGACAGCACTTTGTTTAATTTCCCTTTCGTTCAGTTTACTATGAAATTGGATTGTTGTGATACTGATGGGATATTTCTGTCCTGACTAATACCGTACATTATTTTTCCATAAAAATATTAATTAAAAAGAACAAAAAAGACTCCACTGGGGCTCTCCTGCCAACCTAGCAAGCAAGCAAGAAATTGCTTCGGTGGGAAGGTAGGGGGGCAACAGTGGGAGGGCTTCTAGTGTCCTGGCCCCACTGCTGGACCTCCTGATGGCACCTGGTATTTTTGGCCTCTGTGTGACAGAGTGCTGGACTGGATGGGCCACTGGCCTGATCCAACATTGGCTTCTCTTATGTTTTTACATTCTTATGGGGCTGATGTGGCCCCTGGGATGTAATCTGCCCACCCTGGTACGGAGGTTCTTCTTTGTACAAAACTGCCCATCTTTTCATAGCACAATAGTTGCCTTCTCAAAATGACTGGCAGGTATCGGCACCCTCTCTTCTTCCTGCACTCCCTTCCATCCATCCTACCTCCACCTGCCCGGGTGCAGCTTTGAAACTGTGTGTCAAAATTCTGCTTCTTGATCAAGAGAGGGAGGGGAATATCTGAGCTCTGGCAGTCGCTACATCCCATGGAAGAAAATCAAACAATAGTTCAAACGGGGGGGGGGGGGATAAAAAACTCCCATA
>NW_015169784.1:1107717-1112342 GCF_001447785.1 Gekko japonicus | reverse complement strand
TTCTTCTTCTTCTTCTTCTTCTTCTTCTTCTTCTTCTTCTTCTTACACTCTAGCCAATCAGTGTGGCGTTGGGGTTAGAGTGCTGGACTGGGACCGGGGAGATCCAGGTTCCAATCTCCACTCACTGAGAAAGTCATTGGATGACTGGGCCAGCCACTTTTTCTCAGCCAAACCTACCTCACAGGGTTGTTGTGAGCATAAAACAGAGGATGGGAGAGAAACTGCGTATGCTACCCTGAGCTCCTTGGAAGATGGTGGCGGTGGACAATGCCATCAAGTCGCAGCTTGATTGCTGTTATGTATATGTGACGAAATGTTCAATGTCCTTACTCTACAAAATGTTTAACGCAGATTGAATGTAGGTTACTCGAATGGTTGAGTAACTTTTGTTTACCTAAGTTGCACAGTCTATGGAGACATAACAATTTGATGCAAAATGTCATATTATTATGCTTTGAATGTTAAACGGAAAATAAAAAATTTTAAATCAAAAAAAGGTCGCAGCGTGATGTTCAGAGGCGGTTTGCCATTGCCTGCCTCTGCGTAGCGACCCTGGACTTCCTTGGCAGTCTCCCATCTAAGGACTAACTAGGGCTGACCCCGCTTAGCTTCCGAAATCTGACAAGATAGGGGAAGCTTGGGGCATCTAGGTTAGGGTCCTTGGAAGAAGGGTAGGATTTAAAAAACATACTAAACAAACATCTGCTTTTAGAACACTTTTTTTTTTAATTTAGTTTTGCATACCGCTTTCCAGAGGAAAAATAATGCCTCCCAAAGTGACAGGCTTCAAATCAAATTTGCTGTTCAGTGTGAATTGTAGGTGCTGCACATAAACAAAGCAAGACTCCCGCCAGACTAAAAGAGAAGCCATACAAGGGAAAGGGAGCAAAGGGGGAATGTTAGAAGAGGGAGATGGATTTGCAAACGCTGGAAAGAGAAGGTGAACAGGATTTTAATCCGGTCGGGGCCGGGATGCTGTCGCTGGGATGGCACTGGTGCCGCTACCCAGTACCCAGCTATGCAAGAAGTTAAATGTAAAGTATGTGCCACCAAATGCTTTGCATGAATGGCGAACAATTTCTCCAGGCTTATCAAAACGATTCCCAGAAACAGCCGTCGCGTTCGGCCAGAAAACTAGATTAGCTTTTACTAGAAGGGCTTCCGATATGATGCAAGGTCATCATGCATGCCCTTCACAAACACTGAATAGAATCACAAGGGCACGGAAGAGGTCACTGGCTCGTTCCTTTTCCAGTGCAGACACAAAGCTGCAGGTTCCCTATTTAAAGCAACGGGGGGAAAGTGACCAGGTTTATTTTCATTCCAGCATAAAATAATATGATTCAAAAGAACCAAATCCATTTTTTAACACCCACACACATACCAGTTTGGCACTGTAGACTAGGAGCATTATGAGGGAATACTCCTTTATAAACAGATTCCCTGCAAGCAGAAAACTAACATCTCAGGGAGGAGAGTGCTGGCCTACTCCGTGACATGGGTGGTATGGTATTTTGGCTGCCAGGCTTCCCTCCGGCAGCCCTGCTTGCCCACTGCTGCTTCAAGTAGCAGCAGCGGGAGAATATTAAGAAGAAGAAAAAAAGCTGACACCAGCAGCACCACAATGTCACTGCCAGGGACAACCCAGAAGTGATGTATGGTAGCTCTAGGAATTGCTAGAGTTTCCAGCGATTCCTTGAGCTCTCTAGCAGTGCAAATGACATTGTGGGGGGCCCCATGTCCTATCTGAGCCACCTGTTTATCTTCTTGCAATGTCTTGATTTCGAACTGCTAGGTTGGCAGGCGCTGGGGCAGAGGCAGGAGCTCACTCCGTCGTGCGGCACTCGGGTCTCGAACTGCCGAACTACAGACCTTCCGGTCTGCAGCTCAGCGTCTTAACCTCTGAGCCACTGTGGCCCCTCGCTGTTGGTATGTACATGCAATTTGTATGCAACTGACATGCCAATAATGTGAAAAATCCATATTCAATGGGGGGGATTTGGCACAAGGAAACAGAAAATGGTGCAAAAGTGATGGGTACATTTCTCATAAGGGAGAAGCAAAGTCAGAAACAGGGATATTGAATCGAACAAAACGGAACAAACACGTTTGCAAAACTCAGTCTCCCCATCACGTTGTCTCAAGCAATTCCTTCCACAGTCAAGCATGTTCAGGTATCCTTTTACAAATGATCCCGCAAGGCACTGGGCAATATATTAGCATCCTAGCAGCATTCTCTCTCCTTTGTCCACAGCGTCAAGGCTTTTCACAGAGAGCCCTGGGGAACAGAACCAGTGTGTTGATCTACAGTTTGCTACTCAGCACTATGCCTGTTTAACACTGGTATAATGGATTCCCATTTTGTGCTAATATGTGTAGTAGCCCTTTGACCTTCCCCGAGAAGGACCCTCAGCAAATCAGAGCACACTGCAAAGTTTGAAAGGGGACTAGACAAGTTCATGGAGGAGGGGCCTGTCCATAGCTGTTAGCCATAGGAATGCAGCAAATATGGTCGATAGTCGAGTTTTCTATGTCTGATAGCTGCAGCCACCCACAAGACGAACCTCTGATCTGTTTGCTTATTCATCATCCACCTCAAATAACTGTCAAACAGTTTTGCAGCTGCACAGTAGCTGTGGTGGTAGAATTTTGTTTCTTTGTCCTGCTGGAGCTTTTGCATTTAGATGAGATGATTGTCTCCAGGATCATGGATGGTCAGGCCAGGTAATTAAATGAGGTGAGAGGGGACTACATCTCCCATAAGGTTCTGCAAAAATGTACATGTGTGGCATGGACTTAAACACCAAATGGACGAACCTCTTTATACTTGCTCGATGATCCACTGTTTGCTCACTGCTTGCTTATTCTGTTGGCTGCCTAGTAACATCCAGTGACAATGGGTCTATGGGGGAGGAGGGAAGTGTGAGAATGCTATGTGAGGCTGTGTGTGAATGTGTGAGAATACCATGTGAGAATGCACATCCATGAAACACTGCTGATTGCACTGTATTGTACTGTCTGAATAAGTGAAAAGTAAACTGATGAACTGGTTTGAACTGTTCACAGACAGTCAAACTGATCGATGAAAAGAGGAGTCCCCAGTTCACAACTGGCAAACAGACCATGAACTGAACCAGTGAATGTTCCAGCCTCCCTAGCTGGTCATTATGTCTAAGAGAGCCAGTTTGGTGTAGTGGTTAGGAGCGTGGACTCTAATCTGGGGGAACCAGGTTTGATTCCTCACTCCTCCACATGCAGCTGCTGGTGTGACCTTGGGTCACTCATAATTTCTTTCAGAGCTGTTCTCTCAAGGGCAGTTCTTGAACGAGCTCTCTCAGGCCCACCTACCTCACAGGGTGTCTGTTGTGGGGAGGGGAAGGGAAAGGAGACTGTAAGCTGCTCTGAGACTCCTTCTGATAGTGAAGGGCGGGGTATAAATCCAATCTCTTCTTCTTAAATGGTACCTCCATGTTCAAAGGCAGTGTACCCTCTGCCTATTGCTGATGGGCAATGACAGGGATGGACATTGGGTTTCATGCCCTGCTTGTGAGCTTCTCAGAGGCATCTGGTTGGCCACTGAACGGAAAAATGAGGATGTTGAATTAGGTGGACTTTTATATGTAATACACGACAAGACCTTTGGAAAGTTTATGTGTAAGACATTTAACAAAATCATTTTGGACTCAGTCCTCATTCCCTTGGGCTTCCCCAGGCATTTTGCCACCAGGTTCAGCAGCAAGAAGCAGCAGTCTCATTTGGGAATGGAAATCAATACCTGGTTCGTGTCATTGATACAAACCCACACAGAATGTGCTGTTTACATTCCCCGGCAGAGTTTCACATATGCAAGAATGCAGCTGAATCTGTCCCTTATGATAGCTTATCTCTGAGCCACCAGTGTTTTCCCATTCATTAATCATACGGCACATCATAGCAAAAGGACGGCTCTCCTAAAAGGGTTCTTTTCTTCTTCCTTCCTTCATTTCCACCAGCCAAGATTTGGAAAAAGGAGCCTTCATGTCCAATCACAAGTTCAAGCTTGTAAAAAAGCCCAGACATTAGTGGTGTTTGTGTAAAACTGGCCGGACAAAAAGAACTCTCCCCCCCCCCCCATCCTGGAAACATAAATGAGCTGCTCTATTTATTGTATATAAAGAACACACACACACCCTACCATAAAGCTCAGGGTGATTTACAATAGAACCAGGAATAAGATCAAGGTTGCACACAATAGCCCCCAAAGCAATTCAAGCAAATTCAGTCAATGTCAACTAGAAAAACAAGTATAGTTATCAGCAAAACCACTGTAGGCTGTTGGCATATAAACTGTCAGTTATATACAGTAGTAGCCAGATGCAACCTGTTTAATGCATATTAACATGGGTGCATATACATGTACTTAAAATGGGATTCCCTCTATTTTTTTTTCTCATGGAGAGTGTACCTGGCTAGTTCCCCCTGCAGCCCTTTGCAATGCATTTAACAGATACGCTAACGCAGGGTGTGGGGCTTTCTCTGTTTTGCCACTCTGTAATTTTGCTCTGCCCTGCATTCCATGAAATCCAGTTTCACTTATAAGATTTCTAAAATAAACTGCAGAGTCAGGGCAGATATATATATATATA
>NW_015169784.1:1105417-1107645 GCF_001447785.1 Gekko japonicus | reverse complement strand
ATATATATATATATATATATTGCACCTTTTAAAGTTCACTTGCATCTTTTCACCCAATTCTCATTTTTATGTAAAAGCTGCCTCAAATACTATTATTTCTTTAATACAGAGGAAGGAAGACCCTAAATAAACAAATGATAGACATACACAGAAACGTATGCCCAGGAGTGCTTAAATTGCCTTTTCAAGCTATTGCAGTCAGTGGACTACGGCCCCAGAGTACTGGAGGAGGGGGGAGGCCCTGTTGCTGCTGAGCAGATCCTGGCCTGGTCAGTGTCTGGATGGGAGAGTGCCTAGGAACCTTCAGTAAGTCATCTTGTAGGGGAGAAAGTAAATACTTTGACTTGTCATGGGATAATTATGCCCTGACTTGGATGGTCCAGGTTAGCTCAATCTCACCTGGTCTTGGAAGCTAAGCAGGGTTGGTCCTGGCTAGTACCTGAATGGGAGACCACCAAGAAGTCCAGGGTCACTACGCAGAGACAAGTAAGGGCAAACCACCTCTCAGCGTCTCTTGCCTCAAAAACTCTATAGGGTTGCCATAATTCGGCTGCAACTCAATAGCACGTTATAGACACACAGAGGAAAATCATGGTTTCCTAGTAGAAGAGGAGGAGGAGGAGGAGACTAGATTTATACCCCACCCTTCACTTGGAATCTCAGAGTGGATTACAATCTCGTTCCCTTCCTCTCCCCACAACAGACACCCTGTGTGCTTGGTGGAGCTGAGAGAGCTCTGAAAGAATTCCTCTTGAGAGAACAGCTCTGAAAGAACTGGCAAATCACATGGGAGGATTTGCCACATGAGAGGGATGGATCAGGGGCACATCAAGCGGGTGCGATCACACTGCAATATCTCGGAAGCGGCACACACCCGTCTCCGATCCGTCCCTTCCTGGCAAAACCATGCATCAAAAAAAACCCCTAGAAAACACTACTACCTACCTGAAAATCTGCTGCAGGGATGGGCGTCTGATCGCCGGCGCGCCCGTCTCTCCTGCAGCATGTGAGGTCCTGCCGAACTGCGCATGCACACACATGCGCAGCAGGCTGGCCTCACTCTCCAGTCCATAGCTTCCCCCCGGCATCTCCCGGCACTTTGGCCGCACCTATTTCCCCCAGTGCGACCGGGGCCTGTGACTGACCCAAGGTCACCCAGCTGGCTGCATGTGGAGTGGGGAATCAAACCTGGTTCTCCATCAATGGAGTCCAGGCTGTGGAAGAGTAACTAACTGTATCCAGGGGTCATTTCGTAGAAAAAGAGCTAGGGGGGCTCATTAGCATAACTCATTAGCATATGCCACACCCCCTGACATCACCGGAAGTGTGTCCTCCCCACAGCCGGCGGCGACCTCCAGTGGGCACCAGCAGGGAGCTCCAGGCCCCGCCCTCCCGCACCTCACCCGGGGGGATGGCGTCCCCCCGCGTCCCCCCCCAAAATGACCCCTGACTGTATCCTTCAACAGGCAGAGGAGGAGAACCTTTGTCAAAAGGTAGCGATGGCATGGTGGGGCGAAACTCTACAGCCATCTTGTTGTGACAGCAGAAGTTTCAGTCACTTCTTTATTTACTCTCGAGTAAGGTTTGAATCCAGACTGAATTTTCCAGTGTCAGAATGGAAGTTTCTTGCCTCTCGCCTGCCACTGCAGCCCGCTGATCCACGCAAAATACTGCTTCTGAGGGGAATCTGCTGGGGGAGGGGCAATCTGTGGCAATGGCCAGTGTCGTCTGGATCCAACCCAGTGTAAACTGCCCTGCGTTCCTCTGTCGCCCTGAAATCCAGGGCAGTATAAATGTAAACAATGTGTTCCAGTGATGGGAGGTTGGTTAGGTACAAACGAATACTGCTTGGAAAATACAAGATGCAAGAACTGGGAATCAGTCAGTCAACCGTTATAGTAGGGCTCTAGCACCTTTGACGTATCTGCTGAAGAAGATCATTTTTTAATTAACAAACAGGGTTACACAACTGCCCAGTTTTCCACCAGCATGACAAGGTTTTTCCCCTTCTGGCTGGTTTCCATAGGAAGGGTTGTGGGGTTTTTTAAAATTATTATTATTATTATAACGGAGGGAAGGAAAGGCTGGGTTTAAATTATTTTATTTCTGATGCATTATCTCTCTCCCGATCAGAATGACTCAGACGACAGTGTGCGAGAACCAAGAAGCCCATCCGATCTCATCCAAAGCCACTTGAGTCATTTCAATCCTGAGGGAAATCAGCAGGA
>NW_015169784.1:1088813-1105371 GCF_001447785.1 Gekko japonicus | reverse complement strand
GCTGCCTCAGAGTTTCCCTCTCAGCTCAGTCGTAATATTCAACTGAGGTGGCAGAGTAAGGGAGGAGGAAAGGCCTAGAACAAGGAATGGGGATGGGTAGGGTGTTAAGGCTTTTTGAAAGCCCACCCGCTACACCCTCCCTGCTCATTTCCTTCTAGTCTGAGATGATTCGGATCACTTTGGGCGATATCAGAGAGCCCCCTATGATCTAACCTGAACTGAAGGGCTCATTTTGAACGTGATACAAATGAGCAGGCCCTGACCTGGATAGCCCAGGCTAGCCTACTCTCCTCAGGTCTTGGAAACTAAGTGGGGCCAGCCCTGATTAGGATTTGGATGGGAGACCACCGAGGAAGCCCAGGGTCATGATGCGGAGGCAGGCCATGGCAAAACACCTCTGAACGTCTCTTGTCTTGAAAACCCCACGGGGTCGCCATAAGTCAGCTGTGACTTGAGGGCACTTTTCTCCACCACCATCTTTTTGGTTCAGCTTCCTGCTCCCTTCCCTTTCCCCTCCAGTTTGGTCATAATATTCAGCCATCCACACCATAAAGAAAGGAGAACGGCAGGGTGAGCAGCTCATGTTGTAGGTTTGGAAAGTACGGAGAACAAGAAAAACTGTGAGAAAGTGACGCTTGCAAGCATAATCAGGGCTATTTTTGGGCAGGAACGCACAGGAACGGAGTTCCGGCTGGCTCCCAAGTTGGCCACACCCAGCAGGAACTCATTGGCATAATAGGCCACACCCAACAGCAGAAACTCATTAGGATTGGCTACATTAGGGGTGTGTGGCCTAACATGCAAAGGAGTTCCTGCTACAAAAAAAGCCCTGGGTCTTGACAACAAACAAGGTAAACAGAATAAGGAGCAAAAGGTGGGTGTGGCTGGATGATCAGACTTCTGGTAACATGGGGGTGCGTCCTAATGTGCTAATGAGCTGTGCTGGCAGGGGTGTGGCCTAATATGCTGATGAGTTTCTGGTGTTGGGTGTGGCCTATTATGCTAATGAGTTCCTGCTGGGGTTTTTTCTACAAAAAGAGCCCTGATTACAATCATATTAGCCCATGGCAGGTTCTACTATACATTACAGCTGGTATGATTATTGAAAATCTTCTTTGATAATTGTGAGACGTCACCAGAGGATATGAACTACTGAGAGACAGTTTTTGTCCCACATCTTTGTTCAGAAGATCTTCCTTCAAAACGGCAAGACATTCCGGAGATCACCGTCAATATATATTTTTCTATGATTATGTATATTCTTTTTGTTCACTTTTCTATGATTCTTTAAAGACATATATTAAGCGTCACTTTCTCATAGTTTTTCTTGTTCTCCGTATTATCTCATTACTGTGCCAATCAATTGTTGTTATACCTGTAGGTTTGGAAAGTGCCATGCCAGCCGTTTGACCAAAAGTAACATCTGGACATTGCTCCTTCTCATAATACATCCCCATTTAATAAGTGTGCCCTGCTTGTTTTTACACATACTTTATGCTGAGGAAACGTCCACCAAGTCACACTTCCCCAAGTATTATTTTTCCTCCCCAAGTACTGGTTTTACCCCCTCAGCAGAGGATCTTGGAGCAATTCATCTGACCTGAAATAGAAAACAGATGAATGTATAAATCATACCCAGCCCTCAGCCGTGCATCTTCTGGGCTTTTCATGACTCGCCAGCTGTGAACTTTCCACAACAATAATAAAGTAAAATTAACAACTCAGCATGCTTCAGTCAGGCGGACCTGACAGTTGAAGGTCATGCTTCAAAATTAGGAAGGGGAAGCAAACAGATTTCTCCTTTGAAACACTAGGCAGATTAAATCCTGCATTTCCCTTCAACATACGAAGCTGCTTCAGGATGAGTCGGACCACTGGTCCATCACCATTGCCTGCTCTGCTCTGCCTGGATGGAGCTCTCCGGGAGCCTCAAGCAAATAATGGTCCTTCCTCCAACACCTGCTGCTAGAGTTCCTTGCAGCGGAGGTACCGGGGATTGAATCTGGGACCTCCTGCTTGCAAAAAAAGGCTCTGCCACTGAGCCACAGCCCCTCTGGGTTGCCCTGTTATCATTCTCTATCAAAGTCCCAATGGCAATCTTGTACTTTAAAGTGGAAGGTGCCTACTAGTGCTGCTGTGTCCCAGTGGGCGGTATCCCCCTTACTTAAAGGGTGGTGATCCTGCATTGGTTTTCCCCTCCATTGTTTCACCAAACCTACGTCGGAACAGAAATTCCCCTCTGCATTGCATGCCGCTTTCACTTTCTTTGATCATCAGATTTTATGGTACCCTCTATACTGCATGCCGCTTTCACTTTCTTTGATCGTCGGGTTTTATGGTAATTCTGCATAAATGTATGGCCATTCAGGGGTGACTTGGCAGTCAGTACGGCATTGCCTCGGGGTATTCGAATGTGGTTTTGAGCTGCGCCTTTGGGAAAACAGCGGAGGGAAATGCCAATGCAGAATCACCCTTAAAATGGCAGTCATCAGTAAACCCTAAAGATGAGTAAAGAAAGATCAGCAAACCCTAAAGAAAGATGAGTGAAGGAGTTCTAAAAAGAACAAGTCACAATATTGCCTCACGTGGGTGGTTCTCATGCCTTGGGGGCTAATTTCTCTATTTATAGACTGCTGCACACCTCATCAGTTTCTGATGGGAAAACAACCCTGCAGAACATAATTTATATCAAGCGAACTTCTTTTCTGGAGCTAGAAATCTGGGGTGCTGGGAACTGCAAAGGGTAGGGGGCTTGCTAAACACCTCCTTAATAACGACAAGGGCTAACAGAAAGAAGAGGAGTGTTTGTATCTGTTTTCTGAAAGTGCAAACTCAAGGCTGGCTGGCAGCCCTCCAGAGACCAGAAGCAGCGCTGAAGGCCACCCATCTGGAAAGCAGCTGATTGTTACTGAACGGCTCTTCCCAGGCCTGTCTTGCTCCCCCCCCTCCCCTTGTGGTACCCTGTCAGGGCAAGAATGAGAGCTTACGAAAGGCGAACAGCAAGCCTTGTACAGACCATAACTTCATGGGTCAACAAACATTGCTATAAATTAGCAGGAAGAAAAGACCCCCGAGGGGATCGTCTCCAAACTGGCCTGCAGTACCACATAAGTCAGCAGTTTTTAAACATCATAATCTAACGTTTCAAAATCAATTGTGTCTGGAAATGTGTGCCCTTGGAAGCCGGGGGAGAGAGAAGCCAAACTAGAGGGCTGGAAGGACGGAGTCCAGGTAACAAACAAGGACCATTTATATAAAGTCACGGGATTGCGAGGTTTTGCATGAGATTATTTGACAACATTTCAGACTTGCTTCCCAACTGGATGGCTTTTCACCACTCGGTTCCAGTTCTTTGCCTGCAAGGAGAAGGCTTTAAGTGACGCGTGCATGCCGACATCTTTCTACTCAGTTTGAGGAAATGACTTCTTTCGTAACGTAGAATGATGCTGCGGATGTGCCTACCGGTTTACCTTCATAGTCGAGGACAGCAGCAGGATTCATGAAGGCTTCAAAGAGCGATTAGATCAGGGGGGCCCCCAACATGGTGCTGGGGGGTGCTTCGGTGCCCCCTGACACCTTACCTGGTGCCCCCCCCAAGTGTTTTCAGAAAGTAGGTGGGGGCCAGGTGGAGCTCTTACCCAGTGTGACTTCTGATTGGCCACTGAAGATCTGATTGGTTGTGCAGATTTTAAGCCTTAAAGGTGCCGCTGGACTCAAACTTTTTCGTTCCAGTGCTGATATCTGTTACTGGTTGCTCCACTGCTGCCACCACCTCCATCGTGTCCCTCTGGCAGCAAATGAGACAACCCAAAGCTGGCTGTCCAAGCCAAGGTGCCGCCATTGCAGCAGGCACTTGGGATGCTTTAGTCCAGAGGTGTCAAACTCATTTGTTACAAGGGCCGGATTTGACATAAATGCCTCTTTGTCAGGCCGGCCCATGTGTGCCATAAAACACAATGCCAGGTACCGGAGACAGAAACTGTATAAAAGACGGCACCTGGTAAGCTCCGAGTTGGTGTCTCCTCACTGTAAGGCCCCCTGGGGTGGGAGGGGGTGCAGAGGACAACCCACAGAGGTGGACCAGAGAGGCAGCAGTGCAATGCTGGGACGATGCTCCCACGATGCTTGACTGCTTCAGGCAAGGTTGTTCTGCTGTACTAAAGCCATAATGGAGGGGCTCTGCCCATCCCCCCCCCAGCACTCCCCAGCACCCTTGCATCAGTAACTCACGGGCCACATAAGAGCCCTGGACGGGCCGGATCCGGCCCCCGGGCCTTATGTTTGACACCCCTGCTTTAGTCTCCAGGAACAGTAGCAAGGGTGGCATCAACAGAGTAATTTGGGTATCTTGCACCCTTCTGTGGCTCGCCAGCCCACCTGCAGCTCCTCCTGGGATGGAAAGCTCCTGCAGTGAAGTCCTCAAGATAGAAGTGGCCCATCTCAGACAACCAGAGGCAGCCATGAGGAGGCTGTAGTGTACATCAGCTGGTTTTGCTTGCAAGCAATTCCATTTTGCTCCTCCTCTTTCTTTGAGGAGCACAGAGCCGAGTGCCTGGTTCTCCTCTCCTCCACTTTATTGCCACAACAGCCTCGCATGGTAGGTAGTTAATTAATTATCATATGGCAGAGTGTGTAGAATAGCCAAGGTATCCTAAGATTGTCTGGCAGTCGGAAGTTCTAGCTCTTCTTAGCTTTATACACCACTAGGTGGTGAGCTAGACTTGTTTTTAAGGCAAGAGACGTTTCAGAGATGGCTTGCCACTGCTTGCCTCTGTGTCACAACCCTACTATTTCTTGGACGTCGCCCTTCCAAATACTTGCCAGGGCCGACCCTGCTTAGCTTCCGAGGCCTGCTGGGATCAGGCTAGCCTGGCCTATCCAGGTCAGGGCTCTGTGGTCATTTAGGAGGGCCCGAGGTCACCAAGCGAGTTTAAGTAGCAGGGCAGAGATCTGAACCTGGGCCTCCCAGACCCTAGTCCTACACTTTGACCACTACACCACACGGCCCCTCCCCGGCCCTGTTACTATTTTGTCAGTTTTGACATTCATCCCTTCTTACTTTTTTTGTTGTTCAGTCGCACAGTCGAGTCCGACTCTTCGCGACCCCATGGACCAGATCATGCCAGGCCTTCTGGTCTTCCGCCGTCCTCTGAAGTTTGCTCAACTTCAAGTTTGTTGCATCTATGACACTGTCTAACCATCTCATCCTTTGCCGTCCCCGTCTTCTTTGACCTTCAATCTTTCCCAGCATCAGGGTCTTCTCCAGTGAGTGCTCCCTTCTCATTGGGTGGCCAAAGTATTTGAGCTTCAGTTTCATTATCTGGCCTTCCAGGGAACAGTCAGGGTTGATTTCTTTTAGGATTGACTGATTTGATCTTCTTGCAGTCCAAGGGACTCTCAAGAGCCTTCTCCAGCACCATAGTTCAGAAGAATCTATTCTTTGGCGCTTGGCCTTCCTTAAAGTCCAACTCTCGCAGCCATACATGATTACTGGGAATACCATTGCTTTGACCATGCGGACTTTTGAAAAACTTACCTTTTACAGGTAGGTTGATGTCCAGGTGGCCAATGGAGCTCAGAATCCTTGGTATAAGGCAGCATCATTGACTATTATTATGGATGCTTTGGGAGGGATTGTGCCTCATCTCTTTGTATGCATAAGGCCCCAAGGTGGGTTGCCAACCCTAGGTTGGGGACTTCCTGGGGTTTTGGGATGGTGCCTGGGCAGGACAGGGTATCATGCCATAGAATCCACCCTCCGCATCAGCCAGTTTCTCCAGGGAAACTGGAGTTTGGAGACCAGCTGTAACTCCAGGAAGTCTCCAGGTACCAGCTGGAGGTTGGCAACCCTACCCAAAGTCCAATCCCCACAGCCTCTCTTGTTAAGTCTGCTAGAGGGGCCAATGGCCTTGCTCAGTATAAAGCAACCACTCCCTATGTTTTAAGTCTCCCTTCTGCACAGCTGCATGCAAGGGAAGGCCCAGCTCTTCCCCGCTGAGCCCCTGGGCTTCTGTCTGTGCAAGAAAGGCAATGACCTTGGCACAGAAGATAAATGAGTTTCAACTGGGGGAGTTCGTCATGTTTAATGCAGAGAGGGAGGTTATTTGATAGTGGAGAAGATACAGTTCATCCGCATTTGTTTCCGCTGTCCATAAGAAAAACCGTCATCACGCTCTCCGAACAAAGACAGGCTCCTAAGCTTTTTGTTTCCACTGCATGCTCGGGCCAAGGGAATGGGGAATATTTAGCTGGTGTCTGATCTGCAAAGAGCAGCGGCTGAGTCAAATGCACCCCGCGCAGGACAGTGCAGCTGTGGGGATTCAGCAGTATTTAAAACCTGTACAAGTGGGCAGCTGCTCTTTTTCACAAGATAAATGCATTAAGAGCAGTGTTCATCTGGGTGAGAAGCAAGGACGAGATGTCCTCTTAGGAGGAGAAGTGAGGACAGTGACGTGGAGACTCAAACCTGATCAGCATGTGACAGGGCCGGTTCATACCTCACCAAGTCCTCCTCAGGTCCCCTGTGAATGTGGCTGATAGCTATGATCTGGGAGTTCTATGTGCAGAATTCCCAGGTGTGCGGGGGTCCCTTTTGGATTAGGACGATGGCCTATGGGGAGATGGGGCAGGCTGGAGCCTTCTCCCCTTGCCATTTGCTGTTCCCCAGGAAGCAGCTATTTGCTCTGCTGGAAAAACCTAAAGGCAACCCATCAGTACATGTAAAGTGTCTCCATTGGGTCAAGGAGTGGCTTCCTGGGACTATTCCAGGTTGAGAAGATGGTGTGGGGTACGCCTGCCTATTGCCCACTCATGGTGGGTAGGTCCCTGTCCTCAAGCCCAGTCCCCCACCCTTGAGAAACTGAAGGGCAGGAGAAAAAAATCAATTGCCTTCTTAGTGACACTCTATGAATTAACTAATGTCTCTGTGGTCTTTACCATAGAGATTAGGGAAAATTCTTACAGCATCACCTGGAAATGACATCACATCCTCCCCAAACTCCACCCTCCCAATCTCTTAGCATTTACTTAAGGCAGTGTTGGCAACCCTATATTGGAGGTGGGGTGTGTGTGGAAAGACTTAAGCCTCCTCTTGCCACACGTCATGGTCCCGATCTTGTGAATCAGAGCAGCAGACTCCTGAAGATGTTATCTTTTAAACTTGACTCAATTCTATGGGAATCATAGCTCACATAGCATCTATGTATAGGTGATCAGATTTAGTACTAACTTAGTTTGTTATGACTATTGATGTTGTAAAAATCTGTATTGATGACTAACTGGTTGGTTTGTAATTCTGGATTTTCAGGACAGTTGTATACTGTTTTGCAGTTATTATATTTCTTGATATGTTATACTTCCTCTTAATAAACATTTTAAAAATGAAAATAACAATGGTCCCGATCTGAATTGTGCCCACTGTACACCTGAGAATTAAGTCCTATAATGGCACTCCCAGTGCACAGCTGATCAGCAGGATATGAGGCAGCCACAAGGACTTGCTAATGTGTGCGTCGAGTCTTGAACTCACCGGCAGAATGCAGAGGAGTATATCTTCTCACATTTCCCAGATAAAAATGGAGACTATGCATTAGACATTGCCGAAGGCATCTACTGTGCTCATTTACTCTGACATAGCCTGACCTCCATTCATTTAAAAGTCAGGAAAGGGGGGGGAGGTTGTGCTCTTGGTTACATTCAGAATATGTACTTAACACTCATACAGGTTTTTCAAGCGCTGGAAGCATCTAAGACACATTTCTATTGCAGCAGCCCTGCCAGTTCCCGTGCTGAGTGTTGCTGCTTCTGTTGTGGGCAGAGCTCATTTCCACAGCTCCCTGCAGTGACTCTTGCAGTGTCTCTCCTTGGAGTCACCCTAAGTGACTCCAAATGCTCCAAAACCAAAAGGCAGAATTAGTTTCAATTATAAGGTTTAGGAGGAAAACAAAACAAGGCATAACAGTTAACGGGATAAAAACAAAGCCAAAGGTTGCTTAAACCCAACCACGACTCGTTCTGAATCGCCGAGTGATCTCCCCAAGCTCACCTGGCTATCCTACTACATCTCAGAGTAACCCGAGAGCTTCCTTCCTGTTTCATTGCCTTGTCAATTGTCATCCCATCAACACAGCATGGGCTGGTGTTATTGACACACCGGCCCCGTTGAAAGCACACGTCCATCTGTAAAGAATCCCATTGTAGGCGATTTGCTCTTAGTGCTAACAACTGTTCTTCCGATAATTTGCAGTTGCTGATGCAGATATGGTGGCAGCCAGTCTTTGATTCTACAAGAAGGATGTTCAATTAGTTGCCTTGGTTTTCAGAATCTGTTGACTACTTAAAGAAAGAGGGGCTGCTCCTTGAGAGAGCCCCCTTGCACCGCTCTCGTCGTTCTTCCTCGGTGAAGCGCCGCCGCCGCTGCTCGCCCATGGGCAGCTCCCATCCCTCCACCATCTGGCTCACTTCCTCTCCCCTCCCTGCCCTCCTGCATCCCTTTAGTGCAGGGCTGGCTCCGGCGGGGTGTCCTCGCCGCCACCGCTGCAGTAAGAAGCCCCTCGGCAGCTCCTGGCGCTGGTGGTTGAGCGCACAGAAGAAGCCGGGATCATGGTGGCTACCCGCTTTGTTCCCTGGCCACACTGGAGCCTGGGTGGGTGGCCTGGCGTTATTTTAAATGGAAATGCAGATCTGGGTTCATTTCTATATTTAAAGTGACAGGGCACCAGGAAAACAATGCAATAACCCATTTCATGAAGCTTGCAAGTAGGTGAGGGAAATAAGTTCCGTGTACTTGCACCAGGGGGTTCTGTTTCTTTTGCATGGTTCTTTAAACCAGGGAGCCCCCAACCTTTTGAAACCCGTGAGCACCTTTGGAATTCTGACACAGGGTGGTGGCCACAGTCTCAACATGGCGGCCGCAGGAGATCGGGCTAGCCACAAAATGGCTGCCACAAGAGGCGGAGCCACAAAAGGTCAGGGGGATAAGTTATGCAGAACTCTAGTCTTCAGCATTTCAGGCAGAAGTTCTGTTTGACAGGATGCCTTTTAAAATGAACATATTGTTTTAAAGTGGTTTTGTTTTTTGTTTCTTTCTTGCATACGCAAAGCTTACCAGCAGTCACGCAGTGAAGATCCTTGGACTCTGGTGGCAGCAGTGGCTGAAGCAATATTTTTAAAAGATCTGCATAGCCAATCAGAAGCCCTGCTGCTCAAAAGCTCCATCTGGGCCCTCCCACTTTCTAAAAGTACTTGGCAGGCACCAGGAAAAGTATCGGGGGGGACTACGGAGCCCACAGTCACCACGTTGGGGGGGGACCCCGTTTTAAATTGTTATCCTAGCTTTTGGCCAAGGGCTGCCATTTTTACTTGTACTGAGCAGACATGCCATTTAAACTCCCCTGCCATAGCTGCCACAGGGTTACTCTCACAGTGCCAACCAAGCCACTGCACTGTGGCTCTATTCGGAACACCCCTTTGCTTCTGTGGGGAGAAACCTTCCACTGCTTTCCTCTTATACAAGTTAGCATCCAATTTCACACCATTTGCAAACCTCTAATAAAGTTTTAAAACTCTGCCAGGGTGTCCATGCATCTTGGACTCACATACCAGCCTAGCAGGTCCATCCTCACCATAAAGGACATGTGGTTAAGAGAAACAGGGGAGGGGGGACCTCTAGCTTTTCCCAGAGTAATACTTCCCTAATTACAAATGCCCTGACGGGGATGTCCCAGGCTACCTTTCCTCACAATACAAGAACTCGTGGGCACTCAATGAAATTGCTGAGCAGTCGGGTTCGAACAGATAAAAGGAAGTACTTCTTCACCCAAAGAGTGATTAACACTTGAAATTCACTGCCACAGGAGGTGGTGGCAACTACAAGCATGGGCGGCTTCAAGAGGGAATTGGATAAACATCTGGAGTAGAATGGCCACAAGGTATAGATAGGAACTCTCAGTCTGGGGCAAGTGATGCTCTGTATTCTTGGTGCTTGGGGGGGAGCAAAGGGGAAGGGAAAGGAGTTTGTAAGCCGCTCTGAGACTCCCTTGGGTAGTGAAGGGCGGGGTATAAATCCTATCTTTTCTTCTTCTTCTTGTGTGGTGGGCTAGTTGTGGCAAATGGTAGGGAAGCTCAGTATTTCTGTATAAAGTTGTAGGGGCTTTATTGCAATGTGGTATGGCCTGATATTATGTTCTTATTCCAGTGTGGGGTGTGTGTGGGGGCTTTCTAAGTTTCTAAGCAGTGTTCTAAGAAGGCAACTGTTCCTGGGGTTAGCCCAGCCCAGGGACATTGCTAGGGCGGTTCCCAGGCCTCCCTAAATTTCTGGGGAGCCCATCCCTAAATCCCACATGGGTCCACCTCCATAGATAATGACCATGCCTGTGATGTCACTAGATCCTCCCTATGATGTCATTGGGTCCCAGTTCTTTTAATGACTTAGCAATGCCTCTGGCCCAGCCCCAGCCCCCCCCCGGAAAATTGGAAAGTCTACGCCCTTGAAGTGGAGGAGGGTGCACAGGTCATCCTAAGGATGGTTCTTCAGACAACTTGTTTTTCTCAACCAGTTTCTGTAAGAAGAGTAAAAGGGCGTAGGGGTACAGCTTAAGTTGGTGGTGAACCTGAAATGTTTCAGATGCATTGTGGCTTGAAAACAAAAACACATGAGATGTGTACCTCCTCTGGAGGAGCTATTAGTGTATCCATCTCCTGAAATGGTTACCACCAACAATAGAGGGCTTTAAGATTCAGGGAAAGGCTTGAATATAAAATTTCCAAATGAGAGACCCAAAATATTAGAGTAACACATGCTTGGCATCATTTGAGAAAACCTAACAGCAAGATGGTGGTGGTGGTGGGCATGATGGGCACGATGAGCATGATGGGGTGGATGGAGCCTGCCGTGATTGGTGGTACACATGAAAGTCACTGCTGTGCACAACAGATGTGATACATACATAAGACCAGTGTCTGCCCCAAGGAATTTACAATCTGAAATCTGACATAAAGGGAGAGGAGGGCAGGGAAGAACAAGGGAAGGGTGTGAATTCATTTCAGGTACACCTGTGCACATACAAAGCAGCCTTCTACTGAATCAGACAATTGGCCCATCAAAGGCAGGATCGTCTACTCAGACTGGCAGCAACTATCCAGGCTCTCAGGCAGGGGTCTTTCATATCACCTCCTATCTGGGGGGTTTTTAGCTGCAGATGCCAGGGATTGAACCTGACTGGGACCTTCTGCGTGCCAAGCAGACGCTCTACCGCGAAGCCACAACCCCTCCCCACCGTTGTTTCACTACCTTGGTGAGCCTGTGGGCAAATGTTCATCCTCCTTGCTACCGCTGATACAAAAGGTTTGGTAGGCAGCCTTGCTCTGAGGAGGAGAAAGTAAAAGCTGATAGATGAAAGACACATATTCCAGATTAACAAAGGCTTAGGGAGAAAGGTAGGGAAATGCTCTACATGGAGATCCTCCTGTCTTCCTTCCCCAGCTAAATCTTGCCCAGTTCGCTCTACCTCTAGGGGGTTTGTCCTTGTTTAGATTACTTTGAAATGCAACCTTCCCCCATGTCTACCCGTCTTTGTTTTCAAAAGGGCCACAGAGGATGGAGGAGCCATCCTGAAATCGCCCTGCCGAACACACAAGCTGCCTCCGTTGGCCTAACTTCTCCTTAATTAGCTGAGTGTCTAATTAGCAACAGGCTCCCCCTGGGTCAGTCTGAAACTGTAGCTGCCGAAGATCGGCTGGAGGCCATCAAGAGACTTGTCAGAGCTCAGAATACATTCCAGCTGCTTTCTGCTGCCCACCCTTTCCCTCACTCCCCTGGAAAAGCCTTGGAGACATTCACATTGCAGTGAGACTTTCACAGTCACTTCCAACAGGCTCCCTCTTAACATGAGAGGCAATCTTCTGTTCTCAAATGTTAGTTCCTATTGGTATGTGTCCATTGATTATGGATGTTCTTCGATCATCTGCCCTTGAGACAATACATTGCCATGCCACAAAAACTTCATCGTAGATGTTTGGCTTGAGGAAACTTGAGGATATGAGAGAGCCAATGCCACAATGCCTGTCATGGTGCCCACGGGTGCCCTGGAGCCTCTCAGTGACTCCCTTGGCACCCACTTGCTTCTTCCTCAAAACAGAGTCCATCTCTGCTTTCTCTACCTCATTTTAGAAGGGCGTGCCTCAGAATAACAGTGATAGTTTAGTTTATTACGGTTCATAACCAGCACAAACAGTCCAACCAAGCCTACATCCATCCATCCATCTCAAAATAATTCAAAACCATTTCCGAGATAATACACTGCATGAGCCTAAGAGTCTTTGAGTCGTGCTTTTAAAAGGTCTTTCCTAATTCTGTAAGATGCTACAAAAATTTGGCTCTCAGAATAACATAGGATGCCTCACCTTTGTGTCTGAAAACAACACCCACTCAGAAACAGTGGCCTCCATTACAGGGGGATGCTTGGCTTGCAACCTCTCAACATTTAGAATCGATAGAATCATAGAGCTGGAAGGGACCTCCAGGGTCCTCTAGTCCAACCCCCTGCACAATGCAGGGAATTCACAAATACCTCCCCCCACATACCCCCAGTGACCACTGTTCCACACCCAGAAGATGACAAAAAAAACCTCCAGGATCACTGGGGGCCAAACTGGCCTGGAGAAAAATGGCTTCCTGACCCCAAAGTGGTGATCAGCATTTCCCTGGGCATGTAAGAAAGGACCATGAGAACTAAGCGGCGATGCAAACCCTTCCTGCCCTCCCTCTCATGATCTGCCCAGTTTGGGAATTGATTTCTCCAAAGGCAGCCATTTTGTTGTCTTCAGAATTCCCAACGTGCCCATGGGTTCAACAGGATTAAACATACAGTTTAGTTAATAAAAGCTACTGTTTGTCTGTTGGAATGAAAAGACGGCTCCCCCCCCCCACAGTTCCCAAACGTCTCCTTGCATTTAATACAAGTACACCTGTATTTGGATAAGTGGATCTCCTTATCTTACTGCTGTGCTTGCTGCACCACCAACAGTTGGTTGAAGCTTCACGCAAATTGGCAAAATCTGTTTGGCCACAAAAGCAGGGCCGTAGGCCTTCTTCATGAGGTCAGATGGTTGGGCTTACAGGCAGGATTTCCACAAAGAAGTAAAGGGGGGGGGATCAGTGGCTTTGTCATTACCAAAGAAACTCCTAGAAACTTCTTGTCAGATCCACAGGTTTTCATGTGTGGGAAGGGAAGAGAACTCTGTGGGGTTGAGATGCTATTTTAATTCACCCTTTGAAGCTTCCATTTCCTCCAGAGAAACTTATCTCTTTAGCCTGGGAATCAGCTGTAGCTCCAGGAGAACTCCAGGCCTCACCTGGAGGTTGGTAAACCTCCTGAGTAGATGGCTGTCCTGTTTCTACATAAAGACCTCCAGGGAAGGAGAACCCACCTTCCTTGGACACCATTCGTAAACAAACAATAACCATGCCCTAATACACCCATAGGAATGCACTGTTGGGAGGACACTGCCACATTTCCAATTCCAATTCAAGGGGGAATTTTTCAGGATCGCTTGAAGTATAAAGGACGGTGGACTCTGAAACATGTCCACTCTGGAGGAGCACTGGTTACCACTGATTCCTTTAACACACACACACACCCGATTCTCAATACAAGCTCCCATTCATTCAGTGAAAATGCCACAAACTGAAAAGCTTTCAAAAATTGTTTGGGAGAATTAGTGTTCTGCAAACTCAGGTCAGGCCTCACTCTGGCCACAGTCCTGTCTCATAGTGACTGAGAAAATAAACGGGTGCCCCAGGGCTGCTCCTAGTCGAAACTCCCTGAAAACCACATGACTTAAAAATCTCCGCTAGGGATATCCAAGTCATCCCCTCTTGCCCTGCAGACAGCAAGGCTGTATATGGTGGAGGCGGGGGGGGGTGGTGGTTTAGAAGGAACTCAAGCTTTCCTCTTTCCAAACTTCCAGGTACTCTAGCAGAGGGGTTGTCAGGAAAGACGACAAGACCAAGCTGTCAAGAAACGGCCCTTCTCAGTTTCACTGGGAAACCGAATCCTTCCATGCCCTAATGAGGGAGGACACCAGCTGCGGCTCAGCTCTGGGGGGTCCCCTCCAGTTGTTTATTCCCCTGCCAATCCCCCTAAGACAACAACCAAAAAACCCTTCCAGCCTTCACCAGCAAAGAGAAAGGCGTTTGTTTAGCTCTGCACCGGAGCCAGACCCTGTCGGTGCCAGGATGACGGATGGGCGAGCCCTCTGAGTGACAGGAGGATGCTCTTCCTGTTAGCAGCCAGGGCTGCTGCCACTGCTGCTTCCTTCCTGGGCGGCTTTACCCTCACCTTTCCACCTCCCCCTTGTCATACAGGCTCTTCCAGTGCAGTTGACAGAGATTGTCGGATGTCCTCAGGCGAGATGGGAAGAGCTGGTGCCACCAAAGGAGGTGCGCTCCCCAAATCTACTCTGAAACGCTCTCTGTGTAAAGCACCACTGAAAGACTATGGTAAGAAGCAGCACACTAAACCACCGCTAGTCTCTAGTGCAGCGTTGCCCTGGAGGGATCATGGCCAAGGCTCCCTCCAAGCTGTGGAGTCTTGTGAGCAAAAATTCTACTTTGTGAGCTACTGGCATTAAAGCTGTGAGCGAGCCGTTTGGCTACTGCATAAATTAGTTCGCTCGGGAGCCATTCTTCCTGAGAGAGACAAAAATGTGTGAGCCGGAGGCTAAAAAACTGTGAGCTAGCTCACACTGACTCTGCTTAGAGGGAACACTGGCGTGGCTCAGTGGTAGAGAACGTGCCGCGCACGGGTGTGGAACAGCGGTCACTGCAGGTGTGGAGGGAGAGGTCTTTGTGAATTTCCTGCATTGTGCAGGGGGCTGGACTAGATGACCCTGGAGATCCCTTCCAACTCGATGATTCTTTGCAGGAGGTCCCCAGGTTCAATCCCTGGCATTGCCAGTTAAAGGATTGCGGGGAGCAGGCTCTGGGAAAGAGCTCTCTTTACTTAAGGTTCTGACAAGCTACGGCCAGCCAGAGTAGACAATACTGAGCTAGTGGACCAGCGGTCTGAATCTGTAGAAGGTAGTTTCAGGTATATTTGGACATAAGCGGCTTAGATCATTGGGAATCCAAAGTTTCAGGTCTGCTTCATGGACCTATTTCATCACAAACACATGAAGCTGCCTTATCAGACTGCTGGCCCATCAAGGTCAGTGTCGGCTACTTGGACCGGCAGCCAATCTCCAAAGTCTGAGGCAGAGGTCTTTCACATCACCTCCTGCCTGGTCCTTTTAACTGGAGATGCCGGGGATTGAACCTGGGACCTTCTGCATGCAAAGCAGAGGCTCTACCACTGAGCCACAGCTCCTCCTGAACATGGGGTTCTTTTTTCATCCAACCTCCCTCCCCTGGAACATTTTCTAAAGGAAGAATATTGGCTAACCTGGAGCCTATTTACTGCACTTTACAGAAGACCAGTTTTTGGTTTCACCACCATCTATTCATATAGTGACATCAGGGTACTTAAACACTGCACATAAATGTACATAAACAAGGGATTATGACAAGCTTATGAGAACTAGAGCCCATTCCATTAAACCCATGAAATTTCATCTTCAGAAGGCAGATATAGAGTTGTGTAGAAAAAACAACTACAAATAGTGTGGTCAAAAAAGGGCCATGCAATATCAGTGACATTTCTATGCAAAAGTCAGAAGCGTACCACTAGCGATCATTGACAACAGCAGCAAATTCGTAATGTAATCTTCCCATCTCCTGAAACAGAAAAGAAATCCTTGGTCTTGGTTAAGTCCTAAGATAATATCAAGCTTGGTGATGGATTCTAGTGTAGCCATTTCACACAGAGTCTCAGTTTCTGCTCCCAGGTCAGGATACCACACAGGAATTTATCCATATAGATGATGACAGCAAAAGTGGGATAGGTTGCTGCCCCAAAAAGCATACAAAATAAAGTTTGACAGTGGGAGGAACAGAAGTGGTGGGAACAAAGGTAACACACAAAGGAACAACTACAGTTATGTGTGTTTGTTGTGGCTGAGGATTAAAAATGGGAATTTAGCAAAGGCAATTCCAAAAGTGGGGGGTAGAAATGGGTAGAACCACATAGAGGTGGCAGGGAATTCAAAGAGAATGGATTTTTATATTACATCGTCGCTTGCAGGTTCTAAACGTCCCGCTCCCAGGAATGTGTGTTCTCATTATTGTCTGATTCTGCAGAAATTAGTAATTATCATGCCAAATGCCAAGGGAGGGGGCAAAGGACACCCTGTTTTAGCATCCAATGAAGGAGCAGGCCCCTGTCTACAAAAACCTCATGATACAATAAATCAGGATTCCTGAAGGTGCCACCGGATTGTTTGTATTCTCTGAGTAGCACAAGACCGGACAAGACATTCTTTCAGCTGAGGCATAAATCTGATAAAAGCCTTTGCAGACAACAGTTTTCAAAGTCAACACTGCAGATAAACAAGGAGGAGACCAACAGCCCATCAATCCCGGCCTGATAGCTTCGAGCAGTTTCTCAAGCACAGGGTTTGCTGC
>NW_015169784.1:1060954-1088768 GCF_001447785.1 Gekko japonicus | reverse complement strand
TGTTCTCTTACAGAGTCACCGGTCCTCCACTGCTGGCTTTTATGCATTAGAAAAGGCAGCATTTTAAAGGCCAAGCACCATCTTCAGCATAAAATGATGATGTCTGAAAGGATTCCAGGCATGGAAACATATGTAGCCAAAAAGGGGGGGGGGAGCCAGTGTACAGTGCAAAAAGCAAAACAAGAAACACCACTGACTGAAAATAAACAAGTATATAATAATCATATAAGCATAACATCAAGTATAATGTAAATCATTTGGCCAAGGTGTAGTAATGAAACATATAAGAAGAAGCACCATCTATAGTCTTTCCATGTGTCTTGTTCCAGCATAGAAGCAAATATCAATTATCAAAGTCCAAATTGAAGTATATATCATCATTGAAGTGTATATCAGTGTCGATGATATACACTTCAATGATGATATATACTTCAATTTGGACTTTGATAATGGAAACATATGTGGCCAACCCCAGTTAGAACTCAGAAGTCCATGGCTGCAGGCATGGTGATTCTCTGTTACCAATTCAGCACCTCTGCAAAAGCAGAGGCATTCACAGTGACCACGCAGCATCCACACAGAGGGTTCCTAAGCACTTTCCTCAGTGATCCCCGCATGGCTGTCTCCGCCACTCAATGCTCCACAGGCTGCTTAGAGAACAATGGTAGTCATCACTGTAGCATTATAGAAGCTAGCAAGAAGCGCTCTGGGGAACACAGTAGGGGAAATGAGAGCCACAAGGAGATAAAAGCAGTAAAATGGTGCTGGTGCGGGTGGGAGGTTCAAAAACATGCACCTTCCTGTCCAGACACTGCACTAACTCACTTGGACTGGAATCTTTCCGGAAAGATCTGGGCGTGGAACAGGGGTCACTGGGGGGGGGAGTATTTGTGAATCTCCTGCATTGTGCAGGGGTTCGACTAGATGGCCCTGGAGGTCACTTCCAATTCTATAATTCTATGATTCAAAGCACATTTGGGCATGATCAGAGCAAAGTATGGGAAAATCGGGAAAGTGGACAATGCAAAGACAACATCATATGGATGCTCTGAAAAATACCGTTCTAGCTTGCAAGCCAAGGTGGAGCAACAACTTAGTGGCAGTAGCCCATGTGACCTTTCCTCCATTGCATTGCCTTCTGGAAAAGCCCTTGAATTTTCAGTTTTCTATGTGCATAATTATTATCAGGGCTTTTTTTGTAGAAAAAGCCCAGCAGGAACTCATTAGCATAACAGGCCACACCCCTGAAAGCACAGCACATTAGCATATTAGGCCACACCCCATGTCACCAGACGTGTGGTTATCCAGCCACACCCACCTTTTGCTTCTTATTCTGTTTACCTTGTTTGTTGTCAAAACCCAGGGCTTTTTCTGTAGCAGGAACACCTTTACATGTTAGGCCACACACCCCGAATGTAGCCAATCCTAATGAGTTTCTGCTGTTGGGTGTGCCCTATTATGCTAATGAGTTCCTGCCGGGCGTGGCCAACTCGGGAGCCAGCCGGAACTTCGTTCCTGTGCGTTCCTGCCCCAAAATAGCCCTGATTATTATTGTCCTGAACAGGGTGGCCCAGGCTAGCCTGATCCTGCCAGACTGTGGAAGCTAAGCCAAGTCGGCCCTGGCTAGTGCTTGGATGGGAGACGACCAAGGGAGTCCAGGGTCATGACGTAAAGGCAGGGAACAGCAAAACACCTCTGAATATCTCATGCCTAGAAAACCCCATCAGGAGAGAGAGGAGAGGAGAGATGGGATTTATACCCCGCCCTTAACTACCCAAAGGAGTCTCAGAGCGGCTTACAAACTCCTTTCCCTTCCCCTCCCCACAACAGATACCCTGTGAGGTGGGTGGGGCTGAGAGAGCTCTGACAGAAACTGCTCTTTTTCAAGGACAACTCTTGTCAGAACTATGGCTTGCCCAAGGTCATCCAGCAGCTGCAAGTGGAGGAGTGGGGAATCAAACCCGGTTCTCCCAGATTAGAGTCCGCACACTTAACCACTACACCAAACAGCTGTGACTTAATGGGACTATCCACCATCTCCATAATCATTGTTAATAGACACTAATCAATGCTCCTGGTCCCTGCCTCAAGGATCTTATGACCTAAAATTTGCCATGGGGTGGGGATAAAACTAGGGAAGCCTATCCATTCCTTTTAGTAACATAAGCTTAGACCGGACTTCACACATGCAAAAGAATGAGGTAGCAATAAGGCAGTTAGGGTACTAAGGCGATAAGGTAGACTGTACCACTTCAGGTGGCCCAGGGAAGAGATTGTGAAGAATGTCTCCCCAGTGTTTTAAAAACTCCCTGCAAAAAAGAAAACCTACAGCAAGCAAAGAGAGGGGACAGAAGCTTTCTCCTTACCATACGATTTTGTGTTTGCACAGAACTGTATAAGAAGCAGCACTCTGAGCTGGAAACACCTGCAGCCTGAAATGGGGCATTCCACACCCTAGCTTCTCATCCTTCAGCATCTGTGCACCAGACCTTAGTTTCAAGAGCGGAGGGGATCTGAAGCAGGGGGTTACCACCCTTTTCTTTAATGACAGATACCCTGACCTGGATAGGCTAGGCTAGACCGGTCTCGTCAGATCTCAGAAGCTAAGCAGGGTCGGCCCTGGTTAGGATTTGGATGGGAGACCTCCAAGGAAGTCCAGGGTCGTGACACAGAGGCAGGCGATGGCAAACCACCTCTGTTCATCTCTTGCCTTGAACACCCTACAAGGTCGCCGTAAGTCAGCTGTGACTGGACAGCACTTTCCACCATCACACCTCTGAGTGCTGAATAATATCACCTTATGAAATGCACACGCACACACACTTCCTTCGCTCCCTGTTGTCATGCAAAATTTGCTTCCCCGATCTGACCTAAAGATGGGAGTGGTTCCAGTTCTCCATGCACACAGACGCAACAGGGCAGAGCCTTTGCAAGTCTCTCATTCTTCTGAGAGCAGTTTTCCCTCCCTTCTGACCTTTTCCTGGGTCTTCCAGGGGGCTGCATGAGCAGCTAGCGCATTATGCATTGGAGACCTCTGACCTAAAAGGTGGTGCTAAAGGCGACATGGACGAAGAGAGCTTTGGAGGAGGACTGGAAGGAAGGGAGAGTCGGGAATGGCATTGGGTGGGTGCAGATCCTGGCATAGATAAGGACCAGCAAGGAAGAAAGGATGGATTGAGAAAATGGGAGGGGGGTAGATGGGCCAAGAGAAGGATATGTCAATATATTGGGGTGGGGGGCTGCCAGGTTTCATTCAAGCTGGGTTGAAACGCCGCTTGAATGAGAGCTTACTAGCTCTAAGCTACATGTCGCTACTCTAAGAACTTAACTTGAGACTCAGAGAGAAAACTTTTAAAGAGTGACAACAAAGAGCAATAAACGGGAGCCCTATGGCCCTGCCCTCGGCTCGTCCCCAAATTATTGATTATCCAATCAGAGAATCCCAACACTGGCCAATTATGCATTCTGTCACCTTTCTGTAGCAGGGGAAAAAGGTAAAGGTTCCCTTGCTCGAAAGCCAGTCGAATCCGACTCTAGGGTTGCGGTGCTCATCTCCATTTCAAAGCCGAAGAGCCAGCGCTGTCCAAAGACGTTTCCGTGGTCATGTGGCCAGCATGACTAGACACCAAGGCGCACGGAACGCTGTTACCTTCCCACTGAAGTGGTCCCTATTTATCTACTTGCAATTTCTTGCTTTTGAACTGCTAGGTTGGCAGGAGCTGGAACTACAGACGGGAGCTCACTCCGTCCTGCGGCACCCGGGTCTCGAACTGCTGAACTACCGACCTTCCACAGCCTGCAGTTCAGAATCTTAACCACTTGAGCCAGCGCAGCTCCTTAGCTGGGGAAAACATGCAGACAATTCTTTTGGATCTCTAACTAGAAATTAGCATGCATAACAAACAGGAAATGCTTTCATGACAAACAAGGAGAGAACTCACACAAATATTCTGACACTTTCCGGTTTAAAAAAACTGTAGGGTTACCATGCTACTGTTTCTATAGAGAGGGGGCCCACAGCAGCAGGACAGTGGGGTGTTAATTCTCCCCCCCCCCCCGGGCCCCCCACCCCAAAAAATGCTGTTCAAAATGGTCAGTTCTAAAAGAATATCTGCACCGTTCAGAAATGCAAGGCATGCAACAGTTGGATGATGGCAGCTAATCTAAAAGTGAAGGGAAGGAACACGAAAAGTGAGTGGCGCATCAAATCCTGATCGAGCATGCGCCTCCCTCTGCCAAAGATAGTCCCCACAGATTCCACTGCTGCTGCTCATCAAAGTTTCAGAGCGAACCATTCCAGAACAACACAGGAATCCCTTCCCTGAGAAGTCAAATGAAGCCAGTCAGTGCTGTGACAAGAACAGGCAATGCACATGCAAAGAAACTGCACAGGTGTGGTGTTGCATGCAACTTGCCTTAATGACAATCACATACTACTGTGCTGGTCCAAACTTTCCAGCTCATTTTCCTGATCATAAGTGCCCCCCCCCACCCAGATACTTGAAGACCTTGTAAGAAAATGGCACGATATGGGGAAGGTGTGTTAAAGTGCCACCAAATCATAGTGGATTTGTGGCAATGCCATAGGGTTTTCAAGGCATTCAGAGGTGGTTTGCCACTGCCTTCCTCTGCATAGCGGCCTTAGAATTCCTTGGTGGTCTCCCATCCACATACTAACCCCGACTGACCCTGCTTGGGGTTTCCAGGATCTGATGAGATCGGGCTAGCCTGGGCCATCCCAGTCAGGGTACAATATGGGTACTTGCAATTTTTCTATATCATGGCTTCTAGCATATGTGGGGGGGGGATTTTTTGATCAGGGAAACAGGGCAGGGCAGAGAGTTAAAACCCCTTTTGCCAATACCATGGCCCCAGTCCATGCAGGTCCTGCTTTTGCAGATTTGGGGGGGGGGCAGATTAAATGTTCCAGTCCCAGAAACCCACCTTTACATGGGGCACTTACACACGTGCTTGAATAATGCACTTGCAAACACTGTTCCCTCTAAGCTGAGCTAGGGTGAGCTAGCGCACAGTTCTTTAGCCTCGGGCTCACACATTTTTGTCTCCGCACAGGAAGGAGGGCTCCAGAGCAAACTAATTCATGCAGTTGCCAAATGGCTCGCTCACAACCTTAATGCCCGTAGCTCACAAAGTAGATTTTTTGCTCACAAGACTCCACAGCTTAGAGGGAGCATTGCTTGCAAACTACTTTTCAGTGCACTTTTTAACTGGATTTCACTGTGTGAAAAGGCAGAATCAACCTGCAAACGTTCACTAAAGTGCATTGAAAATGGATTGGAGCTGCATTATTCAGCATATGTGAAAGTGCCTGTGGACTTGATCCCCAATTTCCGTTTATAGAGTCTTCACCGTCTGTGCACTTCAATTATGTGCTCAGCTATGGAAAGATATGCACACACACACACACACACCCCACCCAAGCACCCAGGAAACTCTGAGATGGTTTTTTCCCCCTGGACATTCCATGGTGCTCAGCAAATTAGACTCGTAAAAAACACCCTCCCTGTTTTCGCAACTGTAATGAAATCACGATAACCTTTGGCATTTAGAAATGACGCAGGCCAAGTCGGAGCGCCCTTTGACCTATCCAGGTGACCTTGAGTCAGTCTGCGATTCCACAGAAGGTAAAGATATTTTGGCGAGTGCCACAGATGAAGGTAGAGAGGTTTGAATTACATGTCAGCTGATGCGGGGAGGGGGGGGGCTGCTGGAGATTTCAAGGGCTGCCCTCTTTGATCTGCTCTGCCTCTTTTTAGGAAACTCTTCCCAAACTGTGCAGATCTCCTCCGGCTAGTATGATGCCCCCACCAAATGTGAATTTAAGATGAACATAGCTCCACAACAAAAAGGTCTGGCAACTTACTTTTTAAAAAAGAATGAAAGTTGGGAATTGCAAGGAAGTTGGATGGTTATTCTTCTGATCTTACCATCCTCTTGTCCTTGAACAGATCAAGATCCAAACCTCTTACAGACAATCACCGCAGCTAAATATTTAGTGACTGCTAAGGGAGTTGTCCGATCCTCATCTACAAGGAAAATCTGAATGGTTTGTTGTTGCCGTTTTGAGATGGTAAATCCATATAACCTATTAAGAGGGAGGAGGACAAAAGAAAACTTTCAAATTGAACCAGATTCACATTTACAGACATACTCTGTGCTTGCCAATCAGCCTTCCAGTATGGCTGAGGAAAAAGAATTTAACCAAGCAAGTGTAAATGCTCTCTTCTATAATGAGGGATCTTTAGGTCATTGTTGGTTGGTTATAACACTGTAGTGATCAGCCAAGTACCATTTTTTTTTTAAGTTTGAAAAGGCCTTCAGGTGGCACAGGGGGAAGTGGCAGCCACTATGGTTGCCAGCCTCCAGGTGGGGCCTGGAGATCTCCCGCTTTTACAAGTGATCTCCAGCTGACAGAGATCAGCTCCCCTGGAGAAAATGGCTGCTTTGAAGGGTGGACTCTACGGCACTGTACCCTGCGGAGACCCCTCCCCTGCCCAAACCCCGCCCTCTCCTGGATCCACCCCCAAAGTCTCCGTCATGTATTTTCCAACCCAGACCTGGCAACCCTAGCAGCCGCAGAAGCTGAGGCAAGGAAAGTGTGTGGAAAACTGTTGTATAGACGCTCCATTGCCACTGCCTCAATATTCACAGAAGCGATGAAAGCTACATGAAGAATCACCACTCTGTGGAAGCGGCCTGGTTTTAATGGAGCCAGCTTGGTTTTCAACAGCCTGTTTTGATGGCGGCGGCAGCTTATTCTTAGTGGTTTGTTTCTTGTGGTGGCACTTTAACAGTTTGGTTTCAGAGTTCGAGTTGTAAGCTGCCTCAAGCAGGTATCTTAGAGAGACAGTACCTACAGTTTCTTTCTTTCTTTTTGGTATTTTGTGTGGGTGCATATGTGCTTGCGAGCCAGGAAGTCATGGTGACTTCTGGTGACCCCTAGTGGGGCTAGGACGTTTCAGAGAGGTGGCTTGCTATTGCCTGCCTCTGCATCCCGGCCTTGGTATTCCTTGGAGGTCGCCCTTCCAAGTACTTGCCAGGGCTGTCGCTGCTTAGCTTCCGAGATCCGATGCAGTCGAGCTCACCTGAGCTATCCAGGTCAGGGCCACCTACAGTTTCTAAAGAAATAAAACAAATTTCTGTAAACCGCCACCCACGAGAACAGAAATGGGAGTCGCTTTGGGAAAACGTGGCTATCCTGTAAGTCCCAAGATGAGATGCCTCCTCCCCTTAAGTGAAGGCCTCCAGCTTTGTAAAGAAAATGTCACTAATATATTTTGATCCCACCCTCTCTCCAAGGAGCTCCAGGCCAAGTGAGACGTGACAGCGTCCTCGCAGCTACCGTGATGACATCATTGCCATTTAAAGTCATTTTTAAGGCTGCGAGGGCGTGATCCTGATCAGGCCCACAGCGCGGCGGGGTGGGGCATTTTTGTCTCCCCATCGCACACCTTACCAAGTGACAAAATGGCTGTGTTCTGGCACTTGAGGAGGTGTGTAGGGGGGACAATGTCAGCTAAGCTGCCATGAGTAGGGAGAGACGTTCTAATTGTTATGCATTGCTTCCCATGCTGCTTCGCAGCTGCAACGCTTATCTTTAAAGAGTTACTGGAGGAGTGTGGTGTCTACCTTCCGTGGGACCGTTCTGGTTCCCAGCTTTGCTACCGTTAGAGACTATTCCCGTCTCCCGCGCACGGGAGCCCATCTAATTGGGGGTATTGCTGGGGGGGGCATACGAACGCCCTATATCCTATTATGCGCATAGGTAGTCCGCCATTCCTAACAGTGTTTGTGTTATTGCATCTATGGATTTTCAATAAAAGTAAAACCTTCCTGGAAGCGTGTAGTTCATTGTTTTGATGTGGATCCTGACATTCAAGAGCACGGTGCTGGGGCCCTCAGCGCATTTTTTAAAATTACGGCATTTTTTAAAAACGGCGGTGGCAGGGCTATTTTTGGGCAGGAACGCACAGGAACAGAGTTCCAGCTGGCTCCTGAGTTGGCCATGCCCAGCAGCAGCTCATTAGCATAACAGGCCACACCCAACAGCAGAAACTCATTAGGATTGGCTACAGTAGGCGTGTGTGGCCTAACATGCAAAGGAGTCCCTGCTACAAAAAAAAGGCCCTGGGTTTTGACAACAAACAAGGTAAACAGAATAAGAAGCAAAAGGTGGGTGTGGCTGGATGACCACACTTCTGGCAACACGGGGCTGCCCCCTAATATGCTAATGAGCTGTGATGTCAGGGTGTGGCATAATATGCTAACGAGTTTCCACCCTTCTGACAGCGAGGGAAAGAAGGCGAAGAGCGCACACTGCTGTTTACTCCACTGTGTATTTTATGGAACCATCACAGCAAAGATTATCCATCCTGTCTTAAGGAGGTATCACGGATACTTGGACAAGTTATAAGCTGCTCCACAGCTTATAACAAACGGCGCTACATTTTTAGCAATAGCTCAAAGAATACGTGCTGCACGTGTAGAACAACCTTAGAAGCCACCCAGAAGGTCTAGGAGGAGGGAAGTTGAACTGTATAATCCATATGACACTCATTCGATAGCTGAATAATTTTATTCAACGTTGACAGAGTATTGCAGAAAGTTAGAGTTTTAGCAATTTTGTAATTAACACAGGCAGTTTAGATGCAGTTTTAAGTTTAAATATTTTATACATTTCATTGGTACCCTTCTTCGTATTGATTGTGATTGACTTGTGCTGGTTATACACCGAATAAACTATGACCGACTGACACACTGCTGCTTGTGCCCAGCCCTTGTACTCCCCTCAGTGGCCACACCTGCCCCCCCCCCACTTGCACAGAATGAGGGCTGCCCCTTCCTTGAACCTGGCTTGGCCCCAGGAAGAGAGTCCCCAGGGCCCCCAGACCAGTAAGACGCCCCCCTAAGTACATCCCCACAAACACCACGGGAGGTGGGCTAGGCCAATGCAGAGTGACTAGTCCAAAGGAAAGTTTCACAGTATCACAGGGGACTTGAACCTGGGCCCCCTAGTCTGACACACTAAGTAACCACTTCTTCACACTCTGGTTCTGCCTGTTTTAGTGGCGCGGGATATATTCCTCTGGCCTGCTTCATCTGAAGATGGCTCTTCCCAGAGTGAGTTTAAAAAAAGGTGGCTCTTTCCCACTGAACCCAGAACCGCTACTCCTGAATATTCGATCATCACTGCTGTTTCCCTGATGCTGGGAAAGATTGAAGGTCAAAGAAGACGGGGGCGGCAAAGGATGAGATGGTTAGACAGTGTCATAGAAGTTGAGCAAACTTCAGAGGACGGTGGAAGACCGGAAGGCCTGGCGGGATCTGGTCCATGGGGTCGCGAAGAGTCGGACTCGACTGTGCGACTGAACAACAACAACTGCTGTTTGCTGGTGAAACAGCGACAGCTACTAAAGGGAAACCAGAACAAACAGCCTCGCTAAAATTATGGCATACTAAAGTATGGGATCTATACATTATGGCAAAAATAACAGATAAATTAAGACCCTTAGAGTCAAGAGTAGTACACACCAATTTTATAACAATTTGGTTTCCAATTATGAAATATTTGACCTCTCAAAACAAAATACCAACAGTAATAGAAGATTTGCATTTATGGTAAGAATGATAAAGTACAACTAACACCATTAACTACTTTTTTCCCTCTTTTTTGGTCCCGGTCACACAGAGAATTTGCCACTCAAAAGGCACGAATGTTGGGCGGATTTTCGGGGCGCGATCACACCACAACATCTGGGAAGCATAGCGCACCCGTGGCCAACCCGTGGCGTCCCGCCGAAGATGCGGAGTTAAAAAGTACCAAGGAAAGTGCACTAGTATCCGGAAAACGTGCGGCACAGGCGGGCATCTGATCGCGGGAGCGCTACTATCCCGTGGCATGCGGCGGCCGTCCACATCCTGTCGCAAAGCGGATGTTTTTTGTAAGCGCATGCACACAAACACGAAACTGAAATCAGTGCTGCTCCACGGAACTGCACATGCGCACAAACGCAAAACGCTTGTGTGATCGCGCCGCGCCGCTTCTTTGCCACACTGCATCATTGCTGTGTGATCGCCAGCCAACAGCCGAAGCACAGAGACTCGGGGGATCGTGTGATCGGGCTACCGTGCTTTATTTTGCTTTGGGGGCAAACAGCCATGCCTCCCTCGCGCGTTATCTGGCCCGTATGATCGGGGACTTTGATTGTTAAAATAAGAATATGAATAATGTATGCAAGTTTAAAATTCTAAAGGTTGTATTATGTTATGTTGAAAACTTAATAAAAATATATTTTAAAAGGTGGTTATTTATAAGTCTGTGTTTCTGCCTGCTTAGGTTTCTAATCGATTGGATCATGCCCCAATAACCAGGTACTTTATAAGGAGGAACAGGTGAGTGTCCTTCAGAGCTGCCAAAGTCGAAAATTCACTAAGAATCAAGGAGGTGAAACTTTTCTCAGCAGAAAGCTGCTATGATGAGGAGAGCTTTGTTTAGTTCTATCCGTTAGACTGGGGCAGTGCCACAAGGAAGGTCAAGTGCTTGCTTTGCATGCAGAGGGTCTCCAGTTCAATCCCTGCCATTGCCAGTTCAAGTATCTCAGTAAACAAGTGTTAGGAAAGCCTCTCTATGCCTGAGATTCTGGAGAGTCACTACTATTCAGAGTAGAACAGGACAGACCAATGGCGATACTCAGCATAAAATGGCTTCAAGTTTACATCTACCTGGAGCAATTTGGTTTTAAACCACCCACCGGCACGCTCAAAGACTCAGAACAATGTCCGATTTTATTTTATTTTTGCTGAATATTCGTTCTACGTTGCATTAGAAATGTTTTGTACCGGTGTATTTTCACAGCACTTTTCTGCCCCCCCCCCCCCCCGCTCTTTTTCCCCCCACCCTATTCCACCCACCAAAACAGAACAAATATTAAATATGTTTATTAATTTTACGTAAAGCATTGATAGCCTGTGTTATGAGAAGAAGAAGAAGAAGAGAAGAGATTCGATTTATACCCCGACTTTCACTACACGAAGGAGTCTCTGAGTGGCTTACAAACTCCTTTCCCTTCCCCTCCCCACAACAGACACCCTGGGAGGTAGGTGGGGCTGAGAGAGCTCTTGACAGAAACTGCTCTTTTTCAAGATGAGCTGTGCCAGAACTAGGGCTTGCCCAAGGTCATCCAGCCAGGTGCAAATGGAGGAGTGGGGAATCAAACCCGGTTCTCCCAGATTAGAGTCCGCGCACTTAACCACTACACCAAACTTATGCCCTTGGAGCTTGCTTTGGTTGTTCGAAAATGAAACTTGAGTGTCTCTCTAATAAGTATTCCAAGTCTGTTCCCCTTGCTAGCCAAAAAGCCAAGTGTTCTAAACTGGATCAAAAATACTTTATATATGTTCTCCCTAGGATTCTTTTTGGAATATGCAAGGTCTATTGTGCATAGATAAAGAAAATGACAAGAAAATCTTGCAGGGGGCAGCAGAGGGGACAACTAGTTAGCATGGTGAGATTAGGGGCTACTATTTTCAAATAGTCTCCTTCCTGTCTCCTGATGAGCTCAATTAGGGATTTTCTTGCTCCTGCTGAGAACTGTTAGCTTCTGACTCCCTCCGAGCTAGATAGTTAGACTTTTCTTTCTCTCTCCTCATTCTTACAAAGTTTGTTCTCTTCTTAACAAACCAATGTTTAAAGCTGCTTAAAGAATAACAGCTTGTGCTCCACTTTACTACAAATCTACACTCTGCCAAGTGCCAACAGTTCTAAAGGTAAGAGACATTCAGAGGTGGTTTGCCATTACCCGCCTATGTGTAGCAATGCTGGACTTCCTTGATGGTTTCCCATCCAAATACTAACCTGCTTAGATTCTGAGAACAGACAGGATTGGGCTAGCCTGGGCCAGACCTGAGTAAATCTCAATCCATATCCCACCTCTAAATGGAAAACCCTAATCTGCAAGATGCCTTCTACCAGGTCCAACCAAAATAAGGCATCACATTGAGCAAGCTTTTGAGTTCTGCAAAACTCTTCACCCAGAAGGATGTTAAATCCACAATTAATTATTTTATTTATTTTATTGCTTTGACTTCTATCCCGCCCTCCCTGCCGAGGTGGGCTCGGGGCAGCTCCCATAAAACTGATAAAACAATATACACCTTAAAAATTACAAATACATCATTTAAAAGCATTAATATTGATGGTGATACAAAACAGTTAAGTGCAGTTAGAGACATGTTCTGCGGTGCCACCACACTAGGTCACTTCTGGGTCTGAGTCCACACAGGACGCAGCTGGTGAGGCGCCTATCGGAATGCCTGCCTAAAAAGCTCCGTTCTTCACGGCCCTGCGGAACTGTGGGAGGTCCTGCAGGGCCCTGATCTTGCCATGGAGCTCATTCCAATATGACGGAGCTGCCAGAGAGAATGCCCCGGGCCTTGTTGATGTCAACCTGGCGGCCATCATACCAGGGAGGGCCAGGCGGTTTTGGGATCCTGATCGCAGTGCTCTCTGGGGAACATGCGGGGAAAAGAAAGGTGGTCCCTCGGGTAGGCCGGTAAAAAGGGAGAAGGGGGGGGGCTCATCTTTTGGGACACTGTGGTAAGGCCTCTTTGTCTGAATAGGATGTTTCACGGGCTTCAATAGGCACTGAGTGTGGTCAGCTGGTATCAGACGGCTTGCTGGGAAGAAGCACCAGAAATGGAAGCCATCCAAGTTGGAAATTTAACCGCCCTCATTAGCTGATCAAAGGTCTCTCAGATGCCAAACTGAACATTCTAGCCCACTCAATAAGACTGTCCTCCATTGGTTCTTCTCACGGGTCCTGCAGCAGAGCCGTGTTCCCACCCGGTTGCTTATCCCACCTGCCAGCAGCGAGGACGAGAGAGCTGCATTGTTTTGGTCAACCAGAAAGGGACTAAACAGTCACTGATGCTATGCACAAAGTATGTTCCGCACAGAAGTGGATCCGCGACACAACATTGTAATTACCATTTCAGATTGGATACCGCTGTCGCACATCTCTATACCCAGATCATGTTTTACAACAACCGCCCTCCCCCCCATTTTCTGCACTGCTGATTTGACTCACTCAAGTGGTCCCATTAAGGCCAATTACATTTCGCATTGGGAGGTCTTCAACATCTGGACCGCGTAGGCAGTGATGAGTCTGGGAGAGAATGTGCTTGAGAAATAGGAAAGAAAGGAGGCGACGGCAGCCATTTTGTGGGCACCAGGAGGGAAGGAGGCCAGAGAGGGAAGGAGACAGGAGAGAGACCCCAAAAGCTGATGGAAAATACAAATAAAATAAGCCCAGTTTTTACAGTGAATGACTCTTTTCTGCTTACACCTTTTCCTTTATGGGCCAGCTCGCTCGCTCTATGTCTGTCTGTCTGACTGTCTGTGTATTCTCCAAATCACACCAAACAATCGGGGGATTTGGTGTTGGACAAAGAATTCAGCATCTTGAGAAGTTCAGCTTTTTGGAAATAGAAAATTTCCATCCACAACTGTTTGGAAAATGACTTTAACTTGTGGGCAGCTATTAGTCTTTTTTCACTCGGAAGGGCCACAGGTACCCGGCACAATCATAGCCCAGAGCTACCAGTCTATTTCTGAACACAATTCAATCTGCCCTAATTAAACCCTCAATCTGGGGTTCCCCAGCCTTGTTGAACCTGTGGTAACTTCCGGAATGTTAAGAACAAGTAGGGAGCACTGCAACAAGATGGCCGCCACAGGCAAGCATCCTCCTGTAATGGAGGCTGCCATTCCCAAATGAGTGCTCCCTGCAGACTCGAGTCTTCTGTGTTATTCTGGAGCAGATCTTGCTTCAGTGAGGTGGGGAAAATCCACAACTGGCTTTTTGCTTTGGGAAAGAAGCAGGCATATGCTAGGAAATACATCAGCAGGTGACCTGGTGCCCATAGACACCATGGTGGAGACCATTGCTCTAAATGATGTATGAGCCGGATACCTGAAATAATATCTACTGCCATAGGAATGTAATTGCAACTGAGGATCCATACACACATGGAGGTGCCTTACACTGAACCAGACTATCAAGGTCAGTCAGTATCATTTACTCAGACAGGCAGTGACTCTCCAGGGTCTCAGCTAGAGGTCTTTAATGCACTTTAATTGCTCACTGACTGCAATAAGCAATATTTTGTGAACATGGATGGGTAGACGTCATGTGGCACACCAAGCCAGCCACAATGCTCTCCAAAGGAGTCACTTTGGCCATTTCAGCTGGAAGTTGCCAAGTAGGAAGCAGTCAAGTGGAAACACAAGCCTTCCTCATACATTTCAGTGACAGGAACCTGCCAATCAGGCATATTGGGAGCACATACTACCCATGTTCCTCAAAATATGTGCCCTTGTCAGCTTGTCCGAAAGGAGCAAAGCATAGATTTCGCACACACATATACAGCCTCTATGCACACTACATGAAAACCTGGTTTTTGTTTTCAGGGGTCTGGTTTGTGTGTACTGAAGCTGAAATTCCACTCCTTACCCCTTTCAGACAACATGGCAATCATGTGTATTGGAAGGATCTATGCACGGCTGGTGGCCTCCTGGCACACGTGGTCTGTAACATCTGAAAAGGGTTGCATGCATGTATGAAACAGGCCTAAGTATCAGAAGATCAGGTGCAGCATAAGCATTGGCATGCTCCCCTAGTTAGCGTGCCATGTTTGCCTTCTGTTCTACAGACCCACGTGTAGCAGAAGAGGAGAAAACTTGTGCTGCTCATGTGAAAAGAACGGGGCCAGTCTAAAGGGAAAGACTGAGTTCTGGTAGTTACAAATAGCTTGAAATCTGTGGATTTCAAGCTTCTCTGTCAAAAGCTGATCTTTCCATTTTCATGCAAAGGTAGGAAGGCTGTTTTCATCCCACTTGGGGGGGGGTGCAATTCCCCATTTTCATTTGTTTCTATTACACCATTTTCAAGCTGTATGCCACTGATGCAAACACAGATGTCAATTCCAAAAGCAATATTTCTATCAAACCTTGTTAAGACAGCTTGGACAGCAGAAATAAAAACTGAATGTGGTTTTGACCTGAGAAGGGAGAAGCCATAAAAGAAACCTGAATGTTCAAACCGAACCAGTACATTTGTAAAACCTGGCAACATCCCTGCACAATGGCCAGTATCTGAACCACGCCATGTTCATGGTACTTAAAACAGTCCAAGGATGATGGACAGAGTTCCTACTCAGTAACTGGAGAGCACTTTTCAGCATTCTTTTAAGGCAATGGTGCCCCCTGCTGGCCTATGCAGAGCACTTTTATCAGTTTAGCATTTCTTAAGGAAAGGCTCACCTTGGGAGCTCTTCTGCAATTTTTCTCCCCAGAAAGATAGGATGGCAAGTTTTCCTGTAGATAGTGAGACCAGACAGCTCAGAAGAACTGCCTTGTTAGATCAAGCTGTGTCCATTAGTCTGGTCTTCTGTGTGTAGCAGTAGCTGGTGACATTCATGGAACACACAAAGCTATCTTATACGGAGTCAGAGACCATTGGTCTAACAAAGTCAGTATTGTCTACTCTGACTGATAGCAGCTCTCCGGGGTTTCAGGTGGAAGTCTTTCACATCACCTACTACCTGATCCTTTTAACTGGTCGTGCCAGGGATTGAACCTGGGACCTTCTGCATACAAAGCCGATGCTCTACTACGAAGCCCAGTTTGAAGCTTAAGGAAAAGGTACAATCGCATCTAGCACCCCTTCCCATTTGCCGCAGTCACTGGAGAGATGGGATGGGATGTAATACTCAGCTACTGAGTGGTGATCTAGGTGACAGAAGAGTACACACGCACCCTGGGCCGTGGGCATTGCAAGGTTGTAAAGATAGGTGGCTGGATCAGCATTGTGGTGGCCTGTGGCTGCCAATGGCTAGCAGTGCCCTCATTGTCTTGCAGAAGCCACTGATGACTCCTGCTGTTCTCCACTATCAGCAGCAACGGCATAGCTACTCAGTGCTGCTTCCGTTTTGTAGGCTCTCCCTTGGCCACTGAGCAGTGGTCTATGAGCCCCAAAGGGCTTTACGATCTGCTAATCAACATCTCCCGGTGGTCCCTGGCCCCAGGAACGTCCGTCTCGCCTCAACTAGGGCCAGGGCTTTTTCAGCCATAGCCCCTACCTGGTGGAATGAGCCCCCATCCAAGATCAGGGCCCCGTGGGACCTTTTACAGTGCTGCAGGGCCTGCGAGACAGAGCTCTTCCACCAGGCTTTAGTTGAGGCAGTGGGCGTCCCCACTCTCTTGGGCCTTCCCCTCAGCGGGTCAGATCTGTATTACTCTCTGGGAACCCCAATCTGAAATAAATCTCATCTGTTGAGGCACTGATTAGCATATGGGACTTTTGTTGTATTTTATTGGATGTATTTTAATTGGTTTTAATTGTTTGCATATTGTATTTTGATGGAACCTGCCCTGAGCATGCTATGTGGGGAAGGTGGGATACAGATCTAACAAAATAAATAAATAAAAAGGAATGACCGCTTGTGAAATTCTGCCCCAGCTCAGTGACCCAGCACTGAAGTCCCCCCCAGAGTGGAGGTTTCCTTCAGCTATGTGGCTAATGGCCACCCATAAGTCTCTTCTCAAGCATCCGGAGACATCCTTGCTCACTCGTGAACTTTTGAAGCTCGGAAAGGCAGCAAGAGTGTATCAAAAGCCCGCTGCCAGTCACACAGGGCTCTTTTTGTAGCAGGAACTCCTTTGCATATTAGGCGACACACCCCTAACGTAGCCAATCCTCCAAGAGCTTACAGAGCTCTTCTTAAAGGGGCTACTGTAAGCTCTTGGAGGATTGGCTACATTAGGGGTGCGTCGCCTAATATGCAAAGGAATTCCTGCTACAAAAAGAGCCCTGGCCCACCCGGCATAAGCGCATGTCCTTCCTTTCGGTTTTGACCCCATGCCTCATGTGGCTGAGCCTGTGTCACTCCGGAATCAGATGAGACTGCACCACACCAAGAGTGTCCAAAGAATGAAAGAGGGCCGAATGGTCTCCTCTCAACAACATCTGGACCCTGAACACCAGATGCTGGCAGCAGCGGGTGTGATGGGCTCAGGCGTGTCTCTCAAGGCAAGCTGCAAGTTAAGCCTCCCTTGATTTCAGGGGGAACCCGAGGCTCTTGGCTGTGACTTGGCTGGGTCTCCGGATAGCTGCCGAATACAGATTGAGCTTAGGACACCTTTTCCCTCGGAAACGATCTGGCACACAGATCATGTTTGTTATGTTTTTCTTGGCTCCTTTTTACAGGATCTATCTTTCTTCAGATATCCTTGAAAGTCGGAGGAGAAAACATGACTGATTAGATCCTCTAAGCCAAACCCCTTCACCTTGCCGACAGGAGATTTCTTCCCGACAACACAAACCCTCAGGGGTTGCAACAAACCAAGTCTGCTGCTGCAGCAAAAAATAAAAGTTCCTAATACTGTTTCTTTTCTATTTGGTTTTTATTTTTATGCTTACTTTCTTTTTGTGGTTTTGTAATGAAAATTATAAATATTGTTATTTTTTTTGTAATGGAAAATCATAAATAAATTTGTAAAAAAAAGAAAAGAAAGAAAGAAATGGTACCATTTATGGAGGATCACATAATGAATTCAGCTTTCTGCCCATATAAATCAGGACTCTCTTTATTCAGGTGGGTAGCCATGTTGGTCTGAAGCAAGGGAACAAAGGTTTGAGTCCAGTGGCACATGAAAGCTTACACCCAGAATTAAACTTTGCTGGTCTTTTTTTTTTAATGTATTAAATAAATATAAAACAATTGTTACAGAGAATCCCAAACAATACAAACTATTTAACATTGATAGTATTCTTGATATTCTATTCAGTATATCTATCTAAAACGGAACTAATTAAAACTCTTAACAAGTTTTCTAATAATGCAGTTAGGTTTAGTAACCATCTCATATAAATGTAAGAATTTGAGTTCAACTCGCTAATATTTATTGATCAAAATTAAAACATACTCTAAATCTGGGGTTTATAGAATAAAGACTTCAGATGAAACTAAATAATCAGGGATAATTTCATTCTGTGCCATGTAATTTATGGCTGGAAGCCATTTTTCAACAAAAGTTGATTGATAGTTTTTATGTTCAAGTTGTAACAGTCTATCTGGTTTTTTTCTTAAAATATAGCAGTCCCATATCTTAGACATCCATAACCGATTTGTTCTTCCACTTTGAAGCTATCGCTGTCTTTGCGGCAGTTAATAACGTGACAACCGAAGTCTTTCGTATTTGTGGAATTGGAATATCTCCATAGATTAAGCAGTGTTAGCTCGGGTCGTAAAGGGAGTGAATGCCCTGTTATTAATAGGATCAATTTCAACATCTTTTGCCAAAATTCAGCAATATAATAACACGACCACCAACCATGATGGTAGGCACCCTTCTCACCACACAACTTCTAGCACTTTGGATTCTTAGAGGGATTTGTATGATGCTGGTCTTAAAGGTGCCACTGGACTCAAGCCTTTGTTCTATTTATTCAGTCCTTCATTCGGTTTCCAGAGGAATAAATGCAGGGCAAGGAAGGGCATGCAGAGCTGGAGTGTTCCAGCATGCTGGCTGTGGTTCCTATGTTGTAGCGCAGGGGTCCTCAAACTACGGCCCGCGGGCCACATACGGCCCGCCGAAAACATTTATCCGGCCCGCCGGCAGGGCCAGCTCATCTAGGGCGCGCTGGCCCTCAGGGGCGCCAAACTGCATATATGTGCAGTGTGCATAGGAATTTGTTCATAGTTTTTTTAAAAAAACTATAGTCCGGCCCTCCAACAGTCTGAGGGACAGTGAACTGGGGCCCTGTTTAAAAGGTTTGAGGACCCCTGGGCAATGTTCCCTCTAAGCTCTGGAGTCTTGTGAGCAAAAATTCTCCTTTGTGAGCGACTGGCCTGAAAGTTGTGAGCGAGGGATCTGGCTCCTGCATCAATTAGTTTGCTCTGCAGCTATCCCTTCCTGAGCAAAGACAAAAATGTGTGAGCCGGAGGCTTAAAAACTGTGAGCTGGCTCACACTAACTCAGCTTAGAGGGAACACTGCCCCTGGCCCCCTTGTTTTGCTCATTTTCGCCACCGATGTTCCCAATTTGCTCATTTTACGTGGCTGTGACTGGCTGGGTTTCTGGGTTTCTGGATAGTCGCTGAATTCATTTTAAACTGGACATGTTCTAGAGGGTGTCTCGCAAGCTACTCAGGTGGTATGCCGAAACAGCTGTCCCCTGGCCACCCCACTGTGTATGGATGCAAAATCTTTCTAGATGGGGCCAGACTCCTTCACCCCCAGCCAATCTGCATTCTTAAAATATAGCTTACAGCATAAACCTCCTTGATTCCAACTGTCCACTACAACAAGATGGCCACCCCACCTTCAATTACTCTTGATCCTTTTGAAGCATCTTACCAGTCCGAAAGGGGACTATATATTTTAAAAGTCCATCTGTACAAAGAGGGGCCAACAGGTGCACCAGGAGGGGCAGCCCACCCTCTGCCCCGCCCCACCCTGGATCCAGCTCTGCACCCCTGAATCTCCCAGGCAATGCGCAGAAGGGATTCTCTTGCATGCTACTGCAGAGGTCTTGCATGATATGGGATGAGCTCTCTGCAGGCAGACTCTCTGAACCACACCGTATCACTTAACACAGCAGACCCCACTGCGAATTTTAATAGCTTCTGCATCCCACCCTAATAACATGTGAACATTCCTTTCTGCATACTGCTGGAGATCAGAGGGAAGGTGCTTCTCCTTTGTCATACTGTAACGGAGGGTATCTCCAGGCTTCTTCCGAATGTAACCTAGCCTCTGTATATCCGTGACTGTCATCACCCCTTCAAAGGTAGGCCCACACAAGCGTCAATCCCACTGCTCTAAAAACAACTTGCCTTTCAGCAGAGGTGTTGGCTGAATCTCCAAAGAAGAAAACCAAGACACACTCGTCTCCAACCAGATAGAATTGCTGGGAAACCTGCAAATGGCACTCCTCGGAATGCCAAAGCTTTTGTTGTCAAGGGAGTGGGTATTTTTCACCCATCCGCACAACACGAACTAGAGTTACTTCCCCAAATATCTTTCCTCATGGTGTCTCTTTCCTATGATGCTTCCTCCCCATTCATAGGTACCTGGCCTTTTGGCTGCTTATGCGCACACACACAGAGACCACACACAGAGTTGCCAACCTTCAGGTGGGGCCTGGAGATCACCTAGAATTAGAACAGATCTCCAGGCTACAAAGATCAGTTCTGTTGGAGAAAATGGCTGCTTTGGAGGGCCGACTCTATGACATCAAACCTGGGCAAGGCCCCTCCCCTCCCCAACCTGGCCCTCCAAAGCCTCCAGCCCCAAATCTCCAGAGGTTTCCCAAACCCAGAGTTAGCAACTCCAGATCTATGTGACCTCCAGGAGCAATTTGCCAGAACATTTCTGCAGCGATGGACCCTACAAAATCCAGAAATACAAAAATATTTTCATTGATTGATTTCATTTAGAACACACTTCTCTCCCCAGGGAGGACCCAAAGCGGCTCACGTGATTCTCCTCTCATCTCTTTTCTCCTCACAGCAACCCTATGAGGTAGGTTAGGCTGAGAGAAAGGGACAATCCCAAGGTCACACAGAAGGCTTCCAAGTCAGAGTGGGTTTTTGAATCTGGATCTCTTCGTTTCTAGTCCAAAGCTAGGGATGGGCACAAACAGAATTATGAACTGAAATGTGTGGTTTGTGAACCTCAGTTCATGCCACCCCACCCCCACAAACCTCCCATGAACTTCCCAGGTGGCTCTGGGGAGTTCGTGTGGTTCGTGTCAGCAGGCGACGGAGCTTGGAGAAAAGATCTCTTTAAACACCTTTTCCAAGCCGTGCCGCCATAGCAGCGCAATTCAGCTAGTGAGCTCACTTGTGAGTCACACCACAGCTGTAGTAAGACTTGCAAAAGTCATTTAAAGGAAACCCCTTAAATGGCTTTTGCAAGCTGCACTGCATCACGAACCACAAACCTTGAAACAGTTCGTTAAATGGAAAGTTCATGGAGGTTTGTGGTTTATAAGGCCCCACGAACCTTCATGAAACTCCATTTTCTCAGTTTACCCATCCCTACCCAGCGCTCTCACTGCTACACCATGCCCAGTTCCTAGTCCATTGGTTCCAGTTTGGAAACCCAGTAATTTGAAACTGCAAGATTTCGGGAGCAATCAAAATGAGAAAATCAGACGCAACCCTAGAAGCAGCTCCAGTGGTTTTAACCAAAGACAACAAAACGTCCTGCAAAACTTGTAACAATTAACAGCCAAACAAAACATAAGCATTTGGTGAGAAGAAACTGTCTAGAAAGGTACACGGGAGAAAAGTGTACTCTCTCTTATCTACCTTAGTAGCTGCAGTTTACCTTCCGAACTGGGAAATAGAAGAGCAAGATAAAAGCATTCTAAACTACCTTTAAGGGACCTGTATGCTACCTCATGAACAAGCCCTTCTTCCTGGAAATAACCATCAAATTGCACCCATTGGTTTAAAGTGATACGAAACTGTCTTAAACGGAAACACACTTGCCCTCCTGGCCCTTTATTAAAGGATGCTTTATGGGTCATTCACCACCACTACCCCAGTTAGTGGTCTGATCATTGCCTACACAGGTGCATTTTTTTTAAAAAAGGACCTTCAATTAGCTCCTGGCCTCTGGCTATAAATTAAATCAATAACAAGACCTGGGAAATAAACACTGATGGGTCTTCCCTCCTCCATTCAGATTTAGTGAACTGGCAAGAGACCTCTCCTCAGCCTCTCGTGCTTCGCTGGCCTTCCAAGAGGGAATTCAGGAGGGCTGGGGGACTCGTATTGCTGACCAGGTCACTGGGGGACACGTCCTTAGAGCCCGGTGAGGACGGAGAGGTCACTTCGAGGCCATTCTCTTGGGCTTTGCCTGCAGCAGGGCCCAGCGACATAATTTATAGCACGGAGAGCCGCTTCAGGAAACTGGCCCAAATTAGAGCCACAAATAGAATTTTAAGTCACAGGGGTTAAGCAAGCAACATTATTTTTTTATTACAGATGTCAGGCGGTATAAATTTCACCCCAGCTTATACTGTATCGCTTTGCGGGTTTAAGCAGAAGAACTATGGAAAGCAGACTCTGTAACGACTAAATAAAATGTATTCCTTCATATTTACACAGAGCCAGAAATCCTGGGGTTTTTACCAAGGAATTTGGGCTCTGCATTAAGCCTAAGGTTGCCAGCCTCCAGGTGGGGGCTGGAGATCTCCTGGGATCACAACTCTTCTCCAGATGACAAAGATCAGTTCCCCTGAAGGAATTGGCAACTTTGAAGGGTGGACTGTCTAGCACTCCACCCCACTGAGGTCTCTCCCCTCCCCAAACCCCACCCTTCTGAGGCTCCACCCCCAAATCTCCAGGAATTTCCCAACCCAGAGATGGCAACCCTATAAAATTAAACCCCTTTGCAATGCTAGTCCTTTCGTGTAGTCTCACAACAAGGTAAGTGATCCCAGCACCATACCAGCACACCTGCTTTGGAAGATGGCCAAATCCTGCCTTTGGGAACAGGACAAAGTAATGCATTTTTGGCCTGAAACATTTCGATCCTGCTCCATTCCGAGAGCCGCTCACAACATGCTTAACAGTGTCATTTCTAGGTGTGTGTGTGTGTACACACATTGCTATCTGATGGCCATTTAGCCTCTGTTTGAAAACCTACAAAGAAGGAGAGCCCACCACCTCCCAAGGAGGCCTGTTCCACTAAGGAACCACTCTGTCAATCCAGCTGGCATTTTTTATGATTTACAGAAAGACTGCACCAAGAGAAAAGGGGAGGGATGAAGTCTCCAAACACCATGCCACACTAGAAACTGAAAAATCTTAAGGAACAGATAGAATCTACTACAAGAAGATATACACGATCCTAATAAAACATTTTTTTAATAAATACTCAAGATGTAGGTCAAAAAGCATTCAAATATAAAACGTCACACAGTGAGGAAATAGTTAAACAGCCGTATAAACCAAAATGTTCATCATCTAAATAGTTTTATTCAGTGGTTGTTAAAATGTAAAGCGGCTTTGCTTCACGGAGCAATTTCATAAACTGCAGGCTCGGCTTATCCCGATGACCCTGGATTTTCATTCTTCGTATCTTAACAGAGTGGCTCAAATTAGGGCCAGAAAGGATCTGTTACTAAACCTGTATATTGCAGCTAAAATGTATGTAGTCAAAAACCTGAAAGCCCCCAAAACAACCTTCCAAGGAACAAAGGCTAAATAAGACATGGTATGTCAAGACTGTCTATAGACTTGCCCAGTAAATTATCATCGCTGGATGCCTGGCTGTGAGGCAGAACTTCATAGGCAAGTGGGATCCTTTCAGATTACACACAGACTTGCCAACAGGTAAGAGTAACAGTCCCTGAAAAATATAAACCACTCAAATCATACCAAGACATCAGCCTGACATTTTAAATGAAACCTATAAAAAGGTTGATGATGACTTACGACATGTCGTTTGCGATTAAGCTGGCTGTATTTAGTGCGCCTTGGTGTTTAGTTATGCCTGCGAACTGACCACGGGAACTCTGATTATTGAACTCTGGCATTGCTAAGCTGTTTTTTTAACTCTGCTGAATTTCTTTAAAAACTCTAACAAGAAGTCATCACCACCTCTGCTCAAGACGGGTAGCCATGTCAGTCTGTCGGTAGCAGAAGTAAAGAGAGAGAGTCCGGTGGCACCTTAAAAACTAACAGGATTTGTGACGGGGTAGGAGCTTTCATGAAATCGCTGCTTCAGATCTGAAGAAGTGAGCAGTGACTCATGAAAGCTCCTCCCCTGCCACAAACTTTGTCAGTCTTTGAGGTGCTGCTGGACTCTTGCGCTTTTCTAGCATCCCTGCTCAAAACAGCATATAGATTCTGAAAGCACAAGCACCCTTTTCAATGTCAGGCCTTTCCAGTAGATCACTTTAACATTAGGGTTGCCATCCCCCTCAATGGGGGTGGGGGTTCTTCCGATTTGGGGGGGCCCAATCCGCCGCTGGCCAGCTGACCCCCAGAGAGCCCCGCCACAGCCATTTTCTCCTGGTGAACTGATCTCTATTACCTGGAGACCAGTTGAAATAATGGGAGATCTCCAGGCACCACCTGGAGGCTGGCAACTCTAATATGTCGCAAAACCAGGAGACAACATACCTAGAAGGCGGCTTTGGCTAAAAACAGGCACTTGCTGGGGGGTTACATTCTGCTGTAGGGAGGTGTGTGTTCTTGACCCCACCCCCCTGATTGAGATCAGATCCCAGTTAAAGTACTCTTTTTTCCCAGCCATATGCTCCTAGTGTTGCCAACTCTGGGGTGGGAAATTCCTGGAGACTCGGGGGGTGGAACCTGGGGAGAGGAGGGGCCCCAGCAGTCCACCCTCCAAAGCAGCCATCTTTTCCAGGACTGACGACCTTCGGAGGCATCTGGATCGAGGCGGTGTGGCAGCACTGTTGTTGTTAGATCTGTCGGCCGCATTTGACACAGTCGACCACCAGTTGCTGACCCACCGCCTCGCCGACGTGGGGATACAGGGGCTCACTCTCCAATGGCTTGCCTCTTTTCTCCAAGGTCAGGGACAGAGGGTGGCGATAGGGGAACAGCAGTCCCGGAGGCACCCACTTGAATGTGGTGTGCCTCAGGAGGCAGTGCTTTCCCCGATGTTGTTCAACATCTACATGCGCCCCCTCGCCCAGATTGCCAGGAGGTTTGGGCTGGGTTGCCATCAATATGCTGATGACACCCAGCTCTATCTGATGTTGGGCGGCCGGTCGGGCTCCGACCCAGAAGATCTGAACCGGGCACTACAGGCCGTGGCTGGGTGGCTCAGACTGAGCCGGCTGAAACTAAACCCAGTGAAGACGGAGGTCCTGTGCCTGAGTCAGAGCGGACCGGGGTTGGGGCTCCCTCTCCTGTCCTTTGATGGGGCGCCGTTGGTGCCATCGTTGGAGGTTAGGAGTTTGGGAGTGCTCCTGGATCCCTCCTTAACTATGGAGGCCCAGGTGGCAGCCACTACCAGATCAGCATTTTATCATCTTAGGCTGATTCGGCAGTTGGCTCCCTTCCTTGGCCGTGACGACCTGGCTACAGTGATCCATGCGATGCTCACCTCGAGGCTAGACTACTGTAACGCTCTCTACATGGGGCTGCCTTTGGGGCAGATCCGGAAGCTGCAGCTAGTGCAGAATGCGGCGGCCAGGCTGTTGATGGGTCTCCCAAGTGGGAGCCCATCCAGCCTGGACTGAAAGCGCTGCACTGGCTGCCAATAGCATACCGAATTCGCTTCAAAGTGCTGGTACTTACCTTTAAAGCCCTATATGGCCGGGGTCTGACTTACCTGAGGGACCGCTTTTCCCCATATATACCCCCAAGAGCACTTCAGTCCGGGGCACAACATCGCCCGGTGGTTCCAGGCCCCTGGGAGGCAAGGCTCGCCATGACTAGGACCAGATCCTTTTCAGTGGTGGCCCCTACCTGGTGGAACGAGCTCCCAGAGGAGATCAGGGCCCTGCGGGACCTTATGCAGTTCCGCAGGGCTTGTAAGATGGAGTTCTTCCGCCAGGCTTTCACATAGGGGCCACCACTACCACCGCCACCAATGAGGTGGACAACATCAGGGTTAAGGATGGCCCGGGAAGATCTGCCACAACTTCTGTGTGACCGATACCACTGGATTTACCTGGCTGAGCTATAGGATAACATCATCCTTGGAGAACTGTCTATCTACCATCTGGCCTGTATCCGGAGACTATCTTGTTAAATGAGTACAATTGTTATTAATGTTTTTATTGCTTTTATTTGTTTTATATGGGCTTTGCCCCTTGTAAGCCGCCCTGAGCCCGCTCTGCGGGGAGGGCGGGGTATAAATCTCAATAAATAAATAAATAAATAATAAACTGATCTTGGTCGTCTGGAGATCAATTGCAATAGTGGGAGATCTCCAGGTACCACCTGGAGGTTGGCAAACCTCAGCCCAACATTACTTACAACAGTGTTCTCCCCGTCTCCATTATATCTTCACAACATCAACCCTGTGAGGAAGGTTAGTCTGACAGCCCGTGGCTGGCCAAAGGCCACCCGGAGAGCTTCTGCGGCAGAATGAGTCGGGACTCAAACCCGGGTCTCCCAGATCCGAGTCCGACACTCTGACTTCTCTTCCCCTCTGGCTCTTGCCTCTTCATGAACTTCCTTTTCTATTCACTGCAGCTTTTGCCAGCCAGTGTTTGCTTTAGAAGCTGCAGTGAGAGAGCCTAAGAGGAGGAGGACTAAAAATAATAGAGGAAGAAGTGGCCGAGAAGAGGAAAGAAGACAGTGTTGTCCGAGGTTCCTTTTGTCTCTCCTGCAGGGCCGAGGTGCCCCGAAAATGAGCTTGTGGTTTGCTTGGTTAATTCCGAAAGGACACAAGGCCCAACTGACGGTGATGGATAGTCGATTTACAAGATAGGGCCGTGATGGCCAAAGGATTGTAATTACACGAAGGCTTCCACGAGGCCCATCCAGCCAATTGTTTGGCTAAGGAAAGACTCTTTATCCAGGCCTTCCCCTCACAGATAAGAAGAGAATGCCCCACGGTCATCGGTAAACAGAAGAGCTCTTCCTCGAACCTCTCCGGACGGCAGGCGGCTGTTGGCTCGACCCAACTCTGGAGATTCCTCTGTGCAGAAGAGACAATAGACTGGATGCGACGTACACTCCTCCAGCCGTCACCTTTCTAAAGGGCCTGAATAGCCAATGAAGAGATAAAGATCACCCAGGCAAGGGCCACCGGCCTTTTGGACAATGGCTGGACTCAGGCCACAAAGCCATCCGTCATGTGGGGACAAAGCAGTTGTCAGCACAGACGGCTGCGTCCTCCAGGCATGTCAGCCATCAGCTGCGTTGGGTGACAAGCCAGTCAAGGCCTAAGAGGCCCAACGAGGCTTCGAGGAAGGTCTCGTGGTGGGTTTTCAACTCAGTCCAGCTAGGGAGATGCGGGTTATAAGTTTGTCAGCGTCCATCCTGTCGCTCACTGAAAAGCCAGTTTCAGGGGGCAGCCATGTTGGTCGGCGGTAGAACAGCTTGATCCGAGTTCAGAGAGCCAGTTTGATGTAGTGGTTGGGAGCGCGGACTCTAATCTGGGAGAACCAGGTTCGATTCCCCACTCCTCCTCATGCAGCTGCTGGTGTGAACCTGGGTCAGTTACAAGTCCTCTCAGAGCTGTTCTCTCAAGGGCAGTCCTCGTAAGAGCTCTCTCAGCCCCACCTACCTCACAGGGTGTCTGTTGTGGGGAGGGGGAGGGAAAAGAGATTGTAAGCCACTCTGAGACTCCTTCGGGCAGTGAAGGGCGGGGTATCAGTCCGATCTCTTCTGATTCCTCTTCTTCAGTAGACTCTTGAAAGCCTGTGCCCTGAAAATCTTCTTGGTCTCTACAGTGCTACTGGACTCGAATCTCGCTGAAGAGCCAGTGAACATCTGGTTGGGAGACATATCCTTCTCCAAGGCACTGAGATAGCCAAGGCTTTCTATATGTTATGCACAAGCCATCCATAGAGTAAGACCTTTATTTCACAAAGTAGTGCCAAGCTTTCATGCACCCCAAAACTTTGTGTTATGTTGTTGTTGTTGTTGTTGTTCAGTCACACAGTCGAGTCCGACTCTTCGTGACCCCATGGACCAGATCCCGCCAGGCCCTCCTGTCTTTCGTCGTCCTCTGAAGTTTGCTCAACTTCATGCTCGTTGCATCGATGACACTGTCGAACCATCTCATCCTT
>NW_015169784.1:1051526-1060501 GCF_001447785.1 Gekko japonicus | reverse complement strand
ATTTTGCATGATGTACTCTGCATATATATTAAATAAGCAAGGTGACAATATAGATCCTTGTCATACTCCTTTTCCTATGCTGAACAATATAACTTTGTGTTATATTGGATGTTAAAGAAAAGGGGGGTAGGATGTTGCAATGGAACCCCAAATGTGCAGACCGTGCTTGAACATCCAAATCACAAGATCATAACATCCAAATCGCAATATGTCCTAGTCCCGCTGTACACTGCATTGGTCAGGCCACACCTGGAGTACTGTGTGCAGCTCTGGAGGCCTCACTTCAAAAAGGATGTGGACATAATGGAACAGGTACAGAGGAGAGCCACGAGGATGATCGGGGGCCTGAAGACCAAGCCCTATGAGGAAAGGCTGAGGGACTTGGGAATGTTTAGTCTGGAGAAGAGGAGGTTGAGGGGGGACATGATTGTTCCCTTTTTAAGTATTTGAAGGGCTGTCACTTAGAGGAGGGTGGGGAGCTGTTGCTGTGGTCAGCAGAGGAGAGGACTCACAAGAATGGGTTTAAATTAAGGGTAGGAAGGTACCACCTGGATATTAGGAAAAACCTTTTTTACAGTAAGAGTTGTGCAACAGTGGGATCAGCTGCCTCGGGAGGTGGTGAGGTCCCCCTCAGTGGCAGTCTTGAAGCAGCGGCTGGATAAACACTTGTCAGGGATGCTCTGGGCTGATCCTGCATTGAGGAGGGGGTTGGACTAGATGGCCTGTCTGGCCCCTCCCAACTCTGTGATTCCATTATTCTAAATAGAGCAGAGGAGGCATGATGGCCTGATCCAACACTGTTCGTATGTAAATGTTCTGATGTAAATGGCAAGGGTCACCAGGGGAGTGGGGGGGGGGAGGTAGTTGCAAATTTTCCTGCATTGTGGAGGGTGTTAGACTAGGGGCGCGTTCAGACAGGCCATTTGAGCTGGTATACATGCCGGTTAGAAACGGACTATTTACGCGCGATCACACAGCCAACATCTACCTCCTGTCCCTAGACATTGCCAACCAGCTCAAACCCCCTTTAAACTGGAGTATTTTGCTACCAGATCCCCAAGTGGTGTTTTCCTGGTGCTCTGGTTCTAGCCGCATTTTGCCCGTGTGATCGCTCCTCCGCCAGTGTCACACAGCCAACATCTGCCTCCCGTCCCAGCCCCCCTTTAAACTGGAGTATTTTGCTACCAGGTCACCAAGTGGTGTTTTCCTGGTGCTCTGGTTCTAGCCGCATTTTCCTGATGTGTGATCACGCCTCCGCCAGTGTAGAGCCACTTCCGCTCGGAAGCCCGAGGCTTCCGCTTTTCGTCCGCCATTTTATTTTAGCATCGGCGATATACGCTTGGGCGAAGCTTCGCCCCGGCGTTAATAAAACGAATTAAAAAACGGTGCTTTGTTTTAGGCTTTAGACGAGTCTGAGACCTCACAGAGGCCAGTTTCGTTGTAAAAGTTTAAAGGGAAGTGTTTGCTTCAGGGCATGCTCTTGGCGTGAAGATTTCAGTTATATGGATGGGTGCCTATGCGCATGTGCAAACAGTGGGGAAAAAGACTGCTGACATGCACTGCTACACACCTGTAGTGTGGACGCCCGGGAGTGATGTGCTGCGCGGTGAGGGGGGTAAGTGTGATCGCGCTTGTCCCAGATCAAATATAATCCGATTGGAACCGGAGCAGTTTAAACCGCTTCGGCACGCCGTCTGACCGCACCCTAGATGACCCAATTCCAATAACCTTTATTGGCATACCGACTAGATGACCCTTGAGGTCTCTTCCTTCCAGCTCAATGTTTCTATGTAACTCTATGTAGAACCTGACACAGGACCAAAGCAGGACCGGGCCCTGTTTGTGTGAACATGTCAGGCCTACCTCTTCAGTTCAGATTTGTGACTGCTCCCTGGACCTGTAATTTATTTGATTCGAGAGTGAGGCTGTGGGCCCATCCCACCTTATGGATTCCAGGCCTCTGCCCTCCCCCCCCTTCTTTCCACTCGCCATAGACTGGGAGACTTTTCTTTTCTGTGTCACATTTCGTGACTTGTTGCTTATTTTTCTGCAGTCGGGAGAGATGCCATGGAGTAGGAGCTGGGCCCTTCCACCCATTAATCAAAAGCCGTGAGGAGACCCGCTGCAGGGGAGACACAAAACCTCTGTGTGTTTTTTCTCCCATATTTCTGAGGCGAGGTCAGCAGGAGGGCGGGGGTGGGGGCAGCGGCCTGGCCCGAAGAACCCCCATTAGATTAACATTTTATTCCAAAGCCTATTCATCAAAGTCAAGGGTGGCGTGAAGTGGCACCAGGAGAGAAAAATGGCTGCACAGCCAAGCAAGGCCCATTTCCTTGTCTCCCCCCCTCCACCCCCTGCCTCCCCTGCCCCAGTGAGTTTGCTTCAGTCACACAGCAGGACGGGCTGCAGCAGCTGCTACCTTCGAAGACAGGCATCTCAAAATATAACATGAAACAGGCATGGTGGGCCAGCAGAAGGACAAACAGTCAAAATCCCCAAAAAAGTGTCTAACCTTGTAGGGCGGTTTTCTTCAAATGGACCCCTATTTCTGATTTACCATCAGTGTCAGGAAATTTGTCTCCACAGTCCACATTCAGATGAGCTTCGTTTCCCTCAAGACACTTATTCAAAGCTCCCTCTAAGCTCTGGAGTCTTGAGAGCAAAAAAATCTACATTAAAGTTGTGAGTGAGCAATTGGGCTGCTGCATAATTTCCTTTGCTCTGGAGCCCTCCTTCCTGAGCGAAGACAAAAAGGTGTGAGCTGGAGGCTAGAAAACTGTGTGCCAGCTCACACTAACTCAGCTTAGAGGGAACACTGCACTTGTTGGGTGGAGCTGGCCACGCATCACAGGTAGTCTTACTACTTATATGTTTGATTCTGGAGCAGAGCCAGAATCATATATCATACCTCAAAATGTATGATGCTGCAGCCTACGAGCGAGGCACATAACAAGAAAATTGTTGTTCTAGAAACTCAAGAGATAGGGTTGCCAACCTCTGGGAGAGAAAGACCTGGAGATCTGCCGGAATTACAAGTCCACATGACAGAGCTTGTCAGAGCCGCACAGTAGGGGGGGCAGGCCCATAGCTACAGTGGGGTCTCCCGGGGCCTGGCCTCCCCACTTCCTACCAAGGCCCCAAAACTTTTGGGAAGAAGGGGGGAGGCTGTGCACGCCTGCACTCCCAGATGTGAAGTTTTCCCTTTAAATGTAAGAAGCGGGGGCTGTGCACCTGCACTCTAAGCCACGAATTCACAGCTTGGAGTGCAGACGCATGCGGTCTCCCCCCCCCCCCTTTGTTACGTGAGGTTTTTTTAGCTCAGCCTACATGAATTTTTAGTTTTAGTTTTGGGGAAGTTTGAACTGTGCTCTTTTGCTTGGGGTGGGGGGGAACCTTGATCAGTGGAATATGAGGACGGTCCCTTTGGAGACAACTCGGAATTTTTTAGTTGTCTTTGTTAGAGGCCTCTAACCATCTCAGAACTCAGAAGCAAGGGAGGAGATCATGGTGGCAAAAATGGGATCCAGAACAGTAGAGGGCTTAGGGAGGGTTTTGACACAGGTTCTAAAGACTGGGATGTTGGATACGGTCACTGATGAGAAGCCAGATAAGTGAAACATGCCTGAAATTTCTTTGCATTTGCGTTACAGTTGCCAGCCTCCGGGTATGACCTAGAATTCGCCTGGAATTACAACTAATCTCCAGGGAGCAGTTCCCTTAGAGAAAATTGGCTGCCTTGGATGTGAACTCTATAGCATTAAACCCCGTAGAGATCCCTCCCCAAGCTCCGCCTTCCCCAGGATACACTCCCAAATATCTTATTTATCTTCCTTCCTCCCTCCTTCTTTCCTCCCTCTTTTTTCCTTCCTCCCTCCTCCTCCCTCCCTACTTCCTTCCTTCCTCCCTTCCTCCCTCCTCCTCCCTTCCTCCTCCCTTCCTCCTTCCTTCCTTCCTTCCTTCCTTCCTTCCTTCCTTCCTTCCTTCCTTCCTTCCTTCCTTCCTTCCCATTTATAGCCTGCCCTTCCCAGAAGCGGGCTCAGGGTGGGTAACAACATGTCATTTATACAAAATATATTAGTTAATGTAATAGCATTAAAATTTAAAACATCATCATAATTATTAAAATGGTGGTCACAGCTAATAACAAGTTTTTTTTTCCTGGTTCTGGGAGGTGCCTCGCCATAGCCAGTAGTTGTCACAGAGTGACAAGCACCTCAGGGAGGCCATATATGGACGTCCGCTGCCTCAGCCAAAGGCCTGGTGGAACAGCTCTGTCTTGCAGGCCCTGCGGAATTAAAGTAGATCCCGCCAGGGCCCTGATCTCAGTGTGGAGCGTGTTCCACCAGGCAGGGGCCAGGGCGGAAAAGGCCCCGGCCCTGGTCGAGGCAAGACGGACGTCTTTCGGGCCAGGGACTACCAGGAGGTGTTGATCTATAGAGCGTAGTGCTCTTTGGGGCACATACGGGAAGAGGCGGTCCATCAGATATGTTGGTCCCAGGCCGTATAAGGCTTTAAAGGCCATTACCGACACCCTGAAGCGGATCCGGAGCTCTACTGGTAACCAGTGCAATTGGCGGAGTACCTGCCAAACAGAGTACCTCCCAACCCGGAGCTGGCAACTCTAAGTTGTATTGCACATACAACTGATTATGGGGGTGCCGAGGCATAGCCAAGCACCCATGAGTGACTTGTAGGGTTGCGAGCTCTGGGTGAGGAAATACCTGGAGATCTGGGGCCCTGGAGCTTGGGGAGGGCAGGTACCTCAGCAGGGTACAATGCCATAGACTCCATTCTCCAAAGCAGCCATTTTCTCAAGGAGAACCAATCGCTGACATATGGAGATCAGCTGTAGTAGCGGGAGATCTCCAGGCCCCACCTGGAGGTTGGCAAGCCCATGGGTAAAGAATGCACAGATCTATTATCAATGGAAAGGTATACAAACGTGCAATTAGGGAGGGTGGGCGTGGGAATCGATTCACTCTGCCGAAGTATAATTTTGGCTGCCTTTGAAATATTGGGGGGGTTTTCCCCTCAAGAAGTCCATCATAAAGTAACCATCCAGTGCCAAAGGGAGTATGTTTATCCCCTCCGTCAGTGGCATGTAAAGGTTTTGTAATCCATCCCCCTTGTCTACAGGAATCTAGACAGCTGATAATGAAATATAAAAATTGTCATGAGAAAAGGCAGCAGAACAAGCCAAGGTAAGTTCCTTCATTTCGCTGGCTGGGCTCTCCACAAAAGGATCGTGGCATTTCATATAAGGGGGCCATTGTCTGGGAAATAAAATCTCAATTTCACCTTTCTTCCCTGGCCATGATCAATAGGAGGAAATTAAAGCCTTGTCCGGGGCGGTGTGGGGGGGATTAGTTTGGTAACATGGTGATGAAAGATCAGGTAGTACAGAAGAAGGCTCAGATGAAACTGGAGCGTCCTCTCTTGGACACAAAGAGGAAGCGCGAACAGTGAGCTTACTCAGGTACATGACAGAAGTTTGAAAAACAGGTTTGTTTGTGTTTTTTTTGCCATCAAGTCACAACCAACTTAGAGCCAGTTTGCTGTAGTGGTTACGAGCGCACACTCTAACCTAGGAGAACCAGGTTTGATTCCCCACTCCTCCATATGCAGCTGCTGGTGTGACCTTGGGTCAGTCATAAGTTCTTTCAGAGCTGTTGAGAGAACAGCTCTACTGTAGTGTGAGTTAAACAACCTCTAGCATGTGTGCCAAACAGAAGTACATCAGACCATTTTTGCTTGGCATGGCAGCTCCTTCCAAAAGCCGAGACCACAGTTTCAGGACTTGGGGAGGGGGGATCTGGAATGGTGGTAACCACCACAGCATCTATGGTAGTTACCACAGCATTTGGCACACAGGCCAGATGGTTGCCTACCTCTCCGTGGGCCTTTTTATGCACTTTATGGTGCACCTGGTCAATCATAGGCCTACATGATCCAAAAAATAGTACCTGGGTATTAGAAAAATTCCCAGGCCAGTAGAAAGCTAGTGATGCAAGAGAGCCTCCTTTAGGGTTGCCAACTTCCAGGTGGTGGCCGAGGATCGCCTGAGATTACAACTGATCTCTAGGTGACAAAGATCAGTTCGCCTGGAGAAAATGGCTGCTTTGGAAGGCGGACTCTGTGGCATTCTATGCCACTGAAACCCCTCCCCTCCCCAAGCTCCACCCTCCTCAGGCTCCACCCCCAAAATCTCCAGGTATTCCCCACCTGGAGCTGGCAACCCTACTCCACATCCAGAGGCAGCAAACGTCTGAATTAGCAGTGCCGGGAGGCAGCATCAGGGGAAGGCCTTGCCCTCTATGCCCAGTTTGTTGGTTCTCCAGAGGGCAGCTGGTTTGGCAAATGTGTGAAACAGGATTCCAGACCACCTGTCTGATCCAGCAGGGCTCTTTTTATGTTCTTAAAATGCTAGTGCTAACTGTATTCTGGCAACATAGAGATAAACCATCACTCCTTAGCTTGCAAATGTGAACTTCATCTCAAGACCAACTCACTTTTACAAGGGATAAACATGATTAAGTGTTCCAGTGTTTTAAAACAACTTTGGAAGGTTTCTAATGTGACTGGAGCAGCACCGGGAGGCGGAGGAGGACAGGATGCTTAACGCTTCCCACGGGAGCCCCTACCTACCTCGAAGAGCTCCAAAATAAGGAACACACTGTAAGACACTAAAGAGCAGTCACAGCACATCACGAGAACATAACTGCTGTTGTAATGTATCAATGTTGCTTTCTCTTTGCATTTGTAAAGACCTCCCCCCACATTTCAATACTAAATAAGCATATTCCCACCCCCATACTGCCTTCCCAATTTAAATTCCCACCCACCTCTCTACTAGGGTTGCCAACTCCAGGCTTGGATATACCTGGAGATTTGGGGGGTGGGGCCTGAGGAGGGTGAGGTTTGGGGAGAGGAGGAGCTTAAATGGGTGATAATGCCATAGAGTCTACCTTCCAAAGCAGCCATTTTCTCCAGGTGGACTGATCTCAGTTGTAATAGTGGGAGATCTCCAGACACCACCTGGAGGTTGGAAACCCTACTCTCTACACTAGTCAGCTGGTGTTAGATGCAACCCATCTCCCATTGCAAGAAGAAGAAGAAGAGGGGGTGGGAGTTGGTTTTATATCCCACTCTTCACTTCCTGAAGAAGTCTCAGAGCAGCTTACAATCAATCACCTTGTGAGGTAGGTGGGGCTGAGAGAGTTCTGAGAGAACTGTGACTGACCCAAGGTCACCCAGCTGGCTGCATGTCGAGGAAGAGAAATAACCCCCATGTTATTCCCCAACAAATAGGAGGACATTGTAATGTATAGAGCCTCAGTCCCTATTTTTGCCATTTAAAAAAATTGTCTTAAGAAGAAGGAAAGTAAATACAATGCTGGATATACTTTCAAATTGCTTCTAGATTAAAAAAGGATATTCAACTAAGAGAGGAGTTATTAGTGAACTGAATAATTTTGAAAAGATTGTCTCACAATCTAAAGACCATTTATTAGGACAAATTTACAAGTTATTGCTTCAATACGATTCTGAAGAAGAACAGGTTAAACCTGCATAATTAAATGGATGCAAAATTTTGGAGAGGAAATACAGTTTCAGTGTTGGGAAAATCTATGGACTAAAGGTATTAGATTTACTTGTAGTCAAGCACTAAGGGAAAACTGGTACAAGATGTTTTACCCATGGCACATCACGCCAGTAAATATTGCAAATATGGATAAGAATTACAAAGGGGCTTGCTGGAAATGTAAGAAAGAAGATTGCACCTTCAAAACCAAAAGATACTGGGAAAATATACATGAAGAAATTCAAAAAAATTTAAAAACCAAGTTCCTGATGAAACCAGAGACTATGTTACTGGGAATCTTACCAGACAACATAGACAGAACCTCACAAGACCTACTTAAATATATGTTAACAGCTGCCAGACTAATATTTACAATGGAATGGAAGACAGAAGACTGTCCTGCAACAGAGATCTGGAAAGAAAAACTAGCTGAGTATGCAACATTGGCAAAACTAAGCAATATAAACAAAAGACTATTGGAAGAATTTCAGCAGAAATTGCAAGTTTATTATTCATACTATGGAAATAACTTTTTTTAAGTTCTGGAATTACCTGAATATCATATTAAAGGCAATGAAGATATTTATTATAGTCCCAATACGTTCTTCTGTACTTCACTAGTTATTAAATAATTAGTAAGAATAAAATTTAGATTTAGACAAACAATTAAAGCAATATCAAGGTTTTTGCAACGATTTAATTTTATTATAGAAGTCTGTTCAATTGTCAAAGATATAATTTCCTCTATTGTTAATAGATTATTGTTAACCTTAGGAAAGTTCTAGTCTATTCTTTAAAGAGAGAATCTATCCCAAATTCTGTAATTCTGGAATATTCAAGTTTTATTGTTTGCTCTTATATTTGAAATATGTAATACATTTGGTAATACATCTGAATTTACTTGTTGTATGTATCAATTCATAATACTTTACAAATCTGATGAATCTATATTTCTCCCCGCCCCATTTTTTCCTTCTGTATCCCACCCTTTTAAGAGAAAATAATTAAAAAAAATGTTTACTAAAAAAAAGTCTTCATCGGAAATATCAGAGTTGTTGTTCTTTGGGATTTAGCTCCCTCCCCAGGGATTGTAGGAAATAAATCTCTGAGCAGTGCACCAAGATATAAACACATGCACATGAACACTAAGGCAGAGGTCCATCAGTGGCTATTAGCCACAAGGTATAGATAGGAACTCTCGGTCTGGGGCAAGTGATGCTCTGTATTCTTGGTGCTTGGGGGGGGGCAACAGCGGGAGGGCTTCTAGTGTCCTGGCCCCACTGGTGGACCTCCTGATGGCACCTGGAATTTTGGCCACTGTGTGACAGTGTTGGACTAGATGGGTCACTGGCCTGATCCAACATTGGATTCTCTTATGTTCTTATGTTCTTAT
>NW_015169784.1:1050987-1051232 GCF_001447785.1 Gekko japonicus | reverse complement strand
GCTTAACATGGGAGTCCTATGAGGTGCTTCATGTAATCATTTCAATACATTACAATTCCTCCCCCCTAAGTTAAGCCATCATCCAATTGTTTTATTATTTACATACATACACTCAACCTTTGTACATCAGTTATTCCAACAGTATTTACACTCATAGTCCTTCAGATAAGTCGGCATTTGCCGCGAACGCTGGGACCTGCGGAGCGGTGCAGGCTCCATGGGCAGACAAGGTTGTGGGTCAGAGT
>NW_015169784.1:1049939-1050148 GCF_001447785.1 Gekko japonicus | reverse complement strand
GGGTGGGGCCTGAGGGGGGTGAGGTTTGGGGAGAGGAGGAGCTTAAATGGGTGATAATGCCATAGAGTCTACCTTCCAAAGCAGCCATTTTCTCCAGGTGGACTGATCTCAGTTGTAATAGTGGGAGATCTCCAGACACCACCTGGAGGTTGGAAACCCTACTCTCTACACTAGTCAGCTGGTGTTAGATGCAACCCATCTCCCATTGC
>NW_015169784.1:1025232-1049675 GCF_001447785.1 Gekko japonicus | reverse complement strand
TTAAGAAGAAGGAAAGTAAATACAATGCTGGATATACTTTCAAATTGCTTCTAGATTAAAAAAGGATATTCTCACTAAGAGAGGAGTTATTAGTGAACTGACTAATTTTGAAAAGATTGTCTCACAATCTAAAGACCATTTATTAGGACAAATTTACAAGTTATTGCTTCAATACGATTCTGAAGAAGAACAGGTTAAACCTGCATAATTAAATGGATGCAAAATTTTGGAGAGGAAATTCAGTTTCAGTGTTGGGAAAATCTATGGACTAAAGGTATTAGACTTACTTGTAGTCAAGCACTAAGGAAAAACTGGTACAAGATGTTTTACCGATGGCACATCACGCCAGTAAATATTGCAAATATGGATAAGAATTACAAAGGGGCTTGCTGGAAATGTAAGAAAGAAGATTGCACCTTCAAAACCAAAAGATACTGGGAAAATATACATGAAGAAATTCAAAAAAATTTAAAAACCAAGTTCCTGATGAAACCAGAGACTATGTTACTGGGAATCTTACCAGACAACATAGACAGAACCTCACAAGACCTACTTAAATATATGTTAACAGCTGCCAGAGTAATATTTACAATGGAATGGAAGACAGAAGACTGTCCTGCAACAGAGATCTGGAAAGAAAAACTAGCTGAGTATGCAACATTGGCAAAACTAAGCAATTATATAAACAAAAGACTATTGGAAGAATTTCAGGAGAAATTGCAAGTTTATTATTCATACTATGGAAATAACTTTTTTTAAGTTCTGGAATTACCTGAATATCATATTAAAGGCAATGAAGATATTTATTATAGTCCCAATACGTTCTTCTGTACTTCACTAGTAATTAAATAATTAGTAAGAATAAAATTTAGATTTAGACAAACAATTAAAGCAATATCAAGGTTTTTGCAATGATTTAATTTTATTATAGAAGTCTGTTCAATTGTCAAAGATATAATTTCCTCTATTGTTAATAGATTATTGTTAACCTTAGGAAAGTTCTAGTCTATTCTTTAAAGAGAGAATCTATCCCAAATTCTGTAATTCTGGAATATTCAAGTTTTATTGTTTGCTCTTATATTTGAAATATGTAATACATTTGGTAATACATCTGAATTTACTTGTTGTATGTATCAATTCATAATACTTTACAAATCTGATGAATCTATATTTCTCCCCGCCCCATTTTTTCCTTCTGTATCCCACCCTTTTAAGAGAAAATAATTAAAAAATATATTTACTAAAAAAAGTCTTCATCGGAAATATCAGAGTTGTTGTTCTTTGGGATTTAGCTCCCTCCCCAGGGATTGTAGGAAATAAATCTCTGAGCAGTGCACCAAGATATAAACACATGCACATGAACACTAAGGCAGAGGTCCACCAGTGGCTATTAGCCACAAGGTATGGATAGGAACTCTCGGTCTGGGGCAAGTGATGCTCTGTATTCTTGGTGCTTGGGGGGGGGCAACAGCGGGAGGGCTTCTAGTGTCCTGGCCCCACTGGTGGACCTCCTGATGGCACCTGGAATTTTGGCCACTGTGTGACAGTGTTGGACTAGATGGGTCACTGGCCTGATCCAACATTGGATTCTCTTATGTTCTTATGTTCTTATCATGGAGTGCATAACCAACCATTTCAATTCACAGCAACTGCTGTAAAACCCAAACTCTATAGTAGAGACTTAAAGCTCATGATACAACTGCTGTCTTGTGACCTGGGCCTATTACGCATGCGCATCTTACTGCAGATTAGCTGAGCAGTAAGCCTTTAAACTTGACTTCAGATTCTGTGCCCACCTTATGTACCATTCTTTTTCCTCCAGCATATTTATTCTGCTGCTACAATTTTAAAAAAAACACTTTTCTAAATCGGGGTGGGAACGTCACTTGTGATGTGTGGGGTGGCAGTGTCCAAAGTTTCTTTTAAAAATGTGTGCAATTGCCCTATTGCAGCTGCGCAGTAGTGTCCACCAAGCACCTTCCATTTAAATCCTCGTGGCCCTCCCTGGCCACCAGTGGGGGATGGTGGGTTAGAGCTGCCAGCTCCAGGTTGGGAAACTCATGGAGATTTGGGGGCGGCGCCTGGGGAGGGCAAGGACCTCACCCTTCAAGGCAGCTATTTCCTCCAGAGAAATTGATCTCTGTAGTTCAGAGATCAGTTATAATTCCAGGAGATTTCCGGCCCCACATAGAAGCGGGCCACCCTAAATTTAGCAAGCATTATGAACTGTTGTGTAGCACTTTATGTTTTTCTAGACTATTGTTCAGCAAAAGAACAATCTTGTCACTTAAGTCTATAACGAGAGCATTTAAAATTCAAACACATATCTTAAAAGTGCTAGGTAAAAGGTAAAGGTAAAGGTTCCCTTGCTCGAAAGCCAGTCGAGTCCGACTCTAGGGATGCGGTGCTCATCTCTGTTTCAAAGCCGAAGAGCCAGCGCTGTCCGAAGACGTTTCCGTGGTCATGTGGCCGGCATGACTAAACACCAAGGCGCACTGAAAAGTGCTAAGGAACTGGTAATTTGTGGCCTTGCCCTAGGCTTGCCAAGTCCCCCTGAGGGGCAGGTAAACCCCTACCCGAGAGGCCCGTTACCCGACACCAGCAAATCGGGCCCCAGGGGGAACTCCACCCCCTTCCGGCACACGTCCCCAGCATGATGATGTCACCCAGAGGTGACATCATCACGCTGGCCACGTTGGGGGTGGGAGGCTCTATGATTTGAGGGGAAACTCTATGGCTTTCCCTCGAATCCTAGTGGCCCCGCCCCCAACATGCCGACTTCCGGGTGGCATCATCGCGGCGGCATGCTACGCACACACAGACTCCCGGGACAGCACGGGACTCCCCCGCGGTACGTAATTTTGGACTTGGCAACCCTACCTTGCCCTAAGATCACGTGACCTTAGTTTGTTCTGGGACAAGGGTTCAAGGCCGCTTTACAAGATGTTTTAGCTGCTCTTCTGTATTCAAATTGCTTTAAGAGATTCTGATAATCCTAGAACATCCTTCGCATCACCTCTGTTGTTTACCACAAGTGACACAAGTGCCGGCTCAGTGCCATCGGGCACCCCAATCCCCACCCCATTTCCTCCCAAAGGTGCTTCAGGTGCCAGGAGGCTTGATAATCCTAACACAAGTGCATCCTCAAACTGTACAAAGTAGGGATTGCCAGGTCCTCCCCGCCACCGCTGGTGCATGGGGGGTAGGGTTGCCAGATCCAAGTGTAATAGATCTCCTGGAGATTTGGGGGTGGAGCCTAGGGAGGACAGGGACTTCAGTGGGGTACGATGCCGTTCATTTTCTCCAGGGGGACTGATCTCTGTAGTCGGGAGATGAGCTCTAATTCCAGGAGATCCCCAGGTCCCACCTGGAGGCTGGCAACCTTAAGGAGTGGTCACAAGATGGGGGTTTGTTTTGTGCACAAGCAAATGGAAAAAGTAGGCAAAAACATTGCTGGGAATTTTAAAAAGCACTGAATCTACCCTTGGTGGCTCCCTCATTATTGAAGGTAAAGGTAAAGGCTTCCTTTGCTCGAAAGCCAGTCGCATCCGACTCTAGGGGGCAGTGCTCATCTCCGTTTCCAAGCCGAAGAGCCAGCGCTGTCTGAAGACGTTTCCGTGGTCATATGGCCGGCATGACTAAACGCCAAGGTTCACGGAACGCTGTTACCTTCCCACCGAAGCGGTACCTATTTATCTACTTGCCATTTCTTCCTTTCGAACTGCTAGGTTGGCAGGAGCTGGGGCCAGAGACGGGAGCTCACTCCGTCACACAGCATTAGGGTCTCGAACTGCCGAACTACCGACTTTCTAGTCTGCAGCTCCGCATCTTAACCTCTGAGCCACCGCAGCCCCCTCCCTCATTATTAGGTCATGGTACAATAAAGGATAAATCACACCTACCTGAATGAGGACTTTTCAAATCAGTGCCCCTTCCTGCCCACACACACGTCCCCCCCCCATCTTGTTACAGGCAAATGAGCATGACAGATGTAGGGCGATGTACGCCCCATAGCCCAGAGATGAGTGGAGAAGTGCAGGCCTTAGATTTATGGACTGGCTGCCTCTTGGGACTTACAAATCTTTCCAGACCCTGGTGTGATTCATTATCATGTCACTGAAGCTGTTTGTACTCTGCAGGAGGTGAAAAGGGTGCCAGAAGGTCTTTTAACCTTGAATGTGCCAAGTTGTAACGATGCCAGTGGAAAGAGAAAGAAAGTGTTTTCTGGGTCTTTCTGGGTCCTGATCTATCCAGGACAGTCCCCACTGCTGCCCGCGTTAAATCATCCTCTGTATTTTGTTCCCTTTTTTTGCATTTCAGGAATGAGAGATGATGAGTGGATTTCTGCAGTTCTATTCCTTCCTGAGAACTGAACAGAACTGAAGGCATAGAACTAAGAAAGGAACAGAACTGAAGAAATCCACTCACTTCTAATTCCTGAAATGCAAAAAAGGGGGGTCTTTTCTGGACCAGAATTGGAAGATGTTCTAATTCAACAGCTGTGCATTTGGCACCAGACACATGACTCTCATCCTAAGAGGCTTCATAAACATCCTTGTCTTGTGTCTATCAACCTTGCTGCTGAACTTTCCGGGGGGAGTTTGGTCCAGTATTTTATTTATTTATTGTTTGTTTGTTATTTCACTGTAACATGGCAACATGTGTCTATCTGTACCCAGAGGTCATTTCGGGGGGGATCGCAGTTCCCCCGGGTGAGGTACGGGGGGGTGGGGCACATGACAAAGTCCTGCCCCCTGCTTCCGGCCGCCCCGCTTCCGGCCCTCATTCAGTCAGGAGGAGGCAGGAGAAGAGGGAGGGTAAGTTGCTTCCTCCCTGCATCTCCCCACCCCTGCCCGCCTGGAGCCAGGGAGGGCCTTCACGGGGCTTCCTTGCACTCCCGCCGGCCTTGCAGGTCCACCGCCAGGCCCCTCATGGGGCTCGGCAGTGGAGCTGCAAGGCCGGCGGCCGCAGCCGGGACCGTTGGGGGCAGGGTGTGTGGCCTTATGACACACTTCCGGTGATTTCAGGGGGTGTGGCATATGCTAATGAGTTATGCTAATGAGTTCCCCTAGCTCTTTTTCCACGAAACGACCCCTGTCTGTACCTCAGATTGTTTGACCTCTTAAGAAGGCCCCCAAGGGGCGGAAACGCATCAAGTCCCTGGTACCGGCCCTTGTGTTCAGGTCACTTGTCCTTTGTAACAAGGCTTTCATTGGCCTCTTATATGTTTTTAAACTGTTTTTCTAATAAATAGTTGTATTTCTGTATACAACAATTATACACTAGGTTTTTAATATTGGCCCTTTATCAGGCTTCTTTCTTATCCTTGTGGTTCTTGATTCCAGGTATTGGGTCGGTCAAGTTTGTTTTCCCCTCCCTGTGTCAAACTGATCACTGTTGCCCTGAGATGTTATTTATTTACTTATTTATTTTATTCGACTTATATCCCACCCTCCTCACATGGCAGGCCCAGGGCAGGTTACGTCAAATTTTATAAAAATGCAATATACAAAATTAACACAATTAAAACACTAGTAAAATAGCACAATAACCTTCATCTGGTGCCGTTGTCGTTGAAATTAAAACCTCACAGATGCCATCGCTGGTACGCAGGTCTGACCTGCTGAGGGGAGGCCCAGTAAAGCTGGAAACTTGAAGCCAATGTAAACGATGCAGAACCAGTGTTGTTACCTGTTCCTGACCGCATGGGAAAAGCTATATGCACCTGTAGGATCTATGCAGACATTCAGCTGAATGCATGTAGGTTAGGTGCAGGGGCTGCTATTGCAGACTAGGGTTGCCAAGTCCATCTTCCACCCCCAGCGGGGGACTTTGGGGGCGTTCCTGGAGGGGGTGGGTCATCCCCGACATGATGACGTCACGTTGGGGATGTCCGCCGCTGCCCCCACCCACCCGTGCGCCAGATCTCCAGAAACGGCAGTTCCCTGCACTTAAAGTAGCTCGTGTTTCCCTTTTAAATGCAGGAGCCGTGTTTCCCTTTTAAGAGCACGAAGCTGGCATTTCCCTGCAAGATCGGGCTTGGGAGGAAACACGGGTTCCACACACTTAAAGGGAGAGAGAGGGGTGGCTGTGGGTGTTGGGGGCGGGGCTTCCCCCGCCGGCCATCTTGCTGACTGCAAGTAGAAATCCCCCCCAGAACGGGGGACCCCTGGCAAACTGGGGGGGGGGGGTTGTTGGCAACCCTATTGCAGACCCATTCCCTAACTTATGCATATTCAACCACTGTAGTTGTTCATCCCCTTCTTGTTTCAAAGGAAGTGTATAAAAAACAGTCCCTCTAATCCCGATCTGTGGCTGAATTGTGATGGGAGGAGATTCTACATACACTTATATTCTTTTACTACTATTTATTGAAATCATTTTTATGCTGCCTTCCCATACAAAACTTATCCGTGGCACTTGACAGAACAAGCAAATAAACGCATAGAGACAGCCATTAAGCCTGTGATCTGTTTGCTGCTTATCCTCAGCAGTTGAGACTTTCCCCAGGGCTGAAAATGGTTGCCAGAAACCAGGATAGCCACTCTAGGAAGACCCTTCAGCCACCTCTACTGCTCCACCTCGGCTGAAAAATGCTTCCAGATGGCAACAAAGAGAACCCAGAGGGGAATGAGTGGCAGAATGGCTGAGACCCAACGTGGGCCTCACAGACAAAGATTCCCTCTGGCATACCCTCCCCCCACCCAGATCCAACTCAGTCATCTTATTGGAAACAAACCATATGACTTGCCCTGCTCCGTGGGCCCCCATAATTTTGTCTCCCTAGCCCCCACTCCCACAGCAGCCCTGGGAACTAGGAAACGACTGATGTTCTAGGGACCATGAGTCCCAATATCATCCTCTTCAGAATTCTCACAGCTGAGCCCAGGTACAGGGCCAACTTCTGGGACAAAGGGAAGACAGCTTATGGTGTGTCCTGAACAGGCAAGACCATTCATTAATTAGCCACTGAACCATCATTCTGTGAAGAAGGGCCAGTCGACCCTTTGGGAGGCTTCCACAGGGACCAAGCGCCAATTATCCCATGAGCCTGCAATCACTGCTGGATTTTGCCATTCCACAGCTGTGCTACCGTCTCAGGGAAATCTGCCCAGAAATTGTCAACATTAAAAAAAAATAAAATCTGCCAAAACCTCCATGAAGCAAGAGAGTCGCTGTGAAAATAAATGCTTTCTTTCCATGTGGAGGAGAGGTTCATTTGTAAAACAGCTGTCCCACAGATCTTTGCGTCTCTGGGCATCCCACCGATCAATCCTTACGGTAGAATGCCCATTGATCCCCACCCTCGTACAGCTCTGTGTTTGTTCTCCAGGCTATTTTGGCCAGCCTTCGGAACCTCCTCAGGTAACAGATGATGGAGAGAAGCAAAGCCGCTTGCAGGAGGATGAAGATGAAAAGGCAGATCTGGGCGATGAGGGCCATGCTGCAGTACCAAGACTGGCAGGTGGCAATGATCTCGTCTTCTGACAAATAGCTGATGATCCTGCCTTGAAGATGGGACGGGGAAGAGCACATCACATTCCGGTAGAGGGTGCGGTTCTGCTGCTGCTGGAGCCACGTGCGCAAATACTGGATGCCGCAGTCGCACTCCCAGGGATTCCCCCACAGGTAAACCACCTGGAGATCCTGCAGGTTGTCAAAGAGCCCCTTGGGGATGGAGGTAAGGTAGTTGTTGGTGAGGTAGAGCTTGACAGTGGAGGAGCTGAAGGAGGTCGGAAGGGTCGCTTCCGTGAGATCCGCTGACATGCAGTCAATGATATTGGCAGCGCACCGGCAGGGCGAAGGGCAGGAGGGGGAAACAAGAGGGAGGAATCCAAGGCAGAGCCAGAGGAATGTCATCTTCCGCACTGAAACACAAAAAAGCCTCAGACTGAGCCACGACAGTGATGCCTGGAAGGAAGCAAGGGGAGTGGAATGGACGGAGAATTGCCCTTGAAAATTAACTGGATCCGCCTCATACAAAAGAGTCCTCTATGAATGGTGATTATTTCATTCCTCCTTCAACAGGCAAAAAATGGCACCTCTAGAGGAGGAGGAGGATTTCTCTAACCAGTCCTCTATGAATGGTGATTATTTCGTTCCTCCTTCAACAGGCATAAAATGGCACCTCTAGAGGAGGAGGAGGAGATTGGATTTATACCCCGCCCTTCACTCGGAGTCTCAGAGCAGCTTACAATCTCCTTTCCCTTCCCCTCCCCACAACAGACACCCTGTGAGGTAAGTGAGGCTGAGAGAGCTCTTTCGGGAACTGCTTGTGGGAGATCAGCTCTGAAAGAACTGTGACTGACCCAAAGCCATGCCAGCAGCTGCATGTGGAGGAGTGGAGAATCGATCTGGCCGAGAAGAAAAGAGGTCTTTCCAATGCGGCGGTGAGAAAGGAACTGGCGGGATGTCCGCGCCTGCCCCTCTGGGCATGCGCAGTGGGGTTCCTGCGCATGTCCAGTGGGGCTTGGCGCGAAAATTCGTTAAAATAGAGCTTGCTACAGCACCGATCGATTCAGCGCGTGCGCACTAAACCCATGGGTGTGAAGCACAGAGACCACGACGAAGATCTGGCTTTTGATAATATGCATTGAGGGTGATTTTTTCACAAGGAGACGGGTCCAAAAGTGTGATGATTCCACATGCAGTCTGTAGTGAACATACAGGCTGATTTCGCACTAGAGCTGCCTCGATGTTGCGCCGTCGTTTGCCCCGATACTATTGGTCAATTTCACATCCGAAGCTGTGGGGCTGCATTTTGACTTGCGGCTTCGCCCGATTTCCCCCACAGTTTCGTGATCCTGTTTTTTGAGGATCACGAAACTGCGGAGGAAAACGGGCGAAGCCACGGGTCAAATGCAGCCCCGCGGCTTCGGGTGTGAAATTGACCAATAGTATCGGGGCAAACGGCGGCGCCACATCGAGGCAGCTCTAGTGCGGAATCAGCCACAAAGTCACCATATACCAAGTCAGATGACTGGTCTAGTGCTCATTGGATGACCTTGGGCCGATCACTGTCCTTCAGCCTAAACCACATCAAATGGTTGTTGTGAGGATAAATTGGAGGTAAAAAAAACCCAACACCTGAGCAGACTCCTGAGCTCTTTGGAGGAATTGTAAAATAAAGATGTAATCCACAGCTATACATGACTGAGACCCAATTTGGTGTATTAGTTAAAGTGTTGGACTAGGATATAGGAGACCCAGGTTCTAATCTTTGCTCTCCCATGGAAGCTTGCTGGGTGACCCTGGGCCAATCATCATTACTTACTTTTATTTATACCCTGCATTTCTCCCCAATGGGGACCCAAAGCAGCTTACATTGTTCCCTTCTTCTCCGTTTTCCCCTCACAACTATTCTGGCAGATCAGGTTAGGCTGAGAGTGTGTGACTGGCCCAAGGTCACCCAGCAAGCATTCATGGCAGTCACATACTCTCAGCCCAACCTACCTCACAGGGTTGTTGTAAGGATAGAACGGAGGAGAGGAAGGTAGGGTAGAAATGAAATTTTAAAAAATATTCTATGACCGTTTCATTTGTTTCTCATTCTAAAGGACCGATGTAGTAACCGTTGGATTTATTTCAAAAGAGAGTATCAGCCTATTGAAGACCTTGACTGTACCCTATAGTACAGATCCCACCCTAGGCTAAATTAAAGACATGCACCTTAGGGATGAAGTTGCTATCCTCTGGCAGTCTTGCACAAGAGAATGGATGGGTGTCCCTTTAGACAGGGGCCGTGGCTCAGTAGCAGAGCGTCTGCTTTGCACACAGACGTTTTCATATCTCAAAAGGCTCAGCTAATTCGTGAGGAGAGCCACTGCCGGCCAGAGTACCGACCTTGATAGGCCAATGGTCTGATTTAATATAAGGCAGCACTGTATGTTCCTTTTTGCAACACTTACATTTTCAGAGACGCTTGCAGGACCACCCCAAATGCACAGTGACTGTTGTTTGCAATCATTGACGATCCCCTAAATTCTGCATGATCCCTAATTTGTACCTCCAGGTTTTAGCCAGCTAAAGCTAGAAACTCTCGGTTCTCGGTCTATGCCTCTGCTGTTTATCAGACAGATATATGCACAAAATCCCACCCCCCTTTCTGGCTGGAGCTATGCTATGTTCTCCATGTTCTTTTGTCGTTGTTGTTCAGTCACTCAGCCGAGTCCGACTCTTCGCGACCCCATGGACCACATCACACCAGGCCCTCCTGTCTTCCGTCGTACTCTGGAGTTTACTCAGTTTCATGTTCATTGCATCGATAACACTGTCTAACCATCTCATCCTTTGACTGATCTCTAATTTGAAGAGATATCCCCAGCTGCCAAGATACCCTCTCCTAATGACCCATTCCCAGGAAGGCCCCGTCAGTTGACAGTCTTAGACAATCTCACTAATGAAGGAATAGATGGGCAGCAGCCATAACTGCATCAATAAGAGATCACTGTGTGGTGATCTTGGGGTACTTTGCAACGTTCCAACATACTGAAGAGGAGAAGAGGAGACTGGATTTATACCCTGCCCTTCACTACCCAAAGGAGTCTCAGAGTGGTTTACAAACTCCTCTCCCTTCCCCTCCCCACAACAGACACCCTGTGAGGTAGGTGGGCCTGAGAGAGCTCTGACACAAACTGCTCTTTTTCAAGAACAGCTGTGCCAGAACTATGGCTTGCCCAAGGTCATCCAGCAGGTGCAAGTGGAGGAGTGGGGAATCAAATCCGGTTCTCCCAGATTAGAGTCCCTTAACCACTTAGAACACTTAACCACTACACTAAACTGGCAGCTCGGATCAAGTAGGAGTGCAACATTGCACAAGCCTCAGTGTTTCCAGCTAAAAACCCTGGCATGCCCCATTAGCAGGGCTGGAAACGGCTTCAGAGAGCCACAGCCAATCAGAACAGACAAAACATGGATAGACGGACTGATGGACGGACCCAACAGGAGGCCGTTTCCTCTGTGATGCAGGAGTGCCCTTCTTGGTTTTCACAGTGTAGCCCTTTGGAGTTGGTACCAGCATGGGGATTTCAATAGCAGTCCCCACCAATGTTCCCTCTAAGCTGAGTTAGTGTGAGCTAGCTCACACTAACTCAGCTTAGAGGGAACACTGGTCCCCACCAACGTTCCACCCTTGTATCCCAACAAAGAAAAACGACTCTGGACTTACTGTTCCCGATTAGTTTCCCTCTAAAACAAGAAGCAAATGTTGCAGGCAGGCAGGCGCTGGGAGAAGCCGCTCTCGCACAGCTGAGCGATCCTGATAATGACCCAGCGTGGACCAGAAAGATAAGGGGACGCCTCTTCCTACTGAATCATTCTCCGGTGATGGCACAATGTTGTCATGCAATGTGGTTTTATTTACATTTTAAACCCGCCCTCGGGGCTGTACACATCGTTCTCCTCTGTTTGATCCTGACAAGCACTCTATAAGGTAAGTGAGGCTGAGAGAGCAGACCTAGTCCCCATGAGGATCAATAGACCTAGATAATGGGGCCAGGCTCAGAGAGGGTTTTTGCTGCAGACCTGGGACGCAATCCCCCCAAGTTTGTAGAAAACTGTGAAAACAAAACAAAAACCCTGGATGAGGGGGGGAGGTTAACTCTCCTCAAACAGAGGAACATTGTCTGTGCAACCTGAGTCTTCCAGATCGTAGTCTGACTCCTAACCAATGTTCCCTCTAAGCCGTGGAGTTTTGTGAGCAGAAATTCTACTTTGTGAGCCACTGGCATTAAAATTGTGAGCGAGTGATTTGGCTACTGCATAAATTAGTTTGCTCTGGAGCCATCCTTCCTGAGCTTAGACAAAAATCTGTGAGCTGGAGTCCAAAAAACTGTGAGCTAGCTCACACTAACTCAGCTTAGAGGGAACACTGCTCCTAACCACTCTACCACTTTGGCAACTAGGTTACCACGTTCTTCTAACCAGCTGGATGCAGTTTCCAGCCGAAAACAGGGTTGCATGCAATGACCTAACTGTTGAGGCAAGGTTTGTTGAAAGCATTATAGAACAGCAGTCTCTGAAGTTTGCTGAATGGGGCCCTCGCTTTCGTACCTTTTCTGAGTCAAACAAGGCTACTAGGCCTTTGAAAGTGCCTGAAGGTCCACATTGTAAAAACCCACACTATAAAATCCTGCACTGCAGTGCTCCATGTAGTCTTCTGCAGAGATGCATTTATGAACCACCTTTACCAGCGCTTTCTTGAGCAACTTATAGCAATCGATAAGTAAGAGATACAACGAGCACTTTTCTCTCCAAGTGGGACCATTGCAAAGTCAGGCAGGCTGTTGGCACTGGATCGATACTGTGCACCTGTTGTTGCAAGCATCATTTCCCAGTGGGAACTGAGCATCCATGATATTGCACAGAAGATTCCGGTCTTCCTCTGACAGATGCTGATACATTGACAGCCACAAAACCATGCTGCCCTTAGTTAAAAAGGAAGGTTTTACCACATCTTGTGCAAGGAGGAAGCATGCTACGGAAAAGATTACCAGAGCCGTACATCTCCAGGTTTAGCAGGGATCCTGGACAAAATTACTTTCTGTGGGCTTCCTCACACATGCACAGGCCTATACGCCTGCATACATACTTGCTAGAGAGAGAAATGGCTTATTCCTGGAGAGCTCCTTCAAGACCAATCAGGTCTGATGTGACTTCGAGGTGGTTGAGAGGCCTGAGCCGCATGACTCCGCCTCTGGGCAGCCCTCCCAGCCAGTAAAAAGAAATATCTCCCCAAGGGCCCCCATAACTTTGCACATCTCAGCTCTAGCTGAATGGAACACCCAGGAGGAAACAGCAAGAGGTGTGCTCTTTCAACATACTTCTCAGCTTCATTTAGTGGGATCTTTTGCCCTGGCAGACAGGATGAGCAGCAGTTCCTCTGTGAATCCCTCCGTGAGACCGCACCAACCTGAATGTACTTGGAATGAACTGTCAAGAGGAGCAACAAGTGCTGATGCACCTGGAATGTTTTCCAGGACTGGGGGTGTTAAAAGAGCAAGCACCTCAAACAATCCCAGGACAATAAAATATCTTTTTATTTCGGAATATTTCCAGAAGGGCCAGACAAGAAATATCCTGCAACAATGGAAGGCAGAGAGAGTTCAGAACAAGGGTGTGACCTTGACCCCCTCCTCCCCACTTTCACGACACCATCCTAGGACTGAAGATGTTTTGGAGAGAAGAGCAGCTGCCTGTACAGCAACCCTGATGTGTGCAGTCCAGCGGCAAGGGGTTCTCAATACTGATAAAAATGTTGGAGAGAGGAAGGGGGAAAGCAACAAAATCTGCAGAGGGGATCGGAGGGGCCCGTAGGGTGAAGGAGAGAAACAGAAACATCAGGGTGGCGATATTTATAGAAGCAAGTGACCACTGCCCCGTGGACTCGGGTTAGGCCACAGTATGGTCTTACCTTGTTTAATGTTCCCAACAAGTTGAACAGCAGTATTTTCCTCAAGACCAGTCAATGAACTTTGCAGCTGAACCTGGATTGCAAGGACTTGGGCCATAAGATATTTTTTCATGTGGCTCTTAAACGTAGGAAGCTAGAGACACAATTTTGGGGACGGGGTGGCAGGGCTTATCTCCACCTTTGGGAAGATTCAGTGAACTGGTTTGGCTGGATGGGAGTGTCATCTCATGGCAGCTAGCTAGTGGGCAATTGTCCACGAGTGGAGAATTTGTCATGTATTGATTTCAAGCGGATTTCCAGAGATGACCGAATTTTGACTATCATGAATTTTCTAAATGAGTAAGTTCTCAAGCTCTTCCTGTTTACATGGAGAAGTTTCACGTGGCTTTGTCTGCAATGTGTGCAAATAAGGAATCTGAAGATGGTAACTTGTGTGTTGGACTCACATTCATCACTGGTGAAAGCTGAACAGGCCTTCCCAGACATGAGTGTGCCAGTTGGAATTGAATCAGAAGTTGTTTGGTCCCTGCTCAGAGAATCAAACCTGCATTGATATCCTCTGCTTGGGACCCTGGAGAGCCACTGCGACTCAGAGCAGGCAATACTGACTTGCAACCAGAAATGTCTTTTGGCAATCCCACCTGGTAGGAAGACAGAGACCATTTCAGTTTTTGTGCCTCTCACTAACCTGGAAAGTAGCCCTCTGTAACATGAAGCAAAAAGCTGCCTTTGAAAATGCAGCTGGTGTAGAACACAACAACTTACCTCTGTACAGGAGTAAGACCATCACCCACATCTGCTAGCAACATTCCTGTAAGCAGATTTTGGCTCTGTATTTTCTTTTTCTGTATTTTTCATATGTGCATGTGTGTATGTGCACACCTGGAAGTCATGGCAACCTCTGATGACTGACCCCTACTGGGGGCCTGGAGGATATTCAAAGAGATGGCTGAATAAAGCCTGCCCCCGCCTCCCGCCTCTGGTATTCCAAGGAGGTCTCCCATCCGAGTACTCTGCTTAGCTTCCGAGATCTGACGAGATCAGGCTTGCCTGGCCTATCCAGGTCAGGGCTTGGCTCCGTATTTTCTACCTGGTTCAGAGATGATACTGATAACGATTTTTGGCTTTTGAGACAATCCCTCCCTTCATAAGGAGACCTCTAAGATAGACACCAAAGCTCACCAAGTTGAGATCGCAAAGCACTGAACCCCGAGGGAGAGAAGTGACAAGTTCTGTTGTGGATATTAATTTGACAGGATATCAAAGGCAGGGATACAGCTTTCAGTTGTTTTGTTTTTTAATTTATTTCACCGATCAGTTCAGGTAGTAAACGTTATTCATAATAATAATAATAATTTTAATAAAATGGATATGTTTAAAAGGTTCTGTCCTCTTCCATCACAATGACAAAATGTTCAACAGAAATTTACAAAAGAGAGAGAGAGAGAGAGAGAGAGAGCAGTACAGAACAGCACAAGCAAGGCGTGGCGTGTGTCACAGAAGCACTAGCAAGCCGCAGGTACAACATGGCTGCAAAGACCAAGGGCAGGGAAGGCGGAGAAAGGCAGGTGCCAGCACACAGCACGGAGAACAAAACTCCAGCACACACACGCGCACGCGCACACACGTATCACCCCCCAGGGGGGAAAAATGCATGCGGAGCAATTAGTGAGAACAAGCACAAAGCAAGTACCGTCATGGGGCCATCCAGAGATCAAAGGCGCAGTTGGCGGATGGGCACCGAAGACAGGCTCATGCCATCTCCTCCCTAGGCAGGCACAACGAACCTGGGACCTCTCCTGCCCCACATACTGTTTGTGGAAGCTCTGGGCGTGGCTCCCCAGAGCCATTCCGAACCACAACAAGAGCATGTATGTGCATGACAGTCTAGAAGCTCACAGGAGCAATGGCGGGGGGGGGGGAGAAGGAAAGCAGCGAGCCAATTTGCGCTCTTTGCTTCAGGAACCTCCAAAGGTAGGGCTGGTCAAGTAATGCACTGAAGCCCAACTCCAATTAAATCTACAAAACCTGACCCTTTCCCCATGTAGCGCCAAGGGAGGGAAGTGGTGGAAAGCAAGCATGACGCGGTTTGTGTTACTTTCCTCCATCAGATGCCACTGGTTACAGGCATCAGCAAGACCTATCATTGTCTCTGATGCATTTCAGTGTATGGGGAAGAGAAGCAGCGTCCTTAAGGCAGTGTTTGTCCACTCCCATCCTCACCCCCACCCCAAGAAGTGTTCCCTCTAAGCTGAGTTAGTGTAAGCTAGCTCACATTTTTTTAAGCCTCCGGCTCACACATTTTGGTCTTCGCTCAGGAAGGATGGCTCCAGAGCAAACTAATTTATGCCGTAGCCAAACCGCTCGCTCACAACTTTAATGCCAGTAGCTCGCAAAGTAGAATTTTTGCTCACAAGACTCCACAGCGTAGAGGGAGCATTGGAAGCCACCGCTATTTTTGCAGGTGACGGCACAAAGATCCTCGCTGACGGCCCTGCAAGCTAAACCTGCTATTTTACATGAAGGCCAAGAACTCCTCCACTTTGGGCAGCGCATTTTCATTCTTTTTTAAAAGATAGCGATTCAGATTTACACCCTGTCCTGCCCCCTCCGTGTTTATCTGGCTCGCCAGCCTCTGTGATTCTAGTCCCCTCTCATTCATTATCACTTTTACAGAACAGCAATTACGTCAGTATTAAAGGCTTTCTCCTAGCCTGCAGATCCCACATCACAGTGGAACTAGCTGTGCGGGTTTGAGTGAGCAACTCCTTATTCCAAGTGTATCAAAGATTCCATTGCCAGAAAGGGATTCAGCTTTCTGCTGGTTTCTTGACTTTCTATTAAAATGCTGGGGTGAAGTCTAAGAAGAACACCATGGCTCAGTTGTGGACATGCAAGTCCAGGAAGGCAGTTCATCACAGAAATCATAGAATTAATAAGGTGGGAGAGACAAATAAATCATCCAACCTCTGATGAACCCACAATGCTATGAAGATGTTCTTAATGCAATGAGTATATTCTTGTCCATTCTGGTCTAAAAGATTAGAGATGACTTCTGAACTTGAAAAGAAAGATCTCCCTAAATATCTTTTTGAGTCATTTCACTCGTCTTGGCAGCTGGTTTTGCCAGCATTTGAAAAACAGTACTGTAGAGAACAGTGATCCTAAAAAATCAGGGATCACACAGCCTGCCCAATGACATTACAATATCACAAAGTCAATTCAGAGTGTGGGCAATGCTTTCTGCCCTCATTCTCATGGGTGAATACTTGTCCCCTTGTTCATAATTCCTCCCCACCTAAAGAAGTGCCAAAAGGGGGTGAAAACATTTGTGGTAATCTCCCCTATTTCAGCTCAATCTCGCTTCTGACTGTGTGGAAAGCCGTTAGTGTGGTTTAAGTAATTTGAACAAGGTGAGGAAAACTAGCCCAAAAGACAGGAGGTTGCTACTGTGTTTAAAATGACCCTCAACACACAGTAAGCCTCTTCACACACACACACACACACACACACACACACACACACACACAAGGCTTCTGCCCTACACAGAAAGCTCCTCATGTGGTATGCATTCTTGGCAGAAAACACTATACCTAGTACAACACAAGGACATGCCTTTGAGCCTGGTCTCTTCACATAACTTTTATTTCTTGCAAGGTATGGCAAAGTAGGAGAGACACAACAGTCAACTGGCCAGTCTAGCCAAATCTTGTTGCTTAACTACCTATCATTAGACCATGGTCAAATATTTACAAATATTCCCTGAACCAAGAATGCCACTGTGTAGGTGGCAGCTTAACTTTAAAAAAGAGTGTTATGGTGTTTTTGGTTAACAAAGGCAGGGAGGAATGCGGCTTGCCTCTCACCCCCAAACCAGCAGCCTAACACGGCAAAATGCCTCCTACTGGCCACTTCCTAGAACCACAGGTATCTCCTAAGGGCTGCTCCGTTGCCCACTTAGTCCAACTTTTTAAAAAAGTGGCTGTGACTTTGCTTTCAATTTAATTTAATTTTATCTACTTTAAGTTGAAAGCTGATTGTGAATAAAAGCCAAACAGATCACTTGTCCTGTGAATCATTCACATTTGTAGACACTTTCCCTAACACAGTTCGAAGTTAATGTCTTTGTTCAAGAACAAGCTGACTTATTTGCCTTTGTAAATAGCATAGGTACTCTTGTGCCCCGTCTGGCCCTCTAGGGGTTTACTGCCCTCTGCACTCGGAGGCTAGCGCTGCTTTACTGCCCTCTGCCGTAATTCCCCACGGACTTGATGTCCCACTGCCATTGCTCCATCATCTCACTGCCTCTAACCTCCACTAGGGTATTGTTTTGGGATTCAGGAAATAATCAGTACTGCCGAATTTATTCGGCTCCATTATATCCTACGGGGACCATTCCCCATAGGGTATAATACGTACTGGATCCCAAAGCTGTGCAGCTTCCTCCCATTTAAACCAAACGGCACCACCGGTCAGCTGATTATTTTAAGTGGGAGGAAGCCTTTAAACTCCTCTGTTTCGTTCCCACCACCCCTGGAGTGGGAGCAAAAGAGAGGGCTAAAATGGCTTCTCATGATGTGGAGGGGGGGAAATCCCCCCTCTGCAGTCGTACTGTAAATGTTAAAATGTTAAATAAGTAAAATGTAAATAAGTAAATAAATGTTAAATAAGTAAAAACGTTAAATAATCCACGCAGCAGCAATCTGGGTCTCCAAACTGACAGTTCAGCAATTGATTACATAGTAAAGTATGCTGACCTCATGCTAGAAGGATGGTGGATCAAGGTGGATCAGGTCAGCCACTTCCAGCAACAGTTGATATACAAGCGCCATGGGTGGCCGCTGCACAGGAGGCCGATGTTATTGAACATCCGCTGTCTCAACCAAAGGCCTGGCGGAACAGCTCTGTTTTACAGGACCTGCAGAATTGTAACAAGTCCTGCAGGGCCCTGATCTCAATTGGGAGCATGTTCCACCAGGCCGGGGCCAGGACTGAAAAAGCCCTGGCCCTGGTTGAGGCCAGACAGACGTCTCTCAGGCCAGGGACTACTAGCCGGTGCTGGTCAGCAGAGCTCAAGGCCCTGCAGGGCATATATGGGGAGAGACAGTTCCGCAGGTATGTTGGTCCCTGGCCACAAAGGGCCGAGCAACATCCTAGCAACCTGGAGCACGGCAATTGTTGTTCCTGGGTCAGAGGGACCACCTGGGTCACCCCACCATACGATAATGGAATCTGTACCACCGGGCAGTGCTCTATATGGCTATGAAAACAGTCAATGGTGGCTTCTCACACAACAGGAAGGCCTGCTGGAAGGAGGTGTGATCTAACCATAGAGATGGAGCCCCCACTCTTGACTAGCGCCCCCAGCATGTAGTTTCCTATCGAGATCTATATGACCAGAGCTAGAGCCCGGAGACCCAACCTTGATGCCTGCATTGCTGTCTTCCACTCCACATCGCACTCCATAAGTGGACAATCTCTCTTATAATGCCTTATAATACCCCCACTGCCCACAGGTGAAGCAGGGACCTTGTTCAGCCATGCAGCTTGTGGGGGTTGGAGCCTTGCGATCAGAAAGTGATGAGGGCCCCCACCCAACAAGCCCAGGAGGAGGAGGAGCTCTCCAACAGGGCCTGGGGGCTGCTCTACCACACCTGGGCACAGGTACCTGAGCATGCACGCCCTTAGCTCCCACGGGACTCTTGGCTGTGGAACTCACAGGCGCTCCCCTTCCATGTTTCCCCTGGCTCCCCACCCCCCCGCAGGGCCCTTTGCAGGGTTGCTCTCAGCCTTCAGCAGCTAGACAGTTCTCCCACAGTTCTGTGGCATCCTTTGGCCCCTGGAGATCTCAGAATATAGAGGGGAGGGGGCTTAATCACCTTTTCCCTCCTCCTCCCCACTGGGTCATGTCTGGAACAGCCTCCAGGACCCAGTCCAACTTCCTTCCCGACCTCCGCCAGACTGCTCCCTTTTTTCCTCTCCCATCCCCCCCCCACCTGCTGTTTCTTCCTCAATCCAATCCCGAGCTCTGCACACAACTGACCTCCCTCCCATGGGATTGGCCGAGGCGATCCCTCTCTCTCTTCCTGTTCCTCCTCTCCTCCTGAGTAAGTGCCAGCCTCTTGTCATAGACCTGGCGTCCTGGCCATGCTGGAGCCAGCTGATGCGGCTGCTACTGGCTCCAGCATTCCCTATCGCCTCGTTCTGGCCACCAAAGTTCCTGCTCTCTGTCCTGCTAAGTGGGAAAGCTACCTGAGAGGTATTATTTCCTTGGCAGTTACTGTGATGCAGTCACCCAAGATTCCCAACCCAACAGCTGGGGAGGGACTTCCATCGGGTACACTGCCATAAAGTCCAGCTAATGATACCTTGAGCCGCTTTGAGTCAGTTAGCCAGTGAGGAAGAAGGAAGCAGCAAAAGCCACGGCTTCCTTGGGGTGAGAGCGCAGGGTGTTCCTGGTGGATCAGGCGCCTTCAGTGCCGGCAGGCATTACACTATAGACATTTCTGATGTGTCGTCTCAGTGACAGAAGGATAAAAATACTGGCAAAATGGTGGGAAGGGTGGTTATTGCAAACACTAACCGTTAAGGACGGCCACTGGCCAGTCAAAAAGCATTCTGTTAAATTTACCAGGCAAAGACTGTTGAGTATAAATCACTGTTAGAATGACAAAAGAAGAGGTGCTTTAGTATAAATCACTAACTCTGTTAGAATGACAAAAGAAGAGGTGCTTTGACCACCAACTTGTTTGGTACCAGTTCAGGCTCGGGAAGGCCCAACACCCCAACGGCACAAAGACCCGACCTAGCCGATGACGCCCTGAGCCTCGACCCCGACTGCAGTGCAACCAGATGCCTGCAACACTCAGGAGCTGTCAATCTGGAGGCAGGGAGAAACGTGTGGGGAACCTCGGGACGAGCAGGGGAACAGCTGCCCGGCAGGTTCCAAAGTTCCCAAAGCACCAGATATACCATCAGAGTTCAAGACAAAAGTGTGAAGAGGATCATGACAATGAAGACATCATCCAAAAACCTGCAACAGTAGACAGGTGTGAACCAAGTCCGGTATGCCCCAACAGCATTGCATGGTCGCTTGCCTTATTACGTAGCAATTTCCTGACTCAGTGGGAATGAAATTATTCTTGCTATAACCATCTCTCGTGATAATTAACACAACTTTTAAGCAAAGAGAGAGAGAAATGTCTATAAGCACATGAGGAAATCCTGCCGTGTACTTTTTTAACACGTGGCCACTGGAGGCTTGGTGACAATCACTTCACTGCACACACAAGAGAGCATTAACTCCTACAAGAAATACATGGAACACCTAATAGTCTAGAGCCTGGAAAGAATCGCTTGGCCCTTGCTTTCTAATTCCCTTTTTTACTTCTTGGCTCAGGTAAACCATAGTTTACCATTGTAGCTGAACTGGCAAATCAGACTTTCAATTGCCCTTCAAACGAGGACTACAAACCCACTTCAAGCTTCCAATTCAGGTGTGGAGGCCAAACACAAAACACAGCTGGCCAATCTGAGCACAACAGTTCAGAAATCATGCAAAACCACAGTTTCATTAAGCTATAATCATTGACTGTCTAAAGGTGGGCGATATCATTAACTATGGCTAGTTAGGACCAATGTTCCCTCTAAGCTCCCACTTCAAGCTTCCAATTCAGGTGTGGAGGCCAAACACAAAACACAGCTGGCCAATCTGAGCACAACAGTTCAGTTCAGAAATCAGGCAAAACCACAGTTTCATTAAACTATAATCATTATGACTGTCTAAAGGTGGGCGATATAATTAACTATGGCTAGTTAGGACATGCCAAAGCTAAGGTCTGAAATAAGAGTGTGCAAAAACAATTTCAGTATTTTTCCAATTTGGGTCTACTGGACCCAAAAAATATTGGTATTCCTGAATATTCCCGAATCCCAATATCAGTATTGAATTTGGAATCAGGTAAATATTCTGGAAATCCAAATTTATTCAGCTCCACTATACCCTATGGCGGCCATCACCATAAGGTATAATGGAGTTCCAAACTCACTGAGTTGTGCTCCCGTGGCAGTGCAACTCTGTGAGTCACACACATGGCTTGGCTTTGCAAAAGCCATATAAAGGGAACTTTCCCTTTAAAAGGCTTTTGCAAAGACAAGCTGCATGCAAGGAACCCAGAAGTGGCGTGAACCCTGGAACCCTGGAAGGTGGGTGAACTCGCACTGCTTCAACAAGTGAAACTGAGCCCAAATAAAAGTCAAATAATATCAGCTTTTATTTGGGCTCAGCTACAGAGTCTGATTCGGCTGGATAAATACCCGAAAAATACCGATAAGGGTTCGGTATATACCAAGTGCACACCCATAGTCTGAAACCCTAATTAGAAGTTGATGCATTAACCACAGTCAATGGCTTTATGTGAACATGAACATCGTAGCCAAATCCTCACTTGGTTCCTGAGCACAGTGCAGGCCATGATACCAGATGGGTCTCTGCAGGGTGGGAGGATCCAGCATCGGTAAAGACAAACAAGACTTTGAACGATGGCCTCCATACTGAATCCTGGTTTCACAAACTCACTTCATAATAAATCAGGGCTAGGTTTTAGGTTTTAATAACTCTAAATAAGATAATTGAGAGCCTGTTCCTTTATCCCTGGTGAACTGAACGTCAGATGACTGAGAAAAAGCAGAGCCAATGTGGGATTATGTCTTTAGTCCACACACTTGTCCTCCCCCCCCCCCACCCCGGACTGCAGTGTGGTCACAGAGGTTCCCTTGTCTCCCCCAAGTGTGTACTATATTATCAGGGATGGCCATACAGCTGGTGATGTCCTTCACTGGCTGCAAGGTTAAACAAGCACATAACTGGAGGGAAAAGTTGCTGCTGCAGAAAGAACAATCCTTATCTCTACTCAACAGTTTTCTCTGCTTTCCTGGCCAACAAAAGGTCCAGGAGAAGACAGACATGAGGAAGGCTCAAAAGCTGCCACAAGAAAACCTGTGTGCTGGGATGGAGACTGGTGGAACTGTGAATGTCAAGTAGCTGTTGGTAAAGAGTTAAAAAACAAACAAAACAGAGAACCTTGCAAGACTCAAGCAATGGTGTCCTTCCAATTGTAAAGCATCAGTAACAGCTAGCCATGCATCCCAGGGGAACACAACCCCTTTCCAATCACCTACTCTGCCAGGGCTAACTGCATATTACATGAGGGCATTTGCAACGAAGTCTGTGCACACAAATGCACACTCATCTTTAAAAAAAAAAAAGCTTTGGGGAGGGGGAAATTTGGAACAGAGAAGTTTTAGACGAGGGTTTTCTTAACCCATCCTGACTTCTTTGTTTCAAATCACCAAGCTTCAACCCACTCCGCCCTGCATGTTCTTGCAAATGCCCATTGGGAGCTTTGCATAGCAGAAGAAGAGACTGGGGGGTGTTTAAGCACCAATCCCCCACAATTTCTTCACCTTCCCCTTCCACGAAGCTGCTTTCCTCTTTACAAAAAAAAAGAGCAGAGCCAGGACTCTGTTGTAGACAATGGTGTGTGACATTAGCGCCCTGGAGGAGCCAAGATTCTCAGTGTGGGGCAGACCTCTCCAAAAGGGCAACCAGATGAAGAGGCAGTCAGGATGCCTGTACTTTTAACTGTTGTTGATTCAACAGGGGCAGCTCCCCTGCCAAAATTCCTACACAACCCTTAAAGGAGCAGGCGTGGAATTCACAATGTAAGACTTCGTTAGGGCGTCAGATGCTGCATGGTCCGATTCTTTCACGCTGCATCTGAATAGAACTGAGGTATAAGTCTGGATGCAGTTGACCTTGAACCCTGAGATCCTTTGATCTGAGTGAAGAAAGGGAAACTCAGCATATTACGAGCCCTGTGGCAAAGCTGGGTTTGAAACCAAGTGGGCACTATCTAAAAAATCCAGTCTTATCAGGGGAAGGGGCTGCTATGCCCTGCATTAACTACGCACTCCTCCCTCCCCAGTGGCCACCAGTCATTTTCCATTTGCCTCTCACTCCCTATACCTCAGCTATCACCCCCATAGCATTTCTTGCAGAAATTTCCAAATTCTGTTTTAGAAAACTCTTAGAATAAGGCCATGCAAATGGAGCCTTTCAATTCAAAACGGGAACATGTACGCATGCTGCAACTGAACTGCACAAAGCATTTCGAGGTTTCTTGGTGTAAAATGTGATGCTAGTAGGGTTGACAACCTCCAGGTGGCAGCTGGAGAACTCTTGGGATTTCGACTGGTCTCCAGGCGACATAGATCAGGTCACCTGAAAAAAATGGCCAGCCTGGAAAGTGGACTCTGTGGCATATTACCCCATTGCAGTCCCTCCCGCCCCCAAACACCACCATTACCAGGCTCCACCCCCCAAACAGCCAGGTATTTCCCAAACCAGAGCTGGCAACCCTAGGTGCAAGACAGAAACGGTCCCTGGCCACAGGATAGGGGACATGCCCAGAAATAGCCCCTTACAAACATTTTCACAAGCCAGTGTAGAAGATCTGCTTCCCTGCCAGTTTTCAACGGCTCTTACTTGTACAGCAGTACTTCCAACATTTACAACTGCACACGTCAGTTACAGTTCCTGGGTGCTTTCTGCATGTGTATTTTGCTTCCCACCTCACTGAGTTATAGATGGCGTAATCTTCTGCATGAAGAGACAATGTAATTCTCACATACAGTTTTGCTTAGAGTTGAACTGCATCATGTGCTTTGTAGTTGGTAAAGCTAACATGTGTATGCAGCCTTTAAACTACAAAACTCATGACACAGCTTGACTGCCAGCCAAGGGCAAAAAACACACCAAACATTTCCATAGTAAATATTTGTACCAGTGGATATGACTGAAGCAATGCAAGTCTCAGTCGACCCACTATCAGTTCCACAGTGCAACTTGAGGTTAGCAGAGCTTCCCCGTTTTGCCTCAATGTCTACTCTAAGTGGAATTCAGCAGAAGCCCTAAAGAAGAACCAAAACTGTTCCTTTGAAAAGTGCACCAAGGGAATCCACTCAGCAGCAT